>NC_088284.1:108578682-108880682 GCF_036013445.1 Caloenas nicobarica | reverse complement strand
TTGGATTTACAGTTTTCTCAGGTTTCCCATGAGACGTACCCAGTACTAGAGCCCAGTAACCGAACCATTTCCATACTGGGGTATGCCCTTCCCAGTATCGATCAGCCAGAAGAATTTCTGTACGCCCGAGAAGCCAAACTGGGATACACATTTCTGCTTGCAGACAGTGGTAATAAAGGGAAATCTCTCTGCAGAGCACGAGGAATCCCTTTGCAACCCATCTGAGAGCACCTGCTTTTTGAACAGAAGCTCACCATTTTGGACAAGACTGGGAATGCTGAAATTCCAGGTGCTGGGGTTTGCTCTGGACATTTTCAGCGTCGTGCTGAGAACAGCTGTAGACAGGAGGAATGTCCAGCACAGGGAACCTGCAGACTTCTGGTTCATCTACAAACCATTCCACGCTGTTCTACCTGCAGAATGGAATTCCCAGGGCATGTTCCCGGAGAGAATTCTTTTATTAAAAGCCAAGGAAGGCTTGGAAGCTAAAGTGTGGACAATATCTGAACAGATACGAGGCTTTGGAACTGGTGAGTGAAGGAGTGTAATAAAAAAATACTCCCTCAGGAGTAATTTTCTGACGTACTGCTGTCTCAGAAAGAATACGAGAGCGTGAATACAGGTATGTAGGCCCAAAACTGCCCATTTTTTTTTTACCCCTTGGATTTTCAAAAGGCGTCTTTCTCAATTTCTAGTGCTTTCTGGCCTTACCATCACAATCTGGATGTAATTGTCAGACTGTATGTCCAAATAATACTTTTATTGCTTTCAGAGTGGAAGCGAAATGATGCTAATAGTGCTGGGATGGGAGTTACAACAATGGACATTATTCTGCATATCCGCAGCTCGTGACTCCCCAGCAATAGCTGTTGGCTCCCAGGGCCATGAGAGAACAATAGGAAATTTCTGCTTTTCACTTTCCACAGAAATAACCGTGAAATAGATTGGGCAACATATTGGGGGAATGTGAAGTCAGGAGCACAAAGGAATAACACTTTTTAGCTTTGCAGAACAGAAACACCGTTTCTTATTGGCAGATATAGAAAAAGCGTTCAATGCTTTCAACGGAAACTGTAACTTACACAGCAAATGCAATGCAAGAGAAAATATAGTTAATTTATAACAGCTTCCCATCTATGTGAGCTGTACATCAGTGATCACCTCAACAGCATTCAGCTTTCAGTTGTTTCGCTTGTTCTCAGGGAGACAATTGAGCATTAACTGTAGCTCTAATTTCAGGGGCACACTGAGCATTTCTGGTGTCTAATTTACCAGCACGGGAGATGGCGAAACACACAGGTGGTTATTTCTAGAACTGGTTATTAGAGACAGATGAATTTTTCCTAAGTCATTAACAAGTGAACTAATTTTGTCCACCACCAATTCATCCAGATTTTGCTTTATATTTATAAGGGAAAGCTGCTGGGGAGAATTTTCGTCTCATTCAGGTTTTTCTGGATACTGATTGCCAGTGACTCGACCTTCATTAAAATCAATATTCTTTTTTATTAGTCACTGATTCATTTGACTCATACAAATAGGGACAGACTTGCAGTAGCAGCTCACGATAATGGAGTCAAAGGCAAATAAAATAAAAGACTTGGCTAGATTTAGGGAAAAATAGAAAAGAATTACACAACAATCCTATAAGTCCTTAAAAGAAAATGATCAGAAATTAGGAACTAGAAATCCATTTCAATGAAGATAGCAGAGAAAAAAAGTGTATATATGATGCATAAAATGTAAGGTAAAACAAATAAAAAAACCCTGGACTGTATAAGTTTAATACATCAATTTCATTTAAAATAATTTATTGGTTTCTAGTGTATCATCATCTACCTAGGTAGATACAGACTTAACAGAGTTTTTACCCATGCTTTTTTCATCACATTTTTGAACATGATAAAGCATTCTGATGAGAGAATATTTCCAAAGAATATTGTAACTTCAGAGGCACATAAAGCTTGGTAAATAATAGAAAACTGACAAAACAAATTGCCTCTGGAAAAAGTTATTTGAATTCACATTTACAGAGAGAGGAAAGTTCTCCCTGTGGTAGATCATAACGTGTAATGCAAAAGCTAATTTTAAGTAATATGGTGCCATTTTAAGAAAAAAATAAAGCATTTTCTCTCCTAGAAAATTAATTAAATAGTTCAGACACATGCAGCAAAAAATATTTGAAGCAGAAATCTGATAAAGAAATTACTTAAATTGTTTAATTTATGGTCATGATTAATAAAGGCTTAAGACAAAAAAATTATGAATGGTATAAAGAAAGTAAATTAACGCTCCCATCAATCTACCATACAAGGCCAAGGCTACGTTAAACTATGCATTTACCAAACTTAAGACCAATTTTAAAAGTTTATTCAATACATCGTCTTTGCTTCAAAATAATACTTATAACAAAAATGAGAACGAAGATGTGCAAAACTAGAGGCCTGCACAGTTAAATCTCTCCAAGGTGTGTATTTCTCTGCTGGCGTGTTTCGCAAATAACGGGTACAACGCAGGTGACACCACACCACAGAGCAGAGGTTCATTGCACCCCCAGCTCAGCTCTGACCCTCCCAGCGGGCACCTCTGTCCCAGTCGCACCAGTTTGGACCCCTCACCTTTGGCCCTCAGTTTTTCCATATAGAATTATGGACTATCTCTCTTGTTTGATGCCCTGATATATTTGTCTTCCACTATACGCTGCAATTTAGCGATGCACACTTTCAAGAGACCCCAAACGAACATTCCAAATATCCCTTGCTACACGAGACACTTTTTTATATTCTTCAGTAGCGTGATGAAAATGTCCAAGGTTAACCATATATTATTATTAAAAGAGAAGCAGTCCTGAAGGTGTTCATTAGCAGTAAAACGGCCTTGGCTACAATCCATGCCATATTTATGGGGACAGCAAACACCTCGGGTTCTCGCTGTCCTTCCCAGAGCAGAGATAAGGCAGCTCTCCAGTCTCCTGACACTGAAAAGATTGTAGTCACCCTGTCTCACCGTCCGTAAAGAATTTCTTGATGGAGTGAGCAATCCGAAGCAATGAACCATCACATCCGAATAAAGGAACTCCGTGTAATGGAAAAAGTACGTTTTCTACATTTGTAAATAGAAATTATATGAAGTCTCTATGCAGTGTAGGTAAGAAATATGTTGAGAGATGATGAAGAATGGATTACAGTGGAACAATGTTTAATTAAAGACTTGTAAGCATCTTTCATTATTGTTGAGAAAAATTCAATTAAGGAATGGATTACATTACTTCACGCTTCATTATGCAGCCAGCACCTACCCTTAACTGGTTTTTCCACTACCTTGCCCTCTTTTGTTTCCAGAATACTTAAGTTACAGTAACTTTTCATTCCTCACAGTAAATATTAATCAACAGAAGAACAGATTTAAAGATTCCATAAAAGAAGTTTTACACAGGAAGGATAACTTAAGTAATCTTATTGCAGGACCTCATTTGCAATTATAAAAATATTAGTCAGATAGCCCTGGTGTTCCTCCCATAGGGATAAACAGCTGACAAAGAGCTCGTTTTAACCACAGGGATACAGAGGATCCGAACGGGAGACCGGCTACCCCATATCTTAGTGTATTCCTGGTCAAGGTATCCAACGCCCCATTAATTACTTGTTGCACAAGAACTATTTCTTTTGAACAACGGTTAATTTCCCAATTTAAGCCTTCATTGCCTGCCCCTTCTCCTCCCCTCGCAGCAAGAACATGTCTCATTGGGTTGGGCTCTTCAGAGAGGGCAGGAAAAAAGATTTGGAAAACTGTAATTGAACCTCCAGAGTTCATAGCCATGACTTCCCACAGCAAGCCCTATTTGAGAGCTGAAGCACGTGCTGAATACAGGTTTAAGAACACGACTTCGACATGTGTATCACAGGCAGAACACTGATTACCTTGGGTAGCTCCTCAATTTGATTGGCATCCAGGTAAAGCTCCTCTAACGTCCGCTCAAAGTTAAAAACCTCCTTTGGCACCTGCTGCAGGCCACAGTGGGAGTAATCCAACACCGAGACGATTTCTTCTTCACCACGAAAACACCGACAGGGCACCAGGCGGCCGATAATTTTCCTTTTGGTTGTCATCTCCAAGCAGCATACTGAAGGAAAAGGGGGAAAAAAACAGTTTTCTGAAACATTTTGGGGACTATTTCTTTAGAATTATTATCAAGATTGCAGGCCATTAAGTACACTCTTTCCCGAGTCTGAATTCTGCGTTTCTTATTCTACCTTTCTAGAAAACACGAACAAGCGAGATTGGCCGGCATAATCCCCCAAAGCAATCTCAGTCCATCGTCTGTTCTCCTAACACACCAAGACCATCCACAACCGTTGCTTTCTTTAACTATGAAAATCAACGGTGTAAACCCTACAGGTATGAACACGTTCATCAGACAGAGCACAAAACGACGACGTGCACTCCCTGCCTTTCAACCACACACAAGGATATGTAAACTTAATGGGTTATAAAACTAGAACAAAAGCAACCCCACCCCAGTTTGTCTGCCTGTCATTCCTGCTCCCTCGTGTCACCTGCTGAAAACTCAGGTGAGGGACTCAGCAGAAATACCTGGAATTTTCCTGCAGTAAAATAGACGGTTGGGACATTTCAGCACAGCCGGTTCCCCGACTTCTAATCCAGACGCCGCGTTCTGCAGCTGCTCCCTGCGCGGTTTGCGTGAGCCTCTAACCCACAGGAGTCACACTGCACACACCTGGACCTTACTGGGTTTCAGTGGAATAATAAACACTTTAGCTCACTACTCTTGAGCTGAGAGAACTCAATAAGCAGATTTTATACGTGTCACAAAGTCTCCAAATCTGGAATATTGACATTTTTAGAAGTTATTTTAATACGATTATACATAAATCAGGCTGTTCTGAAATGTATTACCACAAAGCCAAGAAGGGCTAAACCTTCAACTTCCATTTTCTAAACCACTTACAAGGTTTTTAGTTATACTTATGAAAAAAATTGCACAATATTAGCCCAAGTAAAGTAAAATAATGCTCATCAGGATCCTTTTTCACAGGATGCCAATGAAAAAGCAACTGCATATTTATGCAAAATATCAGTGGAGATAAATAATGGCTCAAGCAATACGAATTATCTGAAATGTAAGATTAAAAAAAAAATTAATTGGTCAGATAATGCTCCATTCATGGATCTCCGTGACTTTTTTCCTCATGTAATACATTAATATTTTGGAGATAAACAAAATTCTCAAATGTTTTATTTCCTTGTTTAGACTTTAGTAGCACCTAATGTGCCTCCAGCAACCCCAATGAGCTGAGCCCACGAATACTGTCAGAACAAATACTGGTTGTTCATGTTCCCAGGAAGGCAGATGTCGAAGGACGCCAGTGAAGCCAGAGTGCAGCTGGTTGCTCATGTGGCAGAGCCGTGTGGCTCCTCTTGGCTCATTCTGGCTTGAGGGTAAAGTTTAAAACAGGAAAAAAAAAAGAGTATAGTAATTGTGTAATTCAGCTTGACCAGGTGCCAGCTTTGTGGGTATAACGTAAAAGTTGTATCTTAATTACAGCCAGCTGATGCAGTGAAAAAATTTGCGTAAAACAGTGTACCTAAGCTTCCGAAAATGTAAAAATAAAATACTTATAGGTATGAAAAAAGAAGCAATTAATTTACAAGCTAATAAATTGCAAACCCAAAAAGTTTATTTCAGTTCAATGGTATATTCCGCGGCAGAACAGAAACATTAACATAGCTAAAATGTAAGGATGCCACACGCCAATCAAATCTACTCTGCGAACTTTGATTTTAAATATTCTTCATTTCAACTCCTTCCAGTAGGAACACCAGGTCACAGTCAGAGTCCACGCTCAGCACTGGGGCCGGACCCGGGTTCTTGGCTGGCACTCAAGATCTCCTGCGATAAAGACATGTTTATTTTAACATTGCCCCTAATTTTCCTCTGGAAATAAGGCTATGGCCTTTGCAGCTTGAAATCTGTTGGTTCGTTACTTTTATAGTTTTCTCAACTTGAAAAAATTTTGCATTTGTCACTTTTTCTTTAAGGTGGGAAAAGTCCCAAAGCTCTGCTCCAAAGCAAGTCCAGAAGAGCAGCCCACCCACCAGACGGGCTCCCCGCTCTCTCCCACCAGGGTTTTTCCAATTCCCACGTTATCTGCTCTCTCCAAACTGTTTTCCCTGTGTCTGCTCCCTCACCACAGCACAACACGCAATCAGCTCGTTTGCTCTCAGAGAGTCTGTATTTGGATGTGAAAAGCGGCTTTGGCTGCTTACAGTTAGTCACCCCGCACCCGTCCTACCCGACGTGGGGCTCATCTGCAGCTGCTGCGACGGGTGACTTGGGAGGCAGCAAGGACAAGGGACAGGGCAGTGACAACAGGCAGAGCTCCCAGCCGGGCAGTGACAACAGGCAGAGCTCCCAGCTGGACAGAGCAGTGACAACAGGCAGAGCTCCCAGCAGGGCAGTGACAACAGGCAGAGCTCCCAGCAGGGCAGAGCAGTGACAACAGGCAGAGCTCCCAGCAGGGCAGAGCAGTGACAACAGGCAGAGCTCCCAGCTGGACAGAGCAGTGACAACAGGCAGAGCTCCCAGCTGGACAGAACAGTGACAACAGGCAGAGCTCCCAGCCGGGCAGTGACAACAGGCAGAGCTCCCAGCAGGGCAGAGCAGTGACAACAGGCAGAGCTCCCAGCTGGACAGAGCAGTGACAACAGGCAGAGCTCCCAGCTGGACAGAGCAGTGACAACAGGCAGAGCTCCCAGCTGGGCAGTGACAACAGGCAGAGCTCCCAGCTGGGCAGTGACAACAGGCAGAGCTCCCAGCACGGCAGGGCTGCAGGACGGGCTGTGCGGCACACAGTACAAAGCAGCCGCCAGCTGTGATCCCTGGGCTGGGAGGGCCAGCTGTGGTGGCCGATCCCGGCCCTCCACTCCCGCCAGAGCATCCCAGGACCTCTGACAGAGCACCCTCCATAGCTCTGATGGAGCACACCGGGACCTCTGACAGAGCACCCTCCGTAGCTCTGATGGAGCACACTGGGACCTCTGACAGAGCACCCTCCATAGCTCTGATGGAGCACACCGGGACATCTGACAGAGCACCCTCCGTAGCTCTGATGGAGCACACCGGGACCTCTGACAGAGCACCCTCCATAGCTCTGATGGAGCACACCGGGACCTCTGACAGAGCACCCTCCATAGCTCTGATGGAGCACACTGGGACATCTGACAGAGCACCCTCCGTAGCTCTGGTGGAGCATCCCCATATGTCTGATGGAGCACCCCGGTACATCTGATGGAGCACCCCCAGACCTCTGACAGAGCACCCTGGTACGTCTGATGGAGCACCCTCTATATGTCTGATGGAGCACCCCCCATACATCAGAGAGCACCCACCATATCTCTGATCGAGCACCCTCCATACATCCAATGGAGCACCCCCATACATCAGATGAAGCACCTCCATACATCTGATGGAGCATCCCCATATGTCTGATGGAGCACTCTCCATACAGAGAGAGCACTCCCCTATACATCCGATGGAGCACCCCCCATACATCTGGCAGAGCCCCCCTGTACATCAGACAGAGCCCCTGCATACATCAGACAGAGCTCCCCATACATCAGATAGAGCCCCCCCATACATGTGATGGAGCCCTCCCATATATCAGACAGAGCCCCCCCATACATCAGACAGAGCCCCCCATACATCAGAGCACCCCCATACCTCAGAGCACCCCCATACCTCAGACAGAGCCCCTCCATACATCAGACAGAGCCCCCCCATACATCAGACAGAGCACCCCCCATACAGAGAGAGCACCCCCCTATACATCTGATGGAGCACCCCCCATACATCAGACAGAGCACCCCTGTACATCAGACAGAGCCCCCCACCCATGTGCCGGAGCGCCCCCGTTGAGCAGGGCGCCCCCACCCTCCGTGCCCGGCCAGCCCCCCGGGGCCGAGCCCAGCGCAGGGTGCAGCCCCAGCCCTGACACCCCTGCTCACAGCTCCTGCCCCACAGCTCCCCCCGTCACTCATTCCACTGCATCGGCTCAAAACAGATGAGAACTGTAAAGTGTTGGTCACACAATCCGTATTTCACAAGAAAAATGAAATCAGCTCTCAGGCTGCACAGCCTCTTTGCATTCAAGCAGAGGAAGCAGCATTTTCAGCTACATATTTCAAACCTTGACACAATAAAAATAAATGCCCTTGGAATATCAAATTATTTGTAGCTTTTCGAGCCATTTAAAGATAATGAACAATTGAACAGTGACATGTAGTTCAGAAACTACTCAGAAAAACATTCTTCCCACAGGCATTGCAAAGCACTTAGCTTTGCATTATTCTCTGCTGTACACATATGCATAAAACAAACCCCACGATTCATTTTAACAGAAACCCAGAACAACAGCAGAGTAATAGAACAGCTAGAAAGTGTACAAATAGTGCGGTGATAGAACTGTGCTAAAACCAGCCATTACAACAGCAAAAACATTTTACAAGACAGTTATTTCTTTTGCTTATGTAAACAGAAGTGTTTCCATTATTGCAGTTCATAAAAATATCTATAATTTCTTGTTGGATAGAAAATTGTTTTAAAATTAGAAAGAAAAAAATTGCAGAGGATAAACAAAAGTGATTTAATTGCTTTGCCTTCCACAAAAGCTATGGTAAGAGACAATTGCCACGATAAATTAGGTTGGTGTGATTAATTGGTTATTTATTGAAATTGTCCTCTTCGGGAAACAAACAGACAAGCAAAAAAACCAACCAAGCAAACCAAAAAACCCACACCAAACCAGAATGTGATCTGGATAGATGAGCAATCTGTACTTAAGAAAAGATCAGTACTGGGATAAGAAAGGTATTTGGACCAGAACTGTGGTGTATTGCTAAGATTTTGTGAGAAAAACGAGTCTGAAGTAACTCGGGCACAGAAACTGCTGCTTACAGAATTTTCGCTGGAAGAATGGCCATGGGAAAGTGTGAACTTCAATGGATCTTGCTAAGAAGTGGGTTTGCATGTATCCACGGTCTGCTCCATCAGTTACCCTTTGTAATTAAAAAGAAAACAAACAAAAATGCTGAAAAATTCATTTAAAAAAAAAATCCCCATGGATTTATATTGTTCTTTGCAGTCACTTCAGAAAGCAGCAGTACAGAGTTAAAGGACCTGTGGTAGGATTGAAAAGAATAAAATTTCATGCCCTGTGGACCAATGGTAATTAAACCCTTTATTAATTTCAGTATTATTAATTCCTACCCTGGACTAATTCCAGCTTTGGTAATTACACTTTTCTCACCTACATTTTATTCCTCCATAATTTCCATAAAGCTTTTCTTTTGTTCTGATCGCTACTTGGGATCCTCAGGAACCAACTCGAAGCGCAAGGGTGAGCAGAGAGCCAAGCGCCCGCCTTCGGGAGCCCGAGTCACACACGTCGCGGCCTCATCCCGTTCCTTACCCTTGTGATACAGAACACGTTCCCACTTCCTCGCGAAAACACCAGTGCTTAGTCCTTTTCCTCATCTAAACCAATGAAAGAAATAGAATTCTCCATAGCCGAGTATTAGAGGTGATTGCTCGGCATACGCCGCACGCTCTACATTGAAGGCTCTATAAGATTGACATCACAGTCAAAAATCAAGACCACACACAGAAATGCTCAGCCCTTGGGAAGCTCTAAGTCTGCCCTGCAAAGGCAGCAGGAACAGGTCATTTGTTGAATACCAAAGAATTAGGATGAAACGGACATACTTTTTTTTTTTTTTTCAATTATGATTTAGGAAATTTGTTCACATCTTAGCTAATAATTAATTCTACACAAGTGCATTCATAACAAACGGTAGCGTACCACTTTTCAAGGATTCAGAAAAACAAAATGAAACACAAATATATTCTTCCCCACAAAAGCTTAAAAATGTTACGGACTGTTTTCTGGATGCTTTTTAAAAAATGCATTCTTACTTGAACTAGATTAAAGAAACTACGAAGGAAGTGCAAATATAAACTGCTATTTATCAGCTCCATGCAAGCATCTCATTATCATTATCTGCAGTTCATTCTCTTCTAAAGAAAATCCTTAATCTAAGAAAAACAGTGGGTTTATGGAAATTAATTACAACAAAATCTAATCTCTTCTCAATTAATGGATCTTTTGTGCAGCAAACCCACTAATCCCTGTTTCTCAGCAATCACAAGAGAAGATATTCTCCTTACCTATTTAAAAGACAGAGGCAGAGAAAATTGCCGTATGGCTCACAAAACTGATTTAAAGATGGAACAAACCAGCTTGGCAGACTTCAAAACTTCAAGGATCTTGAAAGAATAGGAGAGCAGCAAGTTTTTTCAAAAGACAAGATAGAAGAATTTATTTTTTCATCTCAGCAGCTTTTTCCTCTGCAATGGGTCCACACATCATCAGATATGGCCATTTTCCCTTTTCCCCCTTCACAAAGTAATTAGAAATTTGCTTAAAAAAACACAACTAAAAAATGCCGTATCTCTATGAAAATATTTTTATCTAATCAGTTCAGTTTTATCCTAAAATATGCAAAGTGTTATCTTCAATGTGCTTCACTTTTCTATTATCAGTGTAAAAAACCAGTAAGAACATGTAGCAAGTGGCAATTATTAGGCAAGCAATTTGAAAGAGTTGTAACATAAAAAGTACTTTCAAATTGCCTTTGGAATCCATTTGATTTCTCGTCGATAGTACATTTAAAAGAAGAATTCCCAAATACCATATTTAAATATCTGACTGCAATTACGAAGTCAACGCTCTCGATCACCTCGGACCTGCAAAACTTCGAATCCCTATATTTATGAACATGCTAAAACCAACAAAGCCCCAAACCAACCAACCAAACCACAAACAACAACAACAACAAAATCAAAAAACACCAGAAATTCTGGGTAGAAAGCATTGGTAAGAGTATTAAAAAAAGGTTTGTGACTCCCAGAAGCTTTGGCTTATGTCAGGCTCATTGGTTTATATCAAGCACGACAAGAATAATTGTGTTTCTGTAAGGAAAGCAGCTCCTAAAACTGGGCTCCGACTGCATGCTGTGCAGTTCATCCTTCAAACAAATACCATATAACCCGCCATTTAAAAATACTCTAGACTTCACAGTAATCCAATCAAACACAATTTTTAAATAGTTGCTGTAGAAGACAGAGATTTACCCTGATAAAGAAGTACCAGGTGTAATTTTTGCAGCATATTCTGCTGAGAGGACAATGTGAGTGCAAACAGATGAGGAAATGGAAATACCGGTGACGTTTCCCATTTTGATTCCGTGCCGCAGCCAGGCCTGGTGATCTTCCCACAGCCCTAAGCTGGGCCAGCGACCAGACCAGCTGCCCATATACACGCCATGGATTAATTATGGGTTTAATTTTTCTACCAAGCAAGTGTTTGACGTTAACACTTCACTTCAGCGTTGTTATCTCGGGAGTGAGCCACAATCCCAACAGGGAAAACCCAGCAGGTGGGGAGCGCGGTGGGACCGGCCTGGGGGACTGACCGGCTATCAAACATCGAATTGTTCACACTCTTGAAACTTCATTCAGAAAGCTGAAAGAAGTTGCCAAGTGTAAGTGCAAGAAAGTTACCGAGAAATCCTGAGAATACAGACACTAGAAGCCTGAATGAGAGCATTGCAAGGCTGACATGAGTAATAACAGCAACGTTTGCCAGAGGGTTCAGAAAATATTAATTATATTCAAAGCAGCAGACAATTCGCTTCACTGATTTCTTTGTCATACATCACAGACAAGTGGTTTTTCTGTTCCTCTTTTCCTTCCCATTTTATCAGCATCATCAACAACATCAATATGCTGATGTGTTGGCTCTTTGCAGCGAGTTACACTATCGGGCTTAGAAATCACAAATATATCAATGGCCAAACCAACCACCGTTTCCATCATCCCTCCCACTGGAGTTTTCCAGTTCATTCCGAGAGGCCCAGGATTTCTTGTTCTATTTTCTCTGCTGAAACAGATTTGCTCACGGGGACTGTGCATATGAAATGGAATGAAGCTGAGCATACGGCTGTAATCTAAACAAACCCCAAAAAACAACAACAAAAACCAAATCGACCCTCTAATTTCCTTCAGCCAAAAGCCTTTTCCTCATCGATATTCTCCTAGTACTGGCCAGACATCCACTTTTGATTTCTTTCTCCTAATTAATGATGTGTGCTGTTTACATGATTTACATTGTATCCATTTTCAGTCTAGGTCACTGAAATAATTAGGGAACTTCAAAGCTCTTATAGACAACTTAATTTTCAGTACATCTTTTCAATTAGAAACACGGCACTATTAATAATTTAGCTATTTTTTTTAATATAGAAAGGTTTTATCTGCATATCCAGGCTGTGTGTCCCCATCCAGCGTTTGGTGTTTAAATACCCTGCTCACCTTTGGGGACACCATCTCAGTGCTGTCTTGTACGAAACTCTTTGTGACTTTTACCCATTTATTTCTTTGCTTAGTCAGACATATAACTCTTAATACCTCCATTTTGTAGTTTTTATTCTAGTCAAGACTTTTTGTCTGTAGCCATAATACCAGACTTGTGACACGAGCATTACAGTTATGTAAATTCTTACATCAGTAGTCACTGCTACTTTTCATATTCTCACTATTTTCCAATTCAAAAAGAAGTTCTGAAGGAATGTAATCTGCTTATTCTTCGCCTGCAAATCAGCATCCCGCTGCCTTAAAACTGTATGTCACCTCTCAAATTTGCTTTTTTTCCCCCTGAAGATATTGAAATGGAAAGGGGCATTAATGCCTTTGCAGAAGACATTAATAACACTTCATTGGAAGCAAATAGACAACTTGGCTGAGAAAAATTAAGGTCAAATTTTTTGCAAGGTTCCAATTAGTATATTTTTAAAAGGAGAAAGCACACTGCTTGGCTTGACCACATCTTTTTCCTTTTTCACCTCATTTTCTCCATTGGAAGTCCCTATATATATATTTATTTTAAGTTACAGTTTTACATATCCTGTTTAGACGCAAGAAGCATATTCCATGGAAATGTCACACCTGAGCCAGGTGAAGGAGTCAGCCATGTGGCTTTTGTGTTCTCATTGGTAACTCAAATTTGGGAATTTAGATATTCCGTTTGTATAAACCATTTTTAATAGTTTTCATTAATCTTCCTGAAAAGATTCAGAAGCCATGGTTCTAAAGGCGAAGTCACAATAGCAGAATTATTAGAATGCTTCCAAAGGGGAATTAGTCTTATCAAAAAGAGGGGTGTGAAATATTATTTGAATTGTTTTCTTGCACAGAAATACCATGATAACCACCATATCTTACCCAGAAATGCCATTTATTGCATGATAATTGAATGCTCTTCATTATATTTCCATTATAATATTCTGCATTTGAGTTCTTATTTAGATTTTGCTAATCCTAAGATAACATAACCAAGCGTGAACAATAAGATTTCAACTTTACCTTTTGTCTCCCCAGAATATTAATGAGAGAACGTTTCTCTGTCTTTGCTGCAAGATGTGGGATGTCACTTGTCAATTGAGATTTGGGAAATTTGCAAAAAGAGTGAAGCAAAACTTCAGACAGAATTATTTCTACCAAACACCAGCCAGTTTTGAATTACCAGACCTCCAAGCCCTCTCTGTGACACAGGACCCAACCTTTACCTTTTCTGATAACACAATTCATTTATTTCAATTCCAGTTTACTATTGCTCTTGCCTTGAAATTCCTAAGTGAGGTTTTCTGAGTAAATGTTTTTTGGATGATCCTAATGATAGCCAACGATGACTCCAGGAACAAAGACAGTTTAGTGACAGCAAAAGAAGTTGTTTGGGTTGGTTTTTTAAAGACAGTTTATATCCTATTCCCCCTAAAGACAGTTTTTGCATAACCTTAAGAAACACTCCAGTTTTCTTCGGTTTCTTTTTAGGCAAGAACTGACAGAATGTCAATAATTTGTTGCATATTAGTAGCACGTGCTGAAAATTAATAATTATGCTCTTAATTGCTAGAAATGACAATCAGTTTGATGGCCCAGCCTGAAGACACTTGAGTAGGAGAGAATCCCAATAAACTAAGATGGGAAATTGCCTTCTTTGGAAAGCGTACTTTCTGGAAACCGGGAAATTCACATTTAAACTTAGATCTTTGATGTGTTTCAGCATTCACTCGAATAAATCCTTTAGTTTAAAAGATTACCTGGTATGAAATTTCATATGAAATATGCTTTATTTCTTGCTTTATGGTGCAATGGATTTTGCTGCCCATATGATGGCTAGAACTGCAATCCGAAGGAGCAGCATAGAAAACATAATTTACCTGCTAAATACATCAACTAAACAAATTGGTATTTAAATATGAGCTATATAACTCCCATTAAGTCTGGGTTTCTTACAGATCATACAGAATACCCAATTACTTTTCAGCGGTTTACATCCCAATCTGTCTGCATTATTCCTGACGTATTAATCAGCTTAGCAGGAGCTTACTGGAGGAAAACTAGACGCATTTTGCTGAGTTTGCAGGATGAAAGTTCCAAAGATAATAAAGTGCAACTACAAACTGCAGCTAGAAAAGGAAGTTTTAATGAGAAGTGACAACTCTGACTCCCAATGGAAGTTGATCTGCAAAAGCCCGGGCAGAGATGTGTGGGACAAGGGACCTTTCTCTGCCCATGTTACTGGAGTCCAAACAGAAGGAGATTAAGTTCATTTTCAACATGCCATAACACCGATTTGTTTTGAGATCTGTGTTTCCAAAACACGGTTACGTTTGAAATACATATAACAAACTGCCTAGAAAACGCATGTTGTTTGCCCACCATAGTAAACGTTCACATCCAGTCACGAACCCTTTCCAAAAACCTTTGTCCTCTTGAAAAATAGGGGGGTTTTCCTATTTTATTTCCAACAATCAGGCTGGCTTTCTTTACTACACAATTTTTCTCTCTTCTACAAGTTCCTACATAAACATTAACACTCTCCAGCCGAATTGCACAAACACATAACTCAGTTATTACCATTGTTCACTCACAACTAACAACTTTCCCCCCTGCTTACTCTCCCTTCTTTCTACAGAAGATCTTAAATTTTGCCAAGAAACATAGAAAACCTTTTCTTGTCCATCAGTTCCTCTTTCTCCTGTTATTCTATCATCCTTCCTGGCTACGGACGCAGCTTATTTCCAGCGCTCCCCATTTGTTCCACCATAGCCATCAATGCTGCGCATCCATGCTGCCATATGCTTGCATGTATGTTCACAAATCAGATTATCGAAATGCAGCAGCCTAGGTCTGTATAGCAAAATGTCAGCACAAGTGAAATCTTAAAAACAGAATTCCCCCAAGTAACCATGAGAATTGGTTGCTTGAATATGAGAATACAATTTTACACCTAAAGAGACATTTATCTCTATAAATATTTTATTTCCCATGATTACCTGAGTACATCTGCTCTGTATTTCAATGTATGTAGTAGCAGCTACGTTTCTCTCGTGCATATTTTCAGCTCGAATCAAGTAATAAAATCGGAATTTTGCCCTTTCCCCTCACCACCAACTAGTCCCATCACGGGCCTTGAGCTGTGAAGTATTAATCACACACACCCATCATTAAAACCTGCCAGAACTCAGGGGGATTGCCTATTTCATCTTCAGAGTTTAAAATATATTTATACTGGAAAAGGTTTGTTTCGTTTCAGCAAAGACTATATTATACAATTGCAGAAGTATGAATTTTTTTATATGAATTCGCAGGAGAGATCTGCACAGAGAATTCTCTTTCTGTCCAACCAAACTGACTTCTCCTTAAACTCTTGCAAGCCTCACATTTAATGGCAGGAGACAATCTCGGGAAACTACTCGAAAGGCAGAAAAGATGTAGACCAACGCAAAAATTACATATGACATTATCATCATGGTAAATGGCTTCTTAAAATTTGATTTCACTTCCCTAAGGAAATCTGTGGGTGGCAAATTCTCACTTTCTTTCAGTAGCCCGTTTTTTCCACTTCAGTGCATTTTGCGGTTTTCTCCATTGGTGGTTTGTGTGTGTTCCGCCAGAGTCACTTGTCCCATGGGCCGGAGCCGAGTCCAGAGCGGGCTCTGCAGAACGAGCAGCTCCGTCCTCCGGGCCGTGCCCTGTGTGTTCTGTTGGGCAGGGACAGAAAACAGCAGATTTAAGGGCAGCTCTGGGACAGATCCTCTCTTTTCCAACTAAATGAGTGTGCCAGGAGGCCTCGGCTTGATAAGTCTGAGAAAAAGCCCTGCCAGACCTCTTTTTGCTTCAAATGTTCTCAAAGAACAAGAAACAAAGCCTTTGATTGCCTTACACAAAATCAGCTCCCATTAAAAATTCATTCATTCAACAATTTGTGGATGTGAACTCCACAGGAAAGACCAGGGAGTCTTATCAGCTTAGATCAGTCACTCTCAAAATGCTGGAGACAATGGTCAGTCTAATGCTTTAGACACTGGAACGCTGTGAAAGTCGGGTTTACTGCGCAGCAGGGATAATAACAAATATGTTTAGGGGCATCACGGAAAATAAAGATGTCCATGTGGTCTCTTCCACCCTCATATACAGCAACTCAAACCATCCCGTCTGAGAAGGATGGGATGAATAACCCCAGCCATTGAAAAGAAAGACATTAGAAAAGAACCGTATTCCTGAAGGTTTTCATCAGCAGAGGGCTCTAGAACTACGTTCTCTTAAGTATCACGTTCCCTCCCATGATTAATCCGTCCCAGTTTTTTTTTTTTTTTTTAGTCAATTAACATGCTGTTCTTATGGTACAAATGTTCTCTAAAAAAATTCTCACAGCTGAGCTGTCAACCACTGAAATTCAGTACATTGGAACGGCAGGTTTCTAACAAAGTCCTGGGGTTTGTAAAGTATAATCAGAACTTCAATGTCCAATTATGCAATCTTAGCAATGACTTTCTGAAGATAATTTTATCACTTTCATTGTAAACTGGGATCACCAACCAGAACTGTAGCAAACTGTTCCACTGAAGTACAAGGGCTTGATTCTTAACGGGGAGGTTCAGGAGATCCCGCAGGTGTGGACATAACAGCTTGGGAAGATTCAAGCACTTTGGCACATTCTTTCCGTTCAGAAACAGTGAATTTTTTTTTTAAAAAAAATTCCTTTCTTATGCATGCTTTTATCTGGTGGGCACAACTAAATCACTAACTGTTCACTCTTACAAAACATAAAGTCTTTCCTTGTCCCCGCTCATGCAGTTCAGCAGCCGCCTCCCCTGAGCAAGCACAGTGAATGCCAAATGTCCAGCGGAACTTCTCACAGCCTGAAACAAGATTTTCGAAGTGTGGACAAAGAACTGAGCGATATTTTAGCAACCACGCACCTGCTAAATGAAGTCTTAGCTGTATATAAACGGTGAGAGCCTTTTGGCAGCAGCCTATAAACAGACGCACAACTTCCATGGTCCGATCTGCTGTGGTGACACGGAGGCTGAGCAGTGCAAGCTGGCCTGGGGGCACGTTCTTGTAAGGCAGGGAGAGCTGAAATACAGAATTTCCTGTCCTCGACTCACTTAGCAGAACTGTGGGATTTTCATGGGCAAGCTTTCTGTACCAGGTATCAAGTACTAGAATGATTTGGACAACTACAAGCCAAAGCGAATATTCCATTGAAGTAGGTACTATGCTAGTGCCTAATAAAACCGAAAAGATGTACCCAGATCTGCCTGAATTACAGCTCTGCCATAATAATCACGCTAATATTTGTAAAGGTGCTAAAAGGTACTCCTCCTATTTTAAAATGTTCAGGCTAACTCTTAGAGGAACCATCAATAACATAATTTAATCTGCTTCAGCATACGACACTCAGGCAGCTGCATTTTATAAAGATTTAACTAGTTTTTCTGAGCTGCATCCATGTAGTATTTGATACATCTTTTTCCATAATCAAACAGAATAATCCCTATTTTGTCATGCTTACAGTGTAAGTGAAAGAATCAAGGATTTTCCTGAAGGTCTTATAAATTTATCTAGATAGTTTATGATTTCATCAGTTTATTTCAAATTAAATTATTCCAGGAACATTTCTACTGATAATTATGAAAATCAGGTATCGATAAATTTCTCCACATGAGCAGCACAGGAGAACACAGTCCACGCACCTGCTCAAGTGTTCTCTTGCATTTGACATTTTTCTCTTGCTATTGCCTGACTCATGAAAACACTTCTAAGCTGATTTGTATTGAAATATTTATAACATATTTGTAATTCAACAGTTGAAAGATGCTTTGTCACTTTTCGGTCTCTGCCGAATGGATTCTCTGTGTGAGCCAGAGAAGGCCATGGAAAGGGCTGCTGTATGGATGTCCTCAGCAAAAAACAGAACAAAACCCCCAAATGCTTGAACTCTGAAGTCCTTAGTTCTGCAACAGAGGGATGGGCAGAAACTCTTCTGCAGTAGATGTTGCAAAAGCCAGGAAAAAGTTCTGGAGGGCACTTGTCAGGCTTCAGCTTCAGAGCCAGTTTCTCAGCCTCAGCTTTTTTGTTCACTTATTTGAAGGCATAAAACAACAGACTGAAATAAATAAAAATAAAAATAAAAATTAAAAAATATATTTATCTGCGTTCAGACTATCAGCTGTCTGTTGAAACAAAATACCTTGATCTAAAAATGAGGACAGGCAAGATGACAGCTGTGACAACAAGATCAGGACACTGCCCATCATTTTAGTGGAGGGGAAAATAAAGAGAATTTGGAGTGGGACATGAAAGAATCTGGAAACGCATGAAAAACCTCCAGTAGTCAAGATGATTACAGGGAAGACACGTAGGAACAGACAGAGGTAGCGCAGATCTGGAACAAAAGCTGAACAAAAAGCCTGAGGGAAAGCATTTAGTCAATAGACAAGAAAGAGTAAATTGTAAATCCAGCAAGGGAACGCAATGACAGCTCCGCTGATGAACCACCGTCCTTTGCATTTGTAGCAACTGCCTCAGACCTTTTTGTCTCTATAAAGAGGTGATTACAGCTTTGTGGGGTCAAGTGCCATATGGATCAGGACTTCCCAGAGTACAGAACTCCAAGTGCCACTGAGCACATTAGGAACTGAACATGAACATCTGAATTTCAGCCTCAACGAGGAAAAAAAACATTTGGAACAGCTTGGAATGAATCCCATTTCTCCCTCCCACCAAGGAAAACAGATGGTATCAGAAAGATGAACAACATCCTAACAGTCCATGCTACTGTTCTCAAAGAATAAAAACAGAGGCAGAGGAGTACGGGACGGGCAGGATCTTTTCTGGCGAATTATGACGCCCTACAATCGCTTACAACCGCGTCATTCCAGCTCTTGACTCTTCCAACTCCATCTCCAGTCACACTTTCCTGCTCCTGGCGAGTCCTGCTGGAATGTTCTTGTAGAACTTCACTTTTTCTGAGTTTCACACTACTATTAATAACTGGCCTAAATTCAAGCAGAGCCTATTTATACCAACTTCCTCCTTTGCCAACATGTTCATTTATAGGTATGAGCTCCCTAGAATAGACACAAGTCTAACAGAATAAGGATATTCAGAAGAAACAATAGCAACTGTTACAAAGTCATCAAAACCAGATTCATCCTTGTAGAATCCTTCCTGACCTCATCTGGCTACGTAAGGTATAAACAAGACAAATATTCTAAAATACTACGGAGCTGACTGAGGATCCTCTGTGCTTTGAATTTTTATTTAGGGTTTACTGTTTATTTCTAGTTCGGATTAGTTGCAAGCTGAGTCAACGATATATACACAGAACCGTGCACCAAAAAGAGAGCAGCCTGTTAAGTTTGAAAATTTCTAGAGATGAGGATGGAAGTTGCTGAACTAGTACTGTGAGATCTGTGAGCATCAATTTATAACAGACAGAACTATAAGAAAAGGATTTCATTTTGTCATTTTCTATGATAGAAAAAGGATATTATTTAGCTGACAAAGAACCTGTCTTCTGGATTTAGAAGATGATTATAATAGATGTCAGCCTGCCGGAGAAAGAAGTTCCTACTTGTTTAGAACAAGTTTTTTTCCTCCAATTTTATCAAGTTACTTTTTTCCTTTTATGAAATTTTTCTTAAAAAGAACTGTCAGTTTACAGACATATATCTGAAATTTGAAAGCTTGTTGAAAGATCAGCAGTACGGTGTAACTAACGTGCTAAGGCTCCCTCACATTTTCATAAAGAAAAAAATACCAAATATTTTTCCTGTTTCATGTACATGGGCAGCAGCCAAATTTTAAGCCACGGTTTTTATCATCTTTTCAGCTGTTGCATTTGTACACAAGCAGCCCATTCAAATGCAGGGTCATGTTCCATAAGTGAAGTCAAGATACCTATAAAAAAGTCTGGTAGGGTATTTGCCCTTCGCAAACAAATGTCAGACTCTGCCATGACTGAAGATGGTTCACAACCAAAATCTCAGTTCTTCACACTCCAATGAAATCAAGGTTGGAATTTTGCATATAAACCTTTACTTTCAAAAGTACATAAACAAATATTTTAAGAAGTTTCTTTCATGAGTAAAAGAAAAGAAGAAACTACGCCAAAGCTGCCTGTCACAGCCAGCTCCGCTTCTGGAGAAAAGGGATCGATTGGTTACTATCAAGGAAAAAGGGAAAGTAAAACTTCCCATAAACTGACCTGAAATTGCTATTGCTATGGTGTTATTGCTAAAACACCAACAATGGTGTTTTAAACATTTTATACTTTACAGAAAATAGTGATGTGCATATTCCCAAATACAGATGTCATAAATATAATACTGTGCAAAAAAAAATTAAACTAAACATCAATTAGTGTCTCAGATGCCATTAAGTTTCATGAAAGCCAACACAGAATATCAGACTCATCTTCATTCAAAACTTCCTGTTTGAAGGCTCCGAAGGCATTGTTTGAGGGCACTGAGACTCACTACGTCTGTTTCAAAATTAAATTGCAAAGTTTCAAGACCAATGCCAGAATCCAGCCTTTGTTTAAAAATGCATTTAGTACATTTGTACATTATTGCACATTGTTTCAATTGTAACAGTGCACAGTATGGCGTGTCTTATCATTTCAAGTCATGTAGAAAAATGAGATCCTCAGTGAACTAATTAGAGGAGCAGCTGTTTTTAACACCCATGTGTTAGACTGTGATAACATTTCTAGACTACTGCAAATAGCTGCGCCTCCAATTTACTCACAAGGTGTCTAATATTTTCTGTTTTAAACTGTCAAGATGTTTCATTATAACATAAACAGGAGAAACTTTGACTAAGAAAACAAGGAAAAATGTATCAATTTGATGTACCGGTTTAAAAATAAAATAAAATGAAACAAAGATAGTATTTTGACTTTCATTTCTGTGACATCCATATACTATATCGAATAATCCCAGATGACATCAGATGTTATTAGGAACTTTTAGTGACAAGTAACAAACTAATCGATACCAAAATCAATATATTTCACAGAAAAAAAATTCTAAATTTAATTGTGACATTTTCCAAATAACATAGGAGAACACCTCTGTTTCAGAATTAGCCGCCCAACTTCTGCCAGCTTTTCCACTCCTTTGCATTCCGCTCTGAATGCAGTTTTACTTCCCTCCGTTAAAACTACGGAGTAAAGAAACTTATAATCAGGAGGCGTGAAACCGCCGAGCAATAAGATAATATTCTGGCATGAACTGCCAATGGTGATTTAAATCTAAGGGCTTCTAGGAGAGTCAATTTGAAAATAGCCTATAGGTTCTGAAGAGCTCATGGTATCACTGAGCCAGCCCTCTCGGCTCATCTTGTTTTCACAGCGCTATCGTATATTAAGAGCAGGAACTGGTTTTGAATCTTGAAGAGAAGTTTGCAGAAAAACAACGATATATTCCCAGCGAACAAAATGACGCTGTAAAGCGGAGATTCCAGACCTGCCTTTCCTGACGGTGTTTTGATTCCTTCGTTGCCAAAGCAGAGGCAGAAGTTCAGAAATCCAGCGTGTTCCCAGCGCTGCTCCCACTGCTCCCCTTGGTGCGGCTTCACAACTGCTATTGCTTGTTTGTTTGCTTTAGGCAGCTTTTAGACAAGTATAAAATCAAACTGGATTTTCTCAAGTCACTCCTTTTCTCAAGCCCATTTGGGCTGAATTTCGCAAATAGTAAAATTGAGGAAAATAAAAAGTCTTTCAAAACAAAGTTAAAAAAAAAAAAATCAAATAAAGTCTCCAGCTTCTACTGATATAACCCTACGAGTAAACAGATGTTTTTAAATAAAAAAGTTTCTTACTAGACAGAAGCAACAGACTCTTGAAAGATTGTTCCAACACTGCTACATGCTGCTTATTGTTCTTTTCATACTTTCATAACTCACTCTCATTTGAAAACCCCCTTTACAAATAATCTTTGGCTTCACTTCAAAATGCCACGGCCATAAAAATACAGTAAACCCTTTGGACAGATTTAGATTGCTGGTCATTGTTAGCTTGCCTTTTAATTAATTGCGATATAACCTTTTCAAGTAGATTTAAAGCCTGTAAAAGAAGAGAAACCCTTTGATCCGAAGACGGAAGCAATCCAATGAAGGTGACATTTCAGTGCTGACCCGACGCCGAGGACACGGGTGTTCGTCCCTCCCCAGCAGAACGTGTCTCCCCATTCCTGAGCTATGGGGTGACCGCCAGCGGTCGCAGCCATTCCTGTGTCACTGCAATCCTGCCACCTATTTCAGTACATCCCATCCGACACAACAAAGAGCAATATTCGTTTCAAAATGAATGGAGAAGTCTTAAAAATACTTGAAATGCAGCCCTCTGCAGACTGCAGCCACTCCGAACACTCCCGAGTGCTGTTAATTCAGTCAAATGACTCTTTAATGTTTTCCTCCCTTTCGTTCAGACACTAGAATGAAAATCCAAATGTACACGTGTACATCCACTCAACAGCTCTGATCACAAGAATGTAAATACCGAGGAAGAAATGGAGTATCTCTTGCTAGTTATTCCTGTAGCTGTAGATTTCTAGGTAGTGACCACTTTGATTCACAACAGTTTTTCACGTACTAGGCTCCTTAAAAAAAAAGAACACATTTTAATTAACTGTGCTGAAAGAGGACCCATTTAAAGAAGTAGGTCAGCACCTGCTTTGAAAAGACTGCTTTGAATGGAGTCATTACAGCAATGCTTGTGCTGAGAGCCGGGTACCTTCTCATTTACACTGGCTACCCTGAACGTGGGCCCAGCCCACACAGTTAACTTTAAAATGCATGAAGCAAAATGGAAATAACTTCAACATTTTAAAAAGATGGGCTAAGTTGTGTCTCCAAAATGGGAGCTTTCTGCTGTCAATCAGCTAACCCAATCATACCCTTTTAATGAAAGGCTGATAATCTCATAAAATCAAATTTGTCTTTATCGCAGGCCAGCTCTGATATCTTGACACTTACCATGGATCACAATGGGGAGAAGTTATTATAACAGACATCAGAGACTGAAAGATAAATTCTATTGATTTCCTTTTAGCGGTGCAACAGAAACATGAAAATTAAAAACCCTGCCATATACTAATTTGCCAATAACACAATTTCGGATGAAACTAAATGACTGAGAAAGGGGGGAAAAGCAGTCATTCTGCATCTTATTAAAAGTTCTCCAATAATTATTTTTCAGAAGCTCTATATATGCTCTTCATCACAATCTAATATTAGTACCAGCAGAATGTCAAAGAAGTGCCAGACATCGAGTTTGTAAGCAGACAAAAGCAGACATTAAAGAGGGGACAATTATGCAATGCTCTTGAATCGAAAAAATAATCAGCAAGGATGAAAAAGTCACTGGACTGGCGTAGGTGTGAACGGAAAGCCAGAAAGCTGGACTTAGAGAAACAATCTCCTAAAAAATTTCCAACTGAACAGTTTTTCCATTGAGAATAATATTTTGCCCAGGAATGAAACTTGCCATACAAGATCTTTGTTTTCCAAATACGAGATATCCAAGTGTTTTGATGAACTCAGGATGGTCCATTTTAACCTCTCTAGAACAGAATACCAAAATAACTCTTCAAGTAAATGTTCTATATCCTCTACCAGGCTCTAAATTAAGCACCTGGATTATATTGCAATGAAATGCCTCAAGTGACCACTTCTTGGTGATTTTGTAAGAAATTCTGCAATCTTTGTTCCAACACACCAAAAAAGAAAAATTCCTCTGGGACTGAAATTCCACGGTTTGACCAGCTGTAGCTCCCAGGCAACCAAATCTCTCCTCGAGGCAGGAAGCTTAAAGTAGGTTGTGCAGAATGGAGCGTCCCCAGGGAAATGTCGCGCACTGAGCTGTACCTGCACCGAGGGCCCACACTTCTGGGGGAAAAAAAGGCATATGGGAATGAGAAGGTGTCTCAAGCAGCTCTAAACACAGTCTGGACAACCCTGACACTGAAAACACAGATAGAATTGAAAGAAAAATATAGAACTCTCCCCAAACTAAGCTACTCGCTAAACAGCAAGGCCTGTTCCTTTATTGTCTTGCATGATTTAACCTCGTCCCTTGGCAGCCGCACGACACGCAGAGAACCAGTACCAGTCACCCACGTCCACACTCAGACACGATCCAGGGCAAGAAAATATCTCGGAGGAGAAAAAAAAGCACGTCAGAAATGTTTTCATTCAGTATTTTTAGAATAAAGGCAAGTAAGGAAAGCAACAATATTTAAAAGCCTTGTATTAAGGCTGTCTGCGTTCTACTACAGAACACTGTTGCTTTGCACAGCAGCCGCAGGGGAAAACTGCTTTCATCAAGGCTTTCAAACAATATTTATAGGTCCAGTAACAATAATATTTGAAAGCCTTTGAACGTCAGCCTCCTAGCTCTTGGCTAGTCTCCTTCGTCGTTCTCCCATCGTGCATGGAAAATGGCAGCACGCGATTGTACTTCTATAAGGTCCTTCACAAAAAACGTTTCTAAAGAAACTGGAAAATGAAGCACTTTGAAGAGATGCCCCAAATAAGTTGCCCTTACAACCTTAATTTTACCCATTTTTATGACTACAGTGTGACCCAGTCTTTAACTGCATGGAATTATCAAGGTGAGCATGTACCAAAGCCCACCAAGTATACAAAGGAGCTGGATATTACACAGGTACAAATTCTTCATAAACATGGAAACAGGAACAATTTCAGTTCAGAATTACTCACTGCTAAACTTCCACATTCTGCACCAGGTACCTGAAGCGCCAGAATGTTCCAAACTACTATAACAACGGTTAAGAACAATAAGTAAGCGATTATTTATTGGTCCTCAGAAGCTGTTTTGATAGCTATTAAAACTTGTAAGTTTAAAGGGAAAAAAAAAAAAAAAAATCTATCAAATGCTCTATCCAGCCAACTTCCAAACAACTAGAACTGTGTGGATATCCGGGAAATTATTCAGCCTGCTTAATTATGCATATTGACACTGTTCTGTCTATAAAGCTGAGAGGCACAGATGTAGCATGAGAAATTCAGCCTCAGATGAGTAAACACCAGTTTCAATGGAACAGTCTCTTTTACATTTAACTTTTCATTACATTTTAATGAGAAAAGGATAAAACAAGAAAACAGTCTGATAAATTTGTCCACTAAAGGTGATATAGTGGGATAAATGACTGAGAACCTGGTTCTGCAAGTAGCGCGTATATTTAAACATAAAAGCCTGATTTCTAGATAGTCACAGCTATAAATATGTCTGAACATGGTCTAAGACATAACAGTATTGCCTTGCAAATACAGAGTTTTTACCCCTCTTACCCCGTTCAGCCCGCGCCTCGCTAACATAGGAGTAATTAATTCACTGACTGCCACCTAAAACCTTTGGTTAGAGCTGAACTGATTAAGGCCACTCTTATTTAGGTAGAATCCATCCTCTGGATATCATAAACACGTATCTGGAGAAAATCATTCCAATGGCATTGTAAGTAAGTCTCTTATTCAGAACATACAGTACCTGGAGGCACATACAACCCGAAAACATCACACACCACCATCAGGTTCTTACAAAAAACATGTATTTTTGTTATCATAGAAAAGCTGATCCGAAGTTCCACATTCTTCAGCCGCGTAAAAACATTTTTTTCCTGCAGAATATATTGTTTGCTTTTTAATGTCAAACCTCGACTTACAGCCTTTAAAACAAGAAGAGAGCCAGAGGATGAGCGTGACAGCGATTTTCTGTGATGCTGTGCCCTCCCAAGAGCTGCAGGCGGAGCAGCTCAGTGCACTCTGCTGGTTGGAACGCCCAGATTTCCATTGCATTTACAAAATGTTTTAGACTGCAAAAACACCTCTTATGGATTGAGAAACACAGATGGGGACCACTTGAGAGCATCATAAATTGCTTCAGATCTGTAAATGTGGCAGGGTCTCGTTCTTTCACAACCAAGTACTTCTTACATCATAGGATTACTAATAACTGTGAAACTTTTCCTCTCACTTCTTGATACGGCTCACTCACAACTTGTACGTTATTTCTGCCCCCCTAGAACAGTAGTATGGTAAGAAAACAAAAGGAGCGCCAGTTCGTAAGATTTCTGCTCTTTCTTCTTGAATATTTTTGCTATCAGCAGTGTCCCACTCTTTTTCTCCATCCTGTCTCCCATTCTAGAAAATCAACTTTATGACAATCACCTTCTGGAACTCAGGGGTCATACTTATCAACGCATTACAACAATTACAAGGTTGAATGTGGTTTTAGAATGTATCAAACCCATTTTTCATTATTTCACTGCTATTTTAGGAAAGAAACTTTGTATCAAAGACAGCCAATCCTATTAGAGGAACAGAACATTATTTCCTATAAGCAGCAATAAGATTAATGTTCTGGTTTAAGTATTGTGACTCTCCAACAGGAGACAGAAAACTATGTATCATGTAATAGAATGGATTTCAAAAAATTGTCTGATACTGCTAGCTTTGGGTTTCCTAGTAAATGAAATACAGACTATTGGAAAGCCATTCTCAAAATGGATATTTCACACTCCATTTCCAGTACAAACATCAAAAAAATTCAGGGATATTTGAAGAACTGCAGCAAAGTAGATGACCATGGAAACAATAAATAGAGAATGAAGCGCTACCAAACACAATTCTGTACACAAGAGATGGTACTTGTTTAATATATCATTTAATCACAGATGTAAAATCAGACGTGTCTATGGAGAGTGCCCAAGAGAAGATTCTAGCCTGGAAGAGCACTCAGCTCACCCCTTCAAATCAGAACCTGTTTCTGCCATTGCCAGAACATTGTGACTTCCACACGACGAGTTTGGAAACCTATCATGGCACACACAGAATGGAATTTATCTGAAACCAATCAGCACCACAGTTCCCGAGATTATCATCCTAAAACTAATGGATGGCCCTACTAGGTTTGCACTGGAAAATCAGGATCACAGTAAGTAATCTAAATATATGTATTTCATATGAATCATACCAGCATGAGTTTATCTCAAGCAAAGGTAAGGAAGTGCTATCCATCCTTAAAAAGGGGACTGGAACCAGTTCATCCAGCCAGACTCATCCACTGTTAGTGGGAGCTGAAGGTCCATGAGAAGGAACCTGGGATGGCACGTTGTGCAGCGCTCTCCGTGTTGGCTCATTGATGTAAAAAATCAGAGAAAAGGCACAGATTTCCCAGCTGTTACACACCTGGCTGTGCCGTGCTTGCGGATTTTCTCATGTAATAGAAGTGTTTAGAAAACAAAACCACAAACAAAAGAAAAATGTAGCAAGCCACAGAATGTGAAACGGTCCTTAATTAAAGGCAACTAATACATCTTGTTTTACTGACTTGTATGCAAGCATCGACACAGTTAAAGTAACCAGAAGCATTTGTATTATAATACCAAAGTAGTCTCAAATGTCAGAGCACGATACCAAGTTAATTTTCACAGACTCTGAATTATATAAGCACCTGGCAATATTCACCATCTTCTGAAATCATAGAAGGTGGTTTTGAAAAGAATGAATGCAACATGAATGATACATGCATAATTCTGGGCTATATTTTGTCACCCAGCACGCTGTAAATCAGCTTTCCAGCTGACTCAACCAAGTCTTGCAGCCTTTCTTGTCAACAGGAAAATCTTCCAGAGCACCTTTCTCCCTTAACAGTACATTTGCCATTTTTTTTTCATCTGGCTTCCAATATTAGCATTGTGGTGACAAAAAGGAATAAACGTTTCCTTAAGTGCAGGAGTCACTGTCTTTAAGGGCAGCCAAGCATACGACCACCAGCTGGGTGAATTGTCCACATTTAAGGACAGGAGATGCTGTCAACAGCACAAAAAATGGAGACTATATATCCCAGGGCTGAAATATATTTTAGACGAAAACGAAACTTCTCTCATCGTTGTAGCTTTACACAGAAACTCTGCAGGGAACGTGACGAATAACTGAAAATGGGAACCTCCCCACTCATAAGTTAGTGCATCTGGCTTTATCCACTGGACATATTTCTGAAATAACCAGGACAAAGTTGCTTTTATTTAGAGTGATCTTTCACAAGTATCAGCTCAGTACAAGTTTTATGTAGAGTCCTATAAACAAAACAAAGCTGCCACTTTTTAGGCAAAACTTTCAACATCTTTGAAAGTCCCACATGCCGTTGCTTGGAAGCAACGAACAATGAGTCAACACAAATCAATGACATCTATTTAATCCAGCTGATTAATATTGCCAGGAGCTATCAAGAAACTAAGTTGCTCACAAGCTCCCGGTAAAGAGGAAAGCCAATTTTTCAAGTCCTGGAATCACTCCCATTCACCCCAAATCTATGCGTGTCTTTCACTAAAAAGATCAGAAAATAGGAACTTTATACCAGTGGTAGTTCCAGCAATTGAAACAATTCAATCATAATTTTGAGAGCTTAAAACCAGCACACGATTTGCACAGAACTGGATTAGCTGGGACATGCCCATCAAATGCTGGGCAGCCCTGTGTGCCAGTGGATCAAACAAGGTCATTCCTGCAGGTCCAGGACTTGCTCTGGCTCCTTCTCTTCTGGATACCTGTTTTTTCAAGGGATTTGCCATCCAGATACTTTTAAGGCGAACAAGTCATTTCAGAGTCTGTATCAAGCTTGCAAATAGCTCTCTGGGATGAAGCCTCTAAACTTTGCTGCTTCTTCTGTGCAGAAGACATTATTTTCACTGGAGAAAGGGTGATTAAATTCTTAATTACCCAGCTCACACATAAAAATGCCTTTCGGTAGAAGCAAATGTGGTTTTTATAGATAGAGGTCAAAGCCCAGTTTGAAAATATGTCCCTTGGTGTCTATTCAGCAACTACCAAGCTGCTCCAAACTTGGAAAAGTGAACATACCCACTTAAATAATGTCAGAGGCTCTCACTGGATGGTTTGTGTGAGGTGGTTCATAGGCACAATACTGCCTGGCAAAGGATGCTTGCTGCAATGTGCAGGAGATATCCCCATAAGTCACTCCATCACAATTTAATCACGAATTTTGAATACACTAGAAAAAAATATTTGGATGCACTGCTTTGAGAACTGCAAGAAAGCTGAATATATGGGTAATAATAAAATTTAATGGTTAAAGATGGTTACATCTTTAATAACAAATATTAGTCAAAGCATCATATTAATTTATGTAATTTAGTACCTCGTTCAAAGATCTGTTTCTCAGTACAGCTAATTTCAAGCGTTCAAAAACTCTGCAAAGATAACACTGATTTATCCTGTGCATGAGGGCAACATGGGAAAGAAATAGAGATGAGTCATTTTTCTTTAACTCCTTCCAAGAGAGTTGTATACATGCCAAAGTTATAAATGGATTTTCAAAAGCATTCAGACACATGAGAGGGGAAGAAAAACCAACCAAGAGCAAGGAACACACAGACACAATGCCTGGTTCAGGAAGTCCGTAAGGGGCTTCATATGATTAGCATTTAGGAATGTATACCAGGGAAGCATAAGCTTACATGATATTATAATACTATATACATCACATTTTATATTAAAAGAGACTTAAATGTCAATGTACCGACCCCAGGTTTCTACTTCTCGCTGCCATTAATGCCTATGGTCAAACTGCCTACTGCCCAGCACAGGAGATACCACGGCCAGCAAACCTTCCAGAGAAATAACGGGACAGCAAAGGGTAAGAAGTCACGGTAGGGAATTACTTACTCATACTGTTTGCACAAGCAGAGGCCAATAAAGCTTTCTTGACAGCTTGTTGTAAAACACTCAGGCTCCTGGAGCCCCACACCTCTGTCCCTGCACGTTCCTCCAGATGTGCCCGTATTTGATGTCCTGCCCGGCTCTTCAGGTGGGATTTCACTATTCATATTTTCCTAATGGGGAGGTTAGCTACAATCCATTACCTTGTTTAAGCAATATGTGTGAGTTGTACTGAAATCAACCCACTTTTGTTCAGGTACTGAGGTCTGCTCATGACGAGAGCAAGAAATGAGCTCCAGGCTCAGGTCACCAGAGTCCAGGGCTGCAAATATCCCGTGAGGAATGGCCTGGAGGTAATACTACCTAATAATAAATGTTTGAAGGCTTAGGTCCTCAAAGATCACAAATAATAATTAAAACAGCGACAAACAAACAAACCCCCAAAAGCACAAAACCCCCTGAGATAAGAAATATATATTAGGTATATCTAGGAGGTTCCTCCATGGCACTGCATGGAGAGGACAAAAGAAGGTAAATCAGACATTCACACGATGAGTCAGGAATGCTTTTTCTTTTTTAATGAACAAGGAGTACATACAGATGTCTATTGACAAAAGCAGCTGATTAGGGTAATACTAAATCCAAGTGGAAAAAGGAGAAAAGAACTCCCAAATGTGTAAGACTACAAAGACAGAAGACCTTACAAAACTAAGCTGAAGTGCACGTGAAAGCAAAGAAAGGTAAAAATGACAATGGGACAACTGCCCACCTTACATGTGAAAATAACACAAGAGTATAAGGGTAGGTAAGTGCCTGGAGAGTAGGGAGATAAGATGTGTGAAATAAATTATTATACATGAAATAAATGCTTTGCTTTGAGCAAGGGAAGCATCTTTTCCTGCTGTCCCAGAGCAACACCTTATCCAGCCCGTAACCAACTCGGCAGCTCAGTATCTATTCCAGCACCTCTGCTCGTTTGAGGAAGAAATCACCTTCCTGCAGAAAATCCCGCAGCCCAGTGTGTGCACACCTGGAAACGCGTGAGCAGAGCCGGGGCTTTGCTTTCCTCTGTTTTGCTTCCCATGAGCGTGCAGGAAGAAGAAAAAAGCAGCAGCAAAAACCGGCTCTAAAAGAGCTGGGAATCATTCATGTAAAACAATGAAGAAAAAGTGAAAGGGAGCCAAGTAAGAGGAAAAGTGAGCTGGAACATTGCGCTTTTCTTTGGTGGTCATGAGGGAAATAAGAAATGGAGGAAAAAAGCTTCCTCCAAAAATTAACAGTGAAGCACAAATCTAACGTGAGAGAAAATGACTGCAAAAAAGGGAGATCGAAGAGATTATACCCCCTAATGATTCACTCCACATTAAAGGGAGAGAGTAGAGATGAAGAGAAAAAAACCCAGCGCAGATCTCTTGGAAGGGCTCTCACTCTGGAAAATGAGAAAACTTAGAGAAATATGTATTGAGCAAAATCAACCAGCAATTTTTCCAGATGACAGATGATACCTAAACCATCTGATAATAGGAGTACAAATAAGGCATGAGAAAGGAAAGAAGCATGAATAAAAGGAAAATTCGTTGTGGCTGCAAATCTCATTGGTGATTAAAGACAAAGCACAGAAGTCAGAAAAAACACATTTCATTATTATTGACAAATACACCATTTAAAAGCATCTTGCCACCTTCACGATGACATAACATTATCAATACATTTTAGAAACTGAGGAAATCACAGAAAATTATGTTGAGATAACTCCTGGAAAGACAACACGAAAATACAATCTTTTGTATAAACAACGATGATATAAAAAGATGAAGCTGTAAAAGCAAAGAAACAAACTCCAGCTGTTTTAAAGAGTAACTGGTACCTAAACAAAGCTTATATGGTATTGGCAAGCACCCTAAAGTTAAGCTGAAAAACTCCATATTCTTATAATAAGATGGCACTCTGTCTGCCTTGGGTTTTCAAACTTGACGGTAAAAATATTTGGTTTAGCATTCAGCAATGTGGCAACGGCAAAGAATCCCAGAACGCCCCGAGTGCTTCCCACTAAAAATCTGCGGGCCAGAACAACACAGTAACACTGCATTTTGTGACAATACAGTAAAGCAAAAGATATAACAAAAGTTCTAAATAAAGCAAGAAAAACAAGGCAGAGACAAAAGTTTGAGAGACTCTGGATTAAAAGAGAAGACACTGACACAACGGATAACATTAAATTTTCACCTCACCCGTTACATTTTTTATATTTTGTTCAAATATTTCTCTATGTTTACTCTGAGAAGTGTTGAGCAAATGTACCGGTAACATCTAGTTTGCAAAAACAAAAATCTAAACCCTGAACTATGTGAGCTATCAGCCTCTTCCTCCATCACTGACTAACCACATCAGCAATTTGTATTTGCCTTTTAAGGCCATAAATCATGATTTCCAGATTAGGAAAAACTAGACAAAAGACCTGGAAGAGGTGCATAGAGTGACAGAGTTTCAAAGGATTGTCATTATGTGAGCCAAGAGGTAACAAACCGGTCTATCAGTTACGGTGTTCTTAAGATAGAAAACAAGGCACCGGGACAACAGTAAATCCCAAAGCCATAATGTGCAATAACCTACGGTGTCAGCTACGGAGCTGCCGACACAGCAACAGGAAGATCTGCCAGCAACGGAGAGCAGCAAACGCTGCTCTCACAAACACGCCTGCCGTGTCACTTAAGCAACTACAAAAATGGCTCAAAACCAGCTTAGACCTTGAGACAGGATCCAGTTCAAGCTTTTACCACACCTGTTACCTTCAGCAATATGTTCAGAATATTAAAACCTTTAAAAGCACATTAGGGGAGTTATTTTCATGACTCTTAAATTTGAAAGTAACATAAATTAAGATTCTAGTTGCTGCAACAAGGTGTAAATGGAAGTATATTAAGAGTACATATTGCAAGGAAGCACACTTTTAAAATCCTGTGCAAATTTTTTTTTTTTTTTTTAAGAAAAAATATATTTTAAAAGTAAAAGACAGAGGTAAAAAAGTGAAATGAACAGATAACAAAATGTGTTTGGGACTACAAAGTAAGCTCCTCTGAAGCTCATGGCAATATACTGGGAAACTGCAGATAACCCCTTGGCAGCCCACCAGCGGCAATTCTGCCCACTGCTGTATTTACTGGATTAAAAAGAAAGAGCCACAACGGAATCCTCAGGTCGTAGACCACCATCTCAGCTGCAGTAAGAATATGTAAGCCATGATTTTACCTTTCATGCTCAACCCAGAAAACTAAGAATTAACTGTACAACACGAGCTCCCTGTTTGCAGGTCTCCGCAGCACCAGCTGTTCCCCTGGGGCCGGGCAGGGATGGGATGGGGGACGGAGACCTAATCAGCCTTTTGATTCTACAGCCACTCAGCTTTTTAAAAAAATTTACATATGCGTGAATAGAAAGCAAAGAATAAGTACATATAATGTTAAAAGAACCCCAAATCATTGTAGCATATAGTATTTTTGCTATTTTACACTGGCATATCAGCATGCTGCATTTCTCTTTGTCTTCACCTCAAGATAACTCTCAGGGGCTTATTCTGTGTTAAGTAACTTAATTGACAAAACTTCAAAGTAGAATTGTCTGTAGGAAACCATAACTGACCAAGTCTCACTGAAGTGAAGGAAAGCAGAGAATATAGACCTAAAGTCATTACTAGACAGTTAAAGCTACTCTCTCCTGGGCTTTTGCTCTTTTTTTTTCCTTGCTGGAAAGCCAGAAACACGCACCTGTGCCACGACCAGCTCGCGTTCTCTCATGATCCCAGGCCGATGTGCCTTTCCCTGGAATCGCTCATGTTTCATCTTGGTAATTTCATTTCATTAGCTTCCATTTCCAAGGCGCATACATTTTTTCCCACCGTACAGATGTGGGCGCTGACACAGACAATACATCACGCTAAGTGTGACGGGGCTCTGCTCTTTCTGCCACCAAGCCCTCCCACCGGCTAATGAAACCTTATGAAACCACTTGTGTTAGAGCTAAAACTTATCGCTTCGGTGTCAAAAGCATAGAGAGAAGTCTAAGAAAAATATACTTAATAAAATCTGCTGTCCTTGTGTGCTCTGAAAATGACAGTAATTAGCCTGAATGGGAGTTGTGCACCGGCCACACTTAAGTTGTGTGAAATCACCGGACTCCCATTTTAACCCTAAATGTTGTGTACTAGTGCCCAAAAAGGCAATGAATAAAATGAATAAACTGTGCTTTTCTTTGAAGAAGCTATTTCTGAGCCCACTTGTGTCTCACCAGTGAGAAGCTCTGGAATTCGTTTGTGCTTTTATTCCAGGGCCGGCCCATCAGCCCTGCCTGGTACCGGCTGCAAACGTGGATCTGCAGCCCAGAGCTCCCAACCCAGGGACAATCTGGGGACTCCCGGCGCGAGGGACTGAACTCACAGCCTGCAGCATGACAGCTCCATATAGCACTGTCCTTCTGATGCACCAGATGCTCTTTCTCTCCTCAAAATATAACAGCAATTCAGAAAAAAAATACAGACATAGAAGCAGACACATTCAGGAAGTCATATTCACACTTTCAAATAAACCCTGTGGGTATCTGTGCTGGAAGCAAAGCGAGGACAGATATATATTCTTCCAGTTTTGTCCATCAGATTTTGATTCCAATATCTTCTTGGCCAGAAATGCCCATGGCCATACTGCCTTCACTCAAGAGTAAATGCAGCAACATCACGAGCGTGGGGCGGCAGAGCAGCCTCATGTTTCTCTGCACTATGTGAATATATTTGCTGGGATTCCGAAGTCTCTAAGTTTGCATGTGTGCATGGATCAGACCACACGCTTCCCGCGCAGCCTCGGTCACCAGGAAGGTGCGGGTGGGTTCCCTTATAGTTGACACCATCATTTCAGATGATCACAGATCAGGAAACCACAGTTATTTTTGTAGTACACAGCTGTCTGATTAAACATTAAAATCGCTAGGAAATGACTAAAATAATCTGTCCATACTTTCATTTTTATCAGAAGTACATCACTTTTGAGCAAAGTTGAACTAATCTCACAGACAGCCTTACTCTTTTTTTCACTTACATAATTATCTTCTGGCCCTTTCCATCTCTGGCACAATGACCAAGTAGCAATCCTTTTATATTAAGAGGTTATTTATTGAAGCAAACCACACCTGAACAGCTTAAATCAGACGAGGAGAGGAAACACAATCTTGGCCAAAGCATCTGGTTGAGCATTCGGAGACGTGCCTGAGCTTTTGGCTGTGCCGCAGGTGACAGATGACAGCGGGCAGCTGACACCCACGGCACGCACAGATGGCTTCCCCGCTCCCTGGATGTCAGGGCAGCCCCTATAGACGTGTACATCACAGTGATGTGTATGTCACTGCTCACTGCGCGTGGCCGAGGGCACGGGACACTCTGGCTACAGAGAACCACTCAACAGAAAAACTGGGGTTTGATCCCTAAGCCCTTCCCTTTAGCTGACCCCAGGGAAATAGTGACCAACAACAGAACCCAGGGAATGGCAGGAAGATGTGCCAGGAGAGGTTTGGGTTGGACATGAGGAAAAGGTTCTTCACCCAGAGGTGCTGGACACTGGAACAGGCTCCCCAGGGAGGTGTCCCGGCCCCAACCTGACAGTGTTCAAGAAGAGACTGGACAACGTCCTCAGACACACGGGGTGACCTGTGGGGTGTCCTGTGCAGGGACAGGAGTTGGACTCAATGGTCCTTGTGGGTCCCTTCCAGCTCAGGACGTTCTATGATTCTATTGACAACACTGCCGGGTTTACCCATCATTAGATTCCGCTCTTGCTACTGGAACTGTACCACTAATGAGTTTGATACATATTTATTTCATATTCTGTGTGGGACTGGCGTTGGCAAACAGGCTGGTGTGGTCCCTGGCTGCTCTCCTCGCTGGAGCTCCTCGTGCGTTGCCCGCGGAGGGCTGGAGCGGCTCCCAATGACCACGGCCACCGGCAAACCCACCCGTGCAGAGCGAGGTGTCCCGGGAGCCGGGGACACGGGGGCACAAGGAGCACGTGGGGTTGTCCTGTGCGGGGACAGGAGTTGGACTTGATGGTCCCTGTGGGTCCCGTCCAACTCAGGACATTCTGTGATTCTCTGACCCTCAAAAGATGGCTCCTAATTAAGTCACCAGGAATAACCGACTCCACCTACAGAGAGTGAACAGAAGCCTGAATTCACCTGGCTTTCAATGAAATTCCAAATAATACATTTTCCTAGTACAGAGAGCTCTTTGCATGCTGCCAGAGGAGTTCTGCACAGTCAGACTAGCTGGCTTCTAAAAAACAAACTCTAAGAAGCGAACTGAAAAAAGAACTGATAAAAGTCCTGAGTCAGCTCCACCACAACACATTAAACCGATTTTACAATATTGACAGAAGTAAGGGATTTTTGCATCAGGGGTTCGGCCCCACTGGGCAGGGAGGACTCGCCGCCCCGCAGGCCGGGCTGTGAGGGGCCGGTGCCGCCCGCGGCCGGTCCGAACCGGTTCCAGATGGTTCCCACACAGCCCCTTCCTCCCTAAACCCAACAGGCACAGCTCCCCACGCCCCCACAGCGGCTGGAGGGGCAGCCCAGGGGTTTGTGTCACCAGAAGCACGTGTGAATCGGCAATAAGGAGTAACTGGCCAAGTTGAGCCTTTTCTTGCCCTGTGACGATATGGAGTAAGAGATATTTCCTCTCCTGCAGCAAGTGCTGCTGCCCCACGCAAACACAAGCACAGCAGCTGTGAAGAGATCACAGCATCCCAGAATGTCAGGGGTTGGAAGGGACCTCGGGAGCTCATCCAGCCCAATCCCCCGCCGGAGCAGGAACCCCCAGCTGAGGTTACACAGAAGGTGTCCAGGCGGGTTGGAATGTCTGCAGAGAAGGAGACTCCACAACCTCCCTGGGCAGCCTGGGCCAGGCTCTGCCACCCTCACCATCAAGAAGTTTCTTCTCATATTTAAGTGGAACCTCCTGTGTTCCAGTTTGCACCCATTGCCCCTTGTCCTATCATGGTTGTCACCCAGAAGAGCCTGGCTCCATCCTCCTGACACCCACCCTTTACGTGTTGATAACCATTAATGAGGTTGCCCCTCAGTCTCCTCTTGTCCAAACTAGAGACCCAGCTCCCTCAGCCACACACCTTCACACACACAGCTTTTCCAAACAGGCAACAGCACTTGATCTACAAATTTTTTTCAAGTTTTTTGCCCCTGAGGGTGGTGAGAGCCTGGCCCAGGTTCCCAGAGAGGTGGTGGCTGAACCATCCCTGGAGACATCCCAGGCCAGGCTGGATGGGGCTCTGAGCAACCTGAGCTGGTGCAGATGTCCCTGCCCATGGCAGGGGGGCACTGGGGGAGCTGGGAAGGGCCCTGCAACACAAATATGAGCTGAGAAGGGGCCTTCAACCCAAACCATTCTGTGGTTCTGTGAAAATTAAATTCTTCTAGAAGGACAAACCTCTCAGCACTGACTATACATCCCATGCATAGCACAGCCCATGGTATCTCAGTACAGTAATGAGGAATGCAGCAAGGAGTACTTCAGAACTATAAAATAAGAAGTACCAGGGGGAGAGGAGAACTTCAGCTTTGTGCAGTGAATTCTCACAGAAACAGGTCTCTACACACACCCGTGACTTGGTCACACCCAGACCCCGCTGCTGCAACGGGCTCCTCGGCTCCCTCCTCCCAACCCACCTGCCCCCATCGTGAACCGGGGGATGCGCTGGGGAACCGGCCTCAAGCTGCGCCAGGGGACGCTGAGGTTGGGTCTGGGGAACAATTTCTTCCCCCAAGGGCTGTGGGGCATTGGAACAGGCTGCCCAGGGCAGTGCTGGAGTCACCATCCCTGGAGGGGCTGGACAGACGGACATGAGGTTCTCAGGACATGGGGCAGTGCCGGGGGTGGGGAACAGTTGGACTCTGTGACCTTGAGAGGCCTTTCCCACCTAAACAATTCCATTATTCTATCTCCTCCTATGTTTCCAGTGGATCAAAGAAAAAAAATCTCTGTGCCACTGTGTCAAAAACTAAGCATTTGAAAAGAAAGCACACTACGAAATATACACAAGGGACTGACATTTATGTTTGTATGTTTCCATATCTGATTTCTCTGTTTATATTTATGTATGGGTTGGATGTTTACATTATATGTCTGTATTTATATTTACAAATGTATGTGTTTATATTTATATACTTGTAGGTTATGTATTTATATTTCCGTATTTAAATAAATATTTAAAACAATTCACATTGTAACTAGCGAAACTGGAAAGAACAAAAATTACTTTGTAACTGAATACGTCTGATGTTTGTTCCTCAAGAGTTACAAGCCATTGATAACTTTATATTCATTTTCATATTAAAAATGTTGTTTTCCTTAAGCTCTAGAATTTCTTTCCTGTGCATCCTCCACATTTAACTCCAAGTGACAGTAATGGGAATTATATGAGCCCTTTTTAGAGAACAGAATGAACCTTTTAGCTGTAAAACCTTTAGGTTTATTTGGTGGGTTGTAGCCCCTGGTGCCAGCTGAAGATAGCAGCTTTCACATCAAAAAGGAGATGTGTATTTTACAAAGCGCAGGAGCAGAGAGGCTAGCTGCCACGAGACAGGAATATTTCAGATGAAAGGTCAGACCTGAGCTGGTGCCTGGGGTGAGTCCTTTGCCCGGCCCATCGCCGCAGTTCCGAGCAGCTGGTTTGGCTGCTGGGGTCGACAACCCCCCTCTGCCACCGCTGGAGCTCTGCTGAATGTTTTGTGCTGTACCAGTTGCATTCAAGGCAAAATACACGGTGCAGCGCAGCAGCATTGCAATGGACTACACTAAGTATTCCTGAAAACTACTGTAGTTTTTTCCTGTATGCTTCCAAGCTACTGAGTATCTTCCTATTTGCACACGGAAAAACTGGGAAAATTATGGTAAGATAATACAGGCTTTAACCCAACTACTTTTTAACTGTTACAGCAGACAAGGGTATTTTAATGTGAGAAATACGAGGCAAATTCAAAATGCAATTTGCTTGTCATCTATTTGAATTATATTAAAAATATATGTCACGATCAACAGGAGCAATATCTTCAGCGTGGTCGATTAAACCAACCGAACAAGAAGTCACCCCCAACGCACACGGCAGAGAGATTCTCAGCATATTGTGGTATACTCCAAGTTTCCAAAGGAAATTACTGAGTATTATATCAACCCTGCACAGTCCATTTTGACTCACTGATGCAAAATACCAACTGCACGTTAGTCACTGCCTAGGGCTACACATCTGCGCATCGCTGCTGCTGCCCATCAGCTGCACGCCCTCGCTCCTCCCGTACGGAATAATGGCAAGTTCATTCTCTAAGTGCTCATCCTTGCTTTCTCCTTCCAAGGCAGCAGCAGAACACAAAACTGACAAACTGCAAAAATTTTTTCTTCCTTACAAATGCATTGGCCAATATTCTCCAGCTGGTGATAAAAAAACAAAACCAAAACCAACAACTTTTATTTTTTTTCAGATTCCAACAGCCAGTCAAAAAGATCAGGTTCAATGTTAAGTATTAATGATTCATTTTGTTTCCATTACAGGACAGCTGAGAGGCAGCAGTTCGAGACAGTTTAAGAGCTCTTGGTAACTTTGAACACGCCGAGGCTGTGGATGTGCATGTGTATCTGTCACAAGCCATTTTCCTCCAACTTACTGACATGCTCCTTATGTATATCACAAGGCACCAACTAGAATTTTTGGGTCAGATCCAAAAAAAGAATCACTTTACTCTCCCAGACGCACATGGTTTCTAATGTTATTTAACATTCCCGGCTGCTAGCAATAATTAAACCCTTGGCGGGTCTGCCAAGGATGCTCCTGGTGCTGAAGGAGGAGGACGGGGCATGGACCAGAGCTGAGCCAGGGCAGCGAGCAGCCCGGGCTGCCCGTCCTCGGCCGAAGAGCCAGGATGTCTTTGAAAGAGCTGCTCTCCTCATTACCAGAATCCAAAGGAGGGCAGACTTTCTAAATGTTGGAAAATCTTTAACGCAACAGCAGAAAAAGATAGCAAACAAATCTGAATATTCGAAGCACTAGGAAGTTAGGAATTTGGTCTTTTAGACAAAGGATGTCACACTGATATGGCAACTTTTTTTTTCTTTTTTTTTTTTTTTTTCTTCTGCTTTTGCAACACTTCACAGTCGGGCCTTCTATCAGAGGACATCCAAGGGAGATTTACCCACTTACTGGTTCACCCTCACACCTCAGTGCCCAGCACAAAACCAGCCTCTGAGCATCCCAGATTTGTTTGACACATCAGAATTCCACTTCTAACTTAGTTTACATTGCCAGCTTGATTAATGTTTATTTAAGCAAAGCGAGATAGCAAAACTCAAAACAAAAGATAAAAACATTAAAATAAGCCAGACAAAATTCCTATACACATTGTATTTAACAAAAATATTTTTCCTTAATTATTCCAATTAACCTCCTCAGGGATCTGGAAGCGAGGGCCCAGCCCTTGCCCCCAGGCTCTGTAACTTGTAGGGGCATTCTGAGGTTGGGTCTCTTTGGACGAGGGAATCAATCACTCAATTGTTCTTTTCTCTCTTGCTTCGCTTCCTCCAGGAGTCCATTTTCTCTTTTATCTCACATAAACGCCAGCAATGAGCTTTCATTTCCAAACACGATGGCAATAAGAGACTGGTTTTCTCTCGTGTGCAGCCTGAGATTGAGTTTCTTCCTCCCTTACCTTGCTCTCAGCTGCACAGTTACAAAACGCAAAGGTAAAAAGAACCCATTTCCCTTTCCCTGGAGCTTCTCTGAGATTACATTCCTATCACAGTCTTTAATTAGCAAACTTTTCTATAGCTTAAATGGTGTTCTTGCTCCCCTCAGCACTGCAAGACTCTCAGAGCACTACAGCAACATGCCATGGGAAGAGCCCCTGAAAACACAGTTTAATAAACTTCTAATCTCTAGTCCTCCGAAGACACAATCCATGATGACCGGCAGGTGACGGCTCTGGAGTTCAGAGCAGTTTCTCTAGCTCCACATTCCCTGCACCAGCCCCTACCCCACCACCTTCTGTCAGTTCAGTGCTTCACTCTGCCGCAACAAGCCTGCTGAAAAACATCCCTGTTTTGCAGGCATCCCAGTTGTCCAGCCTGCACGCGGTGACGCCCACGGCCTTGGGCACACCGAAAGCAGGGGGACAGCACCGCAAGAACCTCCGTCCCGAGGACGCAGCCAAGTGGGGACGTGTCAGGAGCCACCAGCCTGCGCAGCCCTGACCTGTTCATCGCTGCTCGGGACGAGACGCCCGGCAGCTCTCACAGCAGCGCTCAGACCGACAACGTCTGCGCACAAAATGGATCGGTCTGCTGATTTATAAAGCGACTGTAAAGCATTCTCCACCACTGAAAACAGAAGGACCTCCATGTGTCTGCGTTTTCTGAGCCTGGTATCAGAGAATCACAGGATGGTTTGGGTTGAAGGGCCCTTCCCAGCTCCCCCAGTGCCCCCCTGCCATGAGCAGGGACATCTGCACCAGCTCAGGTTGCTCAGAGCCCCGTCCAGCCTGGCCTGGGATGTCTCCAGGGATGGTTCAGCCACCACCTCTCTGGGAACCTGGGCCAGGCTCTCACCAGCCTCAGGGCCAACAATTTCTTCTTCATGTCCAGTCTGAATCTCCCTCCTTTAGTTCAAAACCATCACCCCTTGTCCTATCTCAACAGGCCCTGCTCAAAAGTCTGTCCCCATCTTTTTTCTTGGCCCCTTTTAAGTCCGGAAAGGCCACAATAAGGTCTCCCAGAGCTTCCCCAGCTGAACACCCCAGCTCTCTCAGCCTGTCCTCCCAGGAGGACGCAGCCACGGGGCTGGGAGGTTTCCCCACCAAGCCCAGAGAAGGCTTTGCTTAACTCCTATTTCAGATTCATTCCCAAATAACACAATTCTTTCCTAGGGTAGTCTGCAAATGCCCGAAAAGCTTTTTTTTAACAAGACCGGCTGGCACAAGAGAGGAGTCTGCAATTAAATTATTACAGTGGAGCAACCCAGAGCATCACTTTGGCATCATCTTCCTTCCGAGTTCCACCAGACACCTGAAGAAAGGTAGAACATCTTGCCCTGGTGAATCAAGAACACCTCAGCACAGTCCAGCATTAGCTGGAAGAGATTTTCATAGTCTTTGAACAGCAGTGGGGATTTCCTCTCTTAAAATCAATTTTCTTATTTTGCAAATGTGGCAATGGGTCAGTAGATAAGAGAGCCATAAACAGCTGAAAGTATGAATTTCCCTACAGTACAAGGCCAGCATATACAATCAGCCAAAAACCCCATTTTATTACACAGTAGTTCAGAAAAATTTTAAGGTAATATTTTCCTGACTAATAAATTACCAACCACAAATACTAAGAATCAAAGGGTAGTTCAATAGCTCTTACCCCTTCCTTTACTGCTGACTTTTGATGAATTACTTTTCTTGTAAATAAGCAAACGGAATGACATTGCCTGTCCGAATCTGTAAATAACATCACATTTTTTTATAAGTTTCCATGAGATATTGGCCCCTTTTACTACTCGTCTGTGCGCCGTGCAAGGGGCGTGCGGTGTGTTAGATCACCCCAAGCCAAGGCGCGTTGTGCAGTGTGGTCCGAGCGCAGCTCAGCTCACAAAACCCGTTCTGGCTGCGATTGCACACCCGAGAAGTGCAGTTTTCCCCAAATCGCAGGAATTAACTTGCTTTCCAAATAGGATTCAAAAGTGCTCAGGCCAAATGGCTGTCCTGCTGCTCGCTGCCAATATTTTAGGAAGAAATCTGGAAGTAAAATAACCCATCACTTACTGGAGCAGTGGATATATTGATGTCTCTCTGGGCCATTCTGGAACTGGCTTAATGAGATTTTATAGGAACCTCTGGGGAGTTATTTCAGCAAGAACCACCAGGACGGCACAGGGCAATCTTCTCTGCACATTTCTAATATATTGGGCCTTCTTTTCTAAAAGCAGCATCTTTAGAGATTTTGGCTGTATATATCTGGGGCCTTTGACTTGTGTTCTAAGACTATCAATATGTCGGTCACAGGTATAATGGCAATAAGCTCTTTTTTGCCATATTGCACATCCTTGGCAAGGAAGAATTAGAATGGGCCAGGCAGCTTCTGTACCAAACGATTAACAGAGAAAATGGGATAATTCAAACAGTTACAGGCCTGTCAGCCTGACACTGATCCTGCACAATGTAATGGAATAAGCAATGCACAACGTTATTTATGAAGAATTACAGCAGCTTAATAAAATCAATGCCAGTACACACATCTATTTAAAAAAAAGTGTCCAACTAGCCTAACAAATGTCTTCTGATGGGATTACAGGTATGAGGGATAACAGCACCAGTGGTAAAGCAGCATAATTCAGCAGGCACCGCATTTACTGCTGTATAGCTTTCGACTGAGAAATCAGAATGTTATAAATCAGTTTATTACATTAAATAGACTTGAAGCTCACAAAAGAAAAATTCAGAAAAGAAGCTTAATTGTAAATGGAGAACCACCAGAGAAGGAGTGTGTTTTTAACTGAGGTCCAAGTTTGGTGCCTTTTGTTACTTTACCTCTTCTCCAATGACTTAAGAAGCCATGAAATCTTTTCTGTGCAAGTGAATTACAAACAGGCGAGGTGAAAACAACCAAGAGAGCAGGAGACCGTCCTTGGTTGGACAAGAAGGAACAAGCCAACAATGTGTGTTACAACATAGCCAAACAACTGTCCTACCAGCCGGCAAAAAACCACCAGTACCCACCGGAGCTGGGAAGGTAAAGGACTCCAGGATGGGAAGCAGAGAGGAAGGACTGTGACCACGCAGAATTGCTTGGGATATTGTAACATTTGCAGTAAAAATGGAAAATAAAATTAAGATTAAAAGTCTCAGCCTGTTCCGGCTGCTCTCACAGCCCAGCCCGTGCAGGGTGCGTTAATGAGCCCCGCGCTCCAAAGCACCAGCCACAACCGCCACGTTCTTCTGCATCACGATAAGATCCAAATATCCATTTTCCACAGCTCAGTTCTTGTAGAAGCTAATTTCTTCCTAATAAAACTGCAAGAGATTAAACCTCAAATGTGAGATGTTAGCAGAAAAAGAGATGTTCAAAGGGCAGGACTAAAGGAAAGCCATCTGAGACCAGCAAGTCACACCAAATGCTGGATAAGTCAATTAAAAGCAGTGAAAAATGCTCAGATGTGCGGAGCAGGGCTATAGGTTTTTCATTAATTGTGACTGTACAGAGGATGAGATGCTTCCACTTAGCTTGAGAGGAAAGTGAACAAGAATATTCAAAGAAGCTTCAGTGTCATCCCGGGCTGTTTATCAGGGCTCCCTTCCCTTTCCAAGTGCTCTTTGTCCAGTAGGATGAAGGACACCATTACTGACGTCTTCTCTAACTCTTTTTAACTACACGCATTTTCCTTTCACAGAGCCAGAGGAGATGCTGACACATTTCCAACCTTTTTCTTAGAGATTCATCAGCTAAAATAAATCCTGCATTTGTGAATAGGAAGTTAAAGTAATTCACACTTCTATGATTAACAAATGTAACAAGTTAAATTAAAAACATTTAACTCATAAGACTTAACAACATGCTTTGTATGCTGATTTCACATTTCCTACAAGAAAGTTTCCTTCTACCAAAACTGGAAAGCACATGTTGAAAAACAGTGAAACTGGAAGTAATGTGGCAAGTTATTAAAAAAAAAACAAAGAAAAAAATCAACAAGGCCTTTCGGGGACAATTACCATGGCTGAGGATCACTTCTAAAGTCATTTAAATGCTGAAGTTCATAAGGAGTCCACTAAGAAGAATGCTACAGTTATCTTTATTCCAACAGAGAACTATTTTAGACCACAAGCTGACATTGCAAGTGTGCTTAAATATGACACTTAATTCTGGAGCACTCGTCCCCCCACTCTCTTGATTGCTGAGTTGCAGCAGAAAGTACAGCCATCATTTTAGGGTGAAAGGCCTCAGAATAGGTAAAATGACTGGCCTTAGGTTTAATCTTGCCCTAACAGCATCATCCACCACTTAGAAGGACTAATAAAACTCTCATTCAGCTACCAAGTGCAAAGAAATATATGCTCAACTTACAATAAACACAAGTCATTCTGACCAACCTGGAAAGGCTCCAGCTGGTAGAAGGAATCTCAAATAATTTTATGGGAAAGTGCCTGCTAATGCCAACATGTACTCAAAAAACCAAAGTATGTTGGAGGACTCTTCAAAGACCTTTACAGGCATTAGTGAGCCTGTCACTGACGATGCCAATTTTAAAGCCTGTATTTGCCCAAATGCAAAAAGACAAATTTGTTTTAAATGAAAATCCCTCTTCAAGCTTTTCACAGGTTATTGTCTATAAGTATACAGAAAAGACCGCCTATAAATAGATAATATATATGCATAGGCAATAAAGTATTTATGAATAAAAATGGATAATTACCCTAACAAATTTGGGCTAAGGCAGAATAGCCATCATTTTGTGTAAAATACACAGTCACAAGCTGCAGCCACAAAGTTGAGGGTTATAAACCGCAATGAAAACAAAAACTTGCTACTTCACCTTAATTTCAAAGGGAGCAATTTGATTGTTAGATATACAGCTTTGTGGGGAATGGGGAATATACACCATGGAGAAAAATACCAATATTTGTTCTCTGCCACAGTCTCTCCCACCATTTCTTTATGGAATATACATCAATTGAACAGAAGAAGCAGGAAGAAAAAAACCCAAAAAATCCAGTCGTGTAAAAATGGAAATATTAGTCTGTGCTCCACAGATGGAGGGCCCGCCTTGGACAGGCTGCGGGATTCCTGTGCCCAGCCAGGAACGTCTGCTGCAACCACTCAGCTAATCTATCAAAGACTGGCACACGGTGAAGATGAGTGATCACAACTTGACACCCGCTTTCTTGGCCCAGAGATGCCGCCTTTATTTAGTCATTTTCAGAAGTTACCGTCTCATCCCTAAGTCTCTGCTGCTCCAGGAACCTGACTGGGGCTGCTCGGGCACCGGCCCAGGTGAAATGAAGCTGCAAATCAGAGCAGCATGAACCTCGGCTGGGCCTGGCTCGAGTAACCTGGGAGCAATCTGGCTCGTAATTAGTATTAAAAGCGAAATGAAAAGGAGACAGGTCACCTTACGCGGACAGGCTTATGGCCACCATGCCACAAGCATTTGCCATCTCACCCAGAGGACCAACATCTGTCACTCAGTGGTGACGGCAGAAATTATGAGATTATTACAAACTTCTATGAACATCTACCTGTCTAAATTTAACATTTTTGCAGTTTTACATGCGTTTTAAGACATTTACTCATAATAGCATATTTAGCAGGGATCTCTTCTCCTCTTGAAGCAGGTAAGGCAATGTTGTTGTTCCAGAGTATTACAAAACTATTACACCTAATTCCATAACTTGCTGTGGTCGTACTCTAAAAACCTAATGAGACTATGCAGTGCCAACAATAATGTTATTTTAGTTTGGCTGGGAAATGTTAATTGCTTTCAACCTCTTTTCATTTTATTTTAGAATTTTCCTTTGAAAAGTCACAAAAGCCCCAGTTGTTACATAGACTTTGGAGTTTCAGAGACAGGAACTGTGCCCCTGGCTGCGAGACCAAGCGTAGCTGAGCCAAGACCACCGCAACCAGTTTATTAAAGCCATGGTCCTTACCGGTACATTTCAGATGTTTTTCCTGCTAATGTTTAAGCAAGAGATACAGTTAAAATGCTTTTCACTCTTGCAACAAAAACAAGTATCATAATAAAAGAAAAATAAACTCCCAACCTCCACAACATGCCTTTGCCAACCACATTCTGCAAGGAGAACGGGAAAAGCCAAGCTGGCATTCATAGAATATAAAAAAACAGCCAGGGACAAAATGGTGTCCTGCAGCCACTCCTTATTAATGGATATATTACGGATCAACCATGTGAATGTCACTTCCGACAAAAATGTTTAACATCGCCACAAAGCCTTCTAAAGTTTAAGCTGAGAAGTGAAAACATCTTTATTTTAATGTACCTAAAGATCTCAGCCAGTACTTTTTCTTCTATGAAAATCTAGTTACGCCAACAAAGCCCCGTGAGCCTGCACGCTGAACGCAGCCAGCAGCCACGGGAACTTGGCCCCAAAGCCACAGGAAGGGCTCGCACAGCAACGTGCTACGGGACGATGCGCGAGGACCTTCTACCGGCTGCATTTAACTGGGCTGCGGCTCTATTCTGATCAGTTCTGGTCAACGCTTGCAAATAACAAAGCTGTACTCAGTGCATAAAATGACTTCTGTTGCTATTTAAAAGCACCACAGGAAAAAAAAAATAATCCAATGATGAAGCTTTTCGATCTGTTCTATAAGAGGAAGCATTAGCAAACAAGCTAATCTATGCAAACCCAGCGCAAAGGCGGTGGGTGAGGACTCGAGGTGATTGCAACGGTGTGGAAGCTCTTTGCAAGAGCAGCGGGTGCCGACCCGTCCCGGCTGCAGGGAGCCTGTCCCGGCACAGCCATCGCCCGCCCTGCCCTCCGCGCCCCCGCAGAACCGCGCACTTGGGCGGTTTGCCCCTTTTACCGTCATTTCTGCTGGACATCACTATAACGTAGCTGATCTCTGGTTAAGAAAACACGGCCTTCCATTTGCCACACTCAGCTTGCGAACCAGACTGATTTTCCTGGAAGAGACACTGGATTTCAGCACACTGAGCTGCTCTAACGGCTGTTTCCAAACAAAATCTTGCAACAAACAATGAAATATTATCAGGGGATTACGTTGCATGCTGAGAGGCATCTCGGAAAGATCTCTTATCAATATTTTTATATTTTCATCACACTATGCACTATTTCAAGTACAAATATCGGCTTCTTAAAAACCTGTATTTAGCTCTGTGCAGAATAAAACCTCCGATAAAGCCGTGCTAAATACATAAGTTTTGGCAGCCTGAATCATATCTCATGCAAGTTAAAGCAAGTTTTAATGCTCTCATGGAAACTTTGGATCAGGATCCAGTTTGTGTTTGTGATTCTGAAAGCATGAGGTGACTCATAATTTCCTACCTTCTCCTTAATGGTTTTAGAAAAAAAATGAAGCTATTTGGGAGGTTTTTTTACAACCTTCAAGAATCGAGACATCATACACACTTGCAAAAAGAAAACAAAAAGCCCAGAAAAACATCTGGGTCATCCCTGTGCCTGAACATCTGAGAGATTCGTGTTCCGGTCCTGTGACCGCACGCGAGACACCAAGTTTGCTCAAGCTGATAAAGGATGGGCTAGAAAACATCTGGACCTGCAGCTCCTTTCCTGGTGCTCCAAAGAAATCATTGGATTTACACTAGTGAGAGGGAAGGGTAAATGAGAGACACAGCAGTTCCCAGATGCAATGACTCCAGCAACATTCAGTACAAAACATACAAATAAATATACTCAAAAATATGCCCTTACAATAGAGAGCCTGTAGAAGTCATTGCAGCAACTTAACTGAGTCTCCAATAAAATTCCATTATGTTGTGTAGTATAAACCACAGCTGAAGTTGACTTTCTATCCATTACACGTCATCAAATATACCTTGTTACAAGACTCTTAAAACTACTACCAATAAATACAACTTTTGTTCACCTTGTTGACAAATACATCACAAATATAGAGGACAGTAAAATATCCTAAATTTTTTTTTTTTTTTTGTCCGGGAAATCAATTACAAAATCACGACTGATATTGCAAAAGACCTGGATTCCTTTCTTGGCGTGTTTTTCTTTAAGGATTGGTGTTTATAAATTACTTCACCATGTAACCGCCGAGGTGACTGTCTCATTCTGTCCCTGCCTGGCTGCCGTCAGTGTGTGTAGGAGAAGCTGTGAGGATGCAGCACAGCGCCCTTCAGCTCTATTTTCTTCCCTGAGAAGAACGCGACACAGATACTGACGGGATATTTTCGTAGGGTGGGTGTTAAACCGGGCAAAGCAACTCCTGGTGCAGCCCCAAGGGCCAGCGCATCCCATCAGATCTATCCCTGCACACTCAGCGTGTAAAGCTGTAACACAATACGGTGCATATAAAATAGAGAGGAAAATAATAAATATGAGCCAGCGTGTGCCCAAGTGGCCAAGGAGGCCACCAGCATCCCGGCTGGTACCAGCACTGGTGTGGCCAGCAGGACCAGTGACCGTCCTGTGCTGGGCACTGGGGAGGAAAAACCTCCAATCCTGGGGGCGGTTTTGGGCCCCTCAGGCCAAGAAAGGCCTTGAGGTGCTGGAGCGAGTGGAGAGAAGGGAACGGGGCTGGTGAGGGGCTGGAGCACAAGGGTGACGGGAGCGGCTGAGGGAGCTGGGGGTTCAGCTGGAGAACAGGAGCTGAGGGGAGACCTTCTGATCTCTGACCTGCCTGAAAGGAGCTTGGAGCCGGGGGGGTCGGGCTCTGCTCCCCAGGAACAAGCGCCAGGACCAGAGGAAACGGCCTCAAGCTGCGCCAGGGGAGGCTGAGGTTGGATCTGGGGAACAATTTCTTCCCCCAAGGGCTGTGGGGCATTGGAACAGGCTGCCCAGGGCAGTGCTGGAGTCACCATCCCTGGAGGGGTTGGACAGACGGACATGAGGTTCTCAGGACATGGGGTAAAAGGGGACTTGGCAGTGTTGGGTTGATGGTTGGTCTTGATCTTAAAGTGTTTTCCAACCTAAATGATTCTACCATTCTAAATGGGCAAGATGGCATATCCACACAAAGCACCCAAGAGCATCTTCTAAAAGAAGAAAAGAAAGCATAAAAAAGCTCTGGTTCGGCAGAAGTGACGTGAGGACCGAGGGGTGACACTGGGCAGGACGGCCACGGCCACGCTGAGAGCTGAACACCGGCACGGCCCATGCTCACGTTGGCACAGGACAATCCTCCGTTTTGCACACACAAACTTAGCACCAAAATGAGAATCAGTCAAAGCAGAATTCATCCCATCATGATTTGGAAAGACGAGCAAAAAGAGCAGAAACCTAGAGAGACAAAATGTGAGAGAACAACCTTAAATTATGTTTAGCTGTGGACTATCTTTGCTTTCAAAGTAATTTTAGCAACGAAACCCCTACTCATCTCCAGAACAATGTCATGACATAGCTTGTTAATAAGCTTTTTTCACTCACTAATTAATAATAAGCATTCACATTATATCCACAGTTAAATGGTGTCAGTAGTCACTACTCTGTATTTTAATTCTATTTAAATTTAAAATCCCTATTTTAATTCTGTTAGCTAAATAGTAGCTGCTCCAGCTGAACTGATGGAAGTTTTTGCAGGACACACATCGGTGGACGGTTTTCTCACTGGAGAAGCAGCCAATTCACCCATGTGCTACCACCTTTCCTTGGAATTCAGCAGCCTCCGGTACCGCACTGCTATCTACTGAGCGTACTTTCATCTATACCTATGGAGCTTTCCTGACTTCAATTAAATTACGAGGACGGAAAGGAGCAGAATTTGACCTTCTGGGTATATCCAGATAGAAAGAACAAGCTGCCTGATATCTCAGAGGCAAATCTCCTGCATCTGGTCATAAACTCCTTTCAGAAGATGAATTAAATTAGCCTGTGTAACAGACATCAGAGCAAAAAGCTTAATGTGTTTTGATGTTGAGATGAACTACCCACGATTTATTAGGAAACAAATAATCACAGTAAATTACAGTTCACAGTTGAAAACCAGAGAAAGTGCCTTAATACTAACGGCTTTTTCCACCATGCGATTTCCAGATACTCTTTCTGGATGGAGGGGTGAAATGCAGCGCATTACTGTGACGCCCTTGGAAATACCTGCTTTACTTCTTGAAACTTGTGAGCAAAAAGCTTTCTGCCCACACCCCTCTGCCTGGATGGCAGAGGAGGCTGGAGTTGGTCCCTTCTGCTGTTGCTTGGCAAGAGCCGGGTACTTCACGTGTGGAACATGAGGAGCGGCACCAAACGCCCGCGCTGGGGCCAGGCTGTGGGGTTTGGCTGATCTCCGCTCTCACTGTCAATGTGGGGTCCTCTGTGCTCAGGGAATGATGCACAGGGTGGCTTCAAGGTCATTGCAAAAAAAAAAAAAAAAAAAAAAAAAAAAAGGTTTTCAATTCTGTGTTTTCTTGGAGCAGAGTTGGTTCAAATGAAATCGACAAAAATAGAAAAAGAATCTTGAAATATCTTATAGCAAATCTGTTTTGTCCATTTATGCTTAACTGGCAGTTTACAACTAAGGCCGCACGACTAAAATTAAATACATGAAGTACTAAATGCATTACAGAACTGCAATATATGTTTTTAGAAGACACAAACAGATGCTATATATGAGAAAATAATACTGACATTCTACATTTCTGCACACGGAAAGTCTGTGTTACAGGATCAGAAGGGCAAGCCAAGCTTCCCAGCAGCACAGCACTAATGCTCCTCCGGCATTAACGCGGTTTTGCCATGTGTTTTCATCATTAACCACTGGCTCTCACACTAATTCTTCCACAGAACAGCTGCTGCGGTGCACAGGGATGGTACTTTATGGGCAGTGGTTCTTATCTCCCTTCTCTCATCCTTGCTCAAGGAACAGTTTTATGTACTTTTATGTACACATCTGGAATATTGTGTCCAGTTGTGGGCCCCTCAGCTCCAGCAGGACAGGGAACTGCTGCAGAGAGCCCAGCGCAGCCGCCAAGATGCTGCAGGGAGTGGAGCATCTCCCGTGTGAGGAAAGGCTGAGGAGCTGGGGCTCTGAGCTGGAGGAGAGGAGACTGAGGGGCGACCTCATTCATGGTTATAAATATATAAAGGGCGGGTGTCAGGAGGATGGAGCCAGGCTCTTCTGGGTGACAACCATGATAGGACAAGGGGCAATGGGTGCAAACTGGAACACAGGAGGTTCCACTTAAAGATGAGAAGAAACTTCTTCCCGGTGAGGGTGCCAGAGCCTGGCCCAGGCTGCCCAGGGAGGTTGTGGAGTCTCCTTCTCTGCAGACATTCCAACCCGCCTGGACACCTTCCTGTGTAACCTCATCTGGGTGTTCCTGCTCCGGCGGGGGATTGGGCTGGATGAGCTTCCGAGGTCCCTTCCAACCCCTGACATCCTGGGATGCTGCGATACTGAACACTGTTTAAAGCCTCAGAAACCAGGACTCTGTTTGACTCCGTGTTTCTGCAGGTACCGCACAGCTGCGGCAGAGCCGCCTCTCGCGCTGAGGGGCCAGGCCCTGCTCCCTGCCCGAAATGTTGGTGCTCAGCCCCGGGACACCGAGCAGCTCCGGGCCGTGTCCCAGCCCAGTGACCCAAAAGCCAAGGATGTTCCCAGGTTGGACTGATGTGTTGGTCAAAGCCACCTGGGTTCTCAGGAGGTGGGAAAAGCTCCAGTGCAAGCCTGGCCACCCACCCCAAACCTCAGCGTGCTCTTCTGCTGAAAGGGCCACAACATTTCAAAATGGAAGGCCATCAAAAGTTACTGTACAAGGCAGAGAATCGTGTATTTTCCCCTCTACTCTTAGGAAGAAAATGTAATACTTATCAGGGAAGCGATCATAAACTGGAAAAATTCCATTCAGGACCTAAAGATGGTGGATGTGCAAACTTTTTCATGAGACTGAAGAAGCAGAGAGCTGGCCTGGAAAAGTCTTTGTGTGCTTGAAAAATCTGGAGTTTTTATGTTGACATTTCACATTTTGATTCTGGGTAAATTCAAAACAGGGAAAAAACCCACCCAAGCAGCTTTCCAAAGAGCCAGTATCCACCCGTGCAGCTCCTCCCCGGGGAACAGGCGCAAGCAGCTTGCCCTTCTTTTCTGCAATAATAAACAAGGAACACTAATGCTCTTCAGACTTCGAGGAGAAAATTCAGCTCCAAGAATTCTTTTGTGCTGTTTGCTTTCACGCTGCTTCATGGAGTCCCTGCCTTCACTCATCACCTCCTGCCAAACACGTGTGACAATTGTGACCCTTCCTAAACACATCACCTGAAACACGCTCTGCTCACCCCGTTCCCAGGGTCACCTGTTCCAGCACAAATTCCCCCACCACGCATCCTTCGGAGGGATCCGAGAAGCCACAGGAGGTAAAATGAAGCCCTGGCACCACCATGTGCTGAAGGTTTTGCAAAGTCATAAAACTCCTCAGTGCTTTGCATTTCACTTGCTCAAAGTTTCCAGGCCCTCTACTATTGTCAGCATGGAAGATTATTATGGAGCAATCTCTGTGGTCAGTGTGAATTCAGATTTTTATGCATATATTCATATAAATCTGTATTTTATATATATACTTATACACACACACATACGTTCGTATAGACACACAAATTGTGTGTCAGAGACAAGGGCAGATGACGGGTTTGTATTCAATGCCGAAGTGCTTTTTCTTAACCCCAAAGAAACAAGCAGCCAAGTTCTCTATTGTAAAGTAGCTGGAGAAGGAGGATGGAGAACACTGAGAGGTGGCTCCTGCAGATCACGTCATATCCAGACTTATCAGTTCATTAGAAAGATAACAATCGCTCTTTTTTCTTTCTTGTCAACTATGAACTTTCCTCTTAAAGGGTATTGTATTTTGGGTAGGCATTTATTAAGAAGAACAAACTCATTGTATTCTTTTAATCTTATATTTCTGTTAATACCGGTTAAGTTTTTTCATGCTGTTCACGCCATGCTGCCAAAGTCAGTGCATTCAGACTAATGGACTAGAAAAATACAAAGTATTACAGAAAGGACACAATTTATTTTACTTTAAGGTTTCCCAGAGCTATTCTAAAGCTATAAAAAACGGTCCCCTCATTGAACTAAAAGGGAAGGACATAGTAGATATGGAAAATGCTCAGAATAGGATGAAAAGGAAGGCAAAGGTATAGACTTCTCTGTGACAAGTCACTAAGTAGGTCAGTTTATAAAAGAGATGAGTTGGAGGAAACATGACAGATCTCCACCAAACCCCAGGACGGGGTGGGAGCCGCTCGGCACCATCTCCAGTGCAAAGGCGAGAGCTCCAAATAAACCTGGTGTTGGAGAATCACTTCTGATAGCGCAGGACATCAATCCTACTGCTCAGCTTCTCCCCAAGTGACCTCGTAGCTTATTATCATGAGTTGAGTGTGACTAGTCAGAATCAAATCTAGCAGAAGTAATTAAGATTTATCTAATCTCAGGCTAATCTGACAGAACACTGATGAGTTTTTTTCTGCTTTAACCAAATGTACAGATGATATCGCAACTGCAGGAGCTGCAAGTCCTGAGAAACATCAGTGTCCTGCCTCCTCGCTCTGGTCCCGGTGTCATTCCCTGGGGCAGGGCTGGTCAAGGGGCTGGGGGAACATCGGAGCCCAGAAGGATGATGACCCAAAGTCTTTCTGCTGAGACATAATATCCAATATTGAAAGGGGAACAAGCCCAAGCACCACTGGATAAGGGGATAAGGAACCCCCAGGAGTATTTTAAAGTACCATATTCTGAATGAGGGATGCAGACCTCAGTGTTTCTACAGAGCTACGGACCAGAGCCAAAGCCAGCGACAACCCGTGTCACCCCATTTAGCTCCACGCGCTTGGAATTTGCCCTAAATTGAGCAGATCTTTAAGTTACTGCACAAAACAAACAACTCACAAGCAGGGTCATCACTGTGTTGGAAACTATTTATTTGTTGTATTTGACATAGAGCCAGTTAAAATTAAAAAAACCTTGGGGGGTAGCAAATTATACAACTACTTTTTGTTTGTTTTTCCCCACCATTCATCATAGATAGAGACTGACTTTCTTGATTGATTTTATACAAAGAGAGCCATTCCAAAACTCCGATGTCTTGGGCAAGGACTAACTATGGTCTGACACTTCACATCACACCTATTTATGCTAAATCTCTGCACACAAAAATAGCAGCGACGATTAAAGAACGCCAGCAGCTCTTGCGCTGACTGGCAGCTCCGGGATCTTCATTTTTAACTTGTCGAAGTTAACGTATTGTTGCCATTATAAATGGAAATAGTCAGCAGCAAAGTGTTAATGACATCCCATTAAAAAGAGTGCCTTTCCCTGGCAGAATGAAGGCACAGACACCAACTAGTCTTGGAAAATGCACAGAAATACCTACTTTAAAGGAGTTTCTGTGCACGGATTGGAAAGCTGATGTGCTAGCAGAGGCCAGCATGTCAATATTGATTTTTTTCGTGTGGCCTCTTCCACAGATACTTCTGCAGGAATCCTGAAATGTGGCTTTACTTGGGAAAAAAACCCTCAGTACTTAGAAAAATACTGCAGCACTTGCAACCACAGAACAAACAGAGAAAACCATATTTTATGGCACTACAAAAAATTCTTACAAATCCATCCATATGAACTGAGGTTTGTTCTCCCCAAGACCATTGTTCCCCACAATGTCCCATCGGGCAGAAGCCCCCGCCCAGGGAGGCTGATCGCCCTTGTCCTGGAGACACCTCCGAGTCAAACCCTCTCTTCCAGGTGACGTTTAGAAACCGCAAACCAGGCTGTTACACAGACCATATCAATATGGGGCTACAAATAAAATACAGCTATGTTCCAGCTTTTCTCACATAAACTGTTATTCTATCAAGTATTTGGTAAAAAATACTGTTAAAAAAACCAAACAAACAAATTTTGTCTCCAAACTCCTACTGCTTCTTCCTTTCAGAAAGCAAGATACTGTTCTACTTAACTGCCACATCCAAACCCTGCCTTAAAAATTAAAATAGCCACTTTCGTAAATAAAGAAGGTTTGCTCAGTTGTAGAGCTTTCAAAGAAATTATTACACCTTGGAATGTTATTAATATCGATCATAACTAAATTTCTGTACTATGACGACTCAGTTTGCTGCCGTCCGCAGGGGACCACGATGTCCCTCTGGGCCCGAGCACAGCAGAGATGTGACTGTTGACTCCCAGACACATTCACTGTCTCAAGAATTAAGGAAATACTGTGGTGACATCCCCCACGGGGCAGGAGGTGGGAGCTAGTGGACCCTCCTGTCCCACGACACAAGTCACCGCAGGCGCCGGGTGCCGTCCTGCACGGACACAGTGTGCCGGACATTCTGCAAGCCAAGCCGCTGAAGCAAAACCTCCTAGTCTGGTACGGGACAAAGCACAGACGAAAAAAGGAAGAAGTACCCTCAAAGAAATGCAGAATGTGACCATCAACCCAAAGAGTCCAAGAGGATCCTGGATCCCCTGTTCAGGCTGCAGCTCCAGCAGCTGCCTGACCCTCTCCTCTCCCCACGGATCCCTGCGGATCCCCACGGATCCCCACTCCTCCGTACCTCCACACTAGGCCATCTCCTTCCCCTCTCACCATGCACCCATGCAGGAGCGGACCGACAGACAGCCCCTCGAAACAAGGACAGTCATGGAAGGCCACGAGATGACGTGGCTCACCCGTGGATAACAGCACCCATGCTCGTTACATCGGGCGAACGTCCTCCAGACTGGGTGACCACACGGGCCTTGTACCAAAACACCCGTATGGCAAGGAACCTCCCAACGCAGGTGGCACCGTGTCACGTCACTGAGATGGGATCCTCAGCTCCAGCCCCAGCAAATCCATCCTCAGCTCCAGCCCCAGCACGGCCATCCTCCGCTCCAGCCCCAGCAAATCCATCCTCCACTCCAGCCCCAGCAAATCCATCCTCAGCTCCAGCCCCAGCAAATCCATCCTCAGCTCCAGCCCCAGCAAATCCATCCTCCGCTCCAGCCCCAGCAAATCCATCCTCAGCTCCAGCCCCAGCAAATCCATCCTCCGCTCCAGCCCCAGCAAATCCATCCTCCCCTCCAGCCCCAGCAAATCCATCCTCCCCTCCAGCCCCAGCACGGCCATCCTCAGCTCCAGCCCCAACCGCTAGCTTGCCCAGCAGCCAGCACACCTCCTCCTGCACATGGCCATGAGGTTTAGCAAGCCCTTCTGTGACAAACCAAAAGGGTTTTGGGGTGTTATGCCAGTGGGTAGGAATATCTAATGCAAAAATGAGTATTCCTCAACCAAATCCATTTGAGGGTAATTCTGCTCTTCCCCCAGCCTAAAGAACTCTTCACCCTTTGTTTCACATGTTCATGAACTTGTAAGCAGCCTCTCACCAGCGTTCATTCAGAACATGACGAGGTGCTCTGGTCACTCAGATATTTCACAAATCTCACTGCATGACACAGCAAGACACCTTCCGGCACAGGACTGGAACGCGGGGCACATCGCCGTGCAACATGTCACTGTGCCATGACATGCAGAAACCTCAGTTCTTCTGCAGCACCTAGCCATGCGAGATGGCAACCGCGCTGCGACAGGGCTGAAACGAGGAGGAGCATGTCAACTCAAGGCAGAGATGAAGAAGAGATGCACAACACCAGGCTGAACTAAATACTGGTACCCCTGCTGCTCCCGGGTACTTATCTATTAGTTTGGCATCTATCCATTGATTTGCTGTTGAAAACCACCAGCCATTTCTAGAAACAATTTCTGAATGGTTTACAAGACAGAGATACTTTTGCCAGGAAAAAAAAAAAAAAAAAAAAAGACAGACCATTTCATATTTCTGGTTCATAATCAATATCCAGCCTACAAAGCACCAGGAAGATAAAACTGCATTATTACTGCAGGAGAAAGAACTGATGGATTTAGGAAAAAATCCCTCACCATATAAGGGCTGTGAACATTTTCCCACTTAAGACAACGTGTGGGATCAGATTCACAGACACAGAAATATGTTCTGTTCCCTGACACCCACAGTCCTAGAACACCGGGCTGAAGTGCTGGCAAGAATAAGAACCATTTGTTAAGTACAAAAAATGTCTCACATAATTAGAGAACTGCTGAAAGCCACCAATTTAGTACTCAGGCTTTAAAATCTCAGAATTTTTATTGTAACAACAGCTAAAGCTTCAGTATGCTTCGAGGTGGAACCGCCCAACACATGCACCATACGGGCTGATTAGGGTATCAAATACCTGAGGCAAAATTAAGCACGAGGTACAAAGAGATTTCGCCACCGCTCCAACAACACCTTGAGCAGATTTTACGCCAATTATGCAGTGGAGCTGCCCACCAGGTACCAAGGGGCCCCTTCTCGCTGGGGTGACACCTCCCTCCCCAGCCTCATCCCTGCCTCCCCCTCCATCGCCCGTGACCGTCCCCACGTGTCCCTTTGCCAGGGGGTGCTCCAGCCCGTCAGCAGTGATGAGGACCAGGAACATCTCCCAAAGCATCTACCAGGGACAAAGAGCAGCCTCTGCCCCAAAGATTCTTCAATGGTCAAACACAGAACAGCGACGAAGAGAAGATGGGAATGTGGCATTGGAAACAGAACATATGGCATTCGCATGTGGTTTTTTAATATATTTGAGAATAAAGTGACGCAAGAGAGGAGCAGACGGTGGGAGGGACACCTACTACAGATGGAATAGTGATGCTGAAGAAAGGAAAGACAGCGCTGGTGATGGCCTCTCACGCAACTCCTGACAACACAGGTGAGGCAGAAACCCACGTCATCTTCTCCTGGCATGCTATTATCCTTCTTCCACACCCTTCCCTAAGTCAATTGCAGCAAAAATTTTAAAAGTACCAAAAAAGGACAACAACAAAGCAGTGTTTTAAAATCAGCAGCTGAAAAACAACCCAAGTCAACCAAAGCTCTAAATGCTGCTCCATTCTCCACTTTGGAGCAGCATTCCCTGGGGAGTGGAGCATCAGCTCCGCGACTCGAGGTCGAGCTGCAGCCGCCGACTCCGACCGCCGACGTTGCTCCTCCACGCTGCCCGCGGTGTCACACAGCACGAACTTCTCAGCTCACACGCATTTCTGTTTATCAAAACGCTCTTTAAGTACCTATTTCATACCTGGAAGATTGCTCTATTTATAGTCCGTGTCATATCCTCCAAGCATCAAATTCCACTGATAAGCTAAGCATCAAAGATTTCACAAGTATGTCTTCACACCTTAAGCACATCATTGGAAAAATAGTAACAACTGACAATTTCTGTGACATAAAGCCCAGTGTTTGTTTCCCATCCATGGGAACTCGCACAGACTCTCAGGAGTCCCAGCGATGATTTCACACATTGATTATTGGACCTGAATTCACGGTATCGCTGCCCTTCACCCAATTGAGAGATTCACATTTCTTCTGCCCACTGTCTCCCAGGCTTCTGAAAGGTTAAACTCGCTCTCCTCGGATATTCTTTGCACCAGCTCTTCTTTTCATTTCTTTGCCCCAGCAAAATATTTGGGGGAAAAAAAATAAGCATTTTCCTCCAATAAGCTTAAAGGCCTGTAGCTATATATTAGTTCACTCAGGATACGAGTGAACCAAAGGATGAAGAATGTTCTCCTTATGATAAAGAGAGTAGCCTTCCTGAGCTCATGGCTTCCTTTCTTTATTCACCGTAACTCGATCCATTACCATTTTACTTGCTCCACCTCACCAGAGCACCTCTCGAGCTGTACGAGTTTAAGCTCCTTTACTTGCCTAATTTTGCACTTAGCGACAGAGCTGCCTGTGACAGCCTCTCCTCGGGCTGGCAGGCCTCTCACACCCAGCCTAACATGTTCTCCCTCCTGAAGGTTCTCTCCACCTTCCACTCTTCCATAGCTTCTCAGCAGGTCACACTAAAAGAGATATATCTGCCTGGAGAAGATGCACAGTAAACCATGTAGGATTTATCTGCCACCAACAAACTGCTGCATTCCCAGGAAAAAAAAAAAATCTGACAAAAAAGCCAACAGTTCTGAAGGACTCATCCTAGGATTCGATGCAATCTGCCATGCAGGCAAATTAAAGCCTACAGAAACCAGGCTAAAATTAGAGAGAGCTGAGATGAGAACCAAAGACACGCAGAAGCTCTTACAAATCTTTAAATAGGGCTTAATACAACATGTAGGTGCTTGGTCTCTGCTCAGCTTAGACCTACCGAAATCATTAATTTATACTATAAAGTAGCACTAACTGTTTCTAGGACAGTTTTCTACACTGCCCTTTACAGGCTAATCGGTGTGGGCTTTCAGACACGGCTCTGGTGGACCAAAGTGCCTGCGATGGGTCTGATGGATTCACACACCCTTATTTAAAGGGCAGCATGTCCTCCTACCCAGAAGGCTTGAGTCTCGGGCCACCAGCCCAAGCCCTGCCCAAGCAGAGCCACCCGGGACCACGGGCGGGCATCCCTGGGACTGCGCAGGAGGAGCCACCGCCCACACATCACCCTGCAGCACGTGGGGTTGGGGCTGCACGTCCATCAGGCTGAAATTCCCCATTTCTGAAGCACCGGGAGACCTTTGCTGCACATGGGTCCCCCGCTCCCACCCGTGATCCCAGGTACGGAATGGTCCCTGTGGGAGCTGTCACCGCAGCCTCCTCTCCTCGGGAGCGTCTGTTCAGATGTGGGTTAATCCCTGGTTTCTGGGTTTACGATGAAGTTTGATGCTCTGCTGTATTTTGCATCTCTGGCGGCTGCTTTAAGATCAATGCAGGCAGCCGAGGCTTTGTACAGATGCAAATACCTCCGGGGCTATTAATCCCTCATTAATCTGAAGTTTCGTGGCTTTAACAGTGTGCCAGAGATAATGGCCAGCCTTGCTTTTAAAACCCCATTTTGTAAGTAACTGCTACTTTAACAAATTTTTAAGGAATGATTGCGAAGCATTTCTAAAATCCCCTGGGCCCAAGGAGCGAAGGTTTGCCCGTGACCCAGCCCCGCTGCTTCCCACGGGCTCCGGCGCAGGCAGCACCGCGGCCGAGCAGCCACCAGGCTCTGCACAGCCCAGCTGCTGCTCCCTGCTCCGTCAGCATCCACTGGGCTTAACACTAACTAATCAATTAATTATTAGTGATGATCACTGTTACTTCAGCAACTGCAAAAATTGGCTTCATGTAAAACCTTATATTAAAGTGTTTCATATTATGTGTGACAGAAACACATAGAAAAGCTCCTCCTGTGTGAGATAATAACAAAAGATTTAAAAAATACTGGTTTATCAAATAAAAAGTTTTACGTTTCAAATACTGGCAGAGGTTAAAGTTCACATGGACATCAAGCTAACAAGACATATCAAGATATTTCATTATAAGATCATTAAATTAGTATGGTTTTGAAATAAATTACAGTAATTAATACTGTTTGCAAAATGAAAAAAACCTTCTTTGACTGCAGTTGCATGAAAAGAAACACCCATGACCTCCTCAAGGGGCTGATTCCCTTTCCTTCCCAGCACCTATGAACTGAAGCAACATTAATATTCTCAAAAAAAGAGGTCGTGTTCTCCAAGACGCACAATTTATTCATAATTACATCAATTGCGAAATCAGCTGTTCCTATTTCTTTAATAAGTCTTGCTACTGCCAAAAAAGTGGCTGCACTCTGCACCGAGGTTGCCATGGCAAGCATACCTTCCCTGTCGAGGATCCGGGCGAGCACATGCGTAACGGCAAAACCCACCAGATTAAGTCACTTCTCCTGTCATGTAACGATGAGGAAAATGCTTTATATTTCACCCGTTCCTAAGGATTATAATGACTCGGAACACCTGAGGTTAAAGCCAAGAACGGCACATGGCCGGAGCTTTTATCTGAAATTCACAGCTGTGCACAAGCAAAATGAAGGGATTTAACCGGAGTGACAGGTATATCAAAAAGACCCAGGGTACGGATCATTTTTATTTCCCAAAAAGCAAGGAACTTCCAGTAGTGCCATCACAGACACGACCCTTCCCCAGTCCAGTCTCACGGAATTCACGAGCAAACCCAGCTGTTTCCTCGGAGCCCTCGGCACACGCTGTCCCCTGCCCTTGGCAGGTCTGGGGGACACACAGACCCCCGGCTCCGGCGGCCCAGCCCTGCCAGGGCTCGGGGAGGTTCTTCTGAATTCCCCAGAACAGGCACGAGCTCACACCCACTGCCCCGAGGTTCCCTGAATCCCCAGCAATGAACTTCCAGCACACCCGAGCCCTCTTCAAAGCGGCCAAGACTGAAAACTGGGGTTATGTTCGCAGAGGGACGGCAGCATCTGGGCCCCGCGGGACCGGCAGCAGCCGCGGAGGCACCGCCGCAGCCCGCCCGGCTCCCCGGTACGGAACGGAACGGGAAGGGGCGCAGCATCGCCCGGGAGCTGCGCCGAGCCCGATGCCTCAGTTCAGGCGGGTTGAAGGGAACGACCGCGAAGAGACACCCGAAATGTCATTTCGGTGCGGGGCGTGGGGGCGGCGGCACCGAGCGCGCTCCGCGCCCCAGGGCTGCGCACCGAGGGGAGCCCCGGGCCGCGCTGCCCCCGCTCTCCCGGCCGCTCCTTTGTCCCCGGCGGAGGCTCCGCGGCGCCCGAGCGCTCCCTCCCCGCGCTCCGCGGACCCGCAGCCCGACCCGGCCCCAGGGACGCCCCGCTCCGCAGCAGCAGCCCGCACCGGGGGCGGAGGCGGCGGCATCCCCGCGCCCCTCGGGACCCCCCGCGCTCCGCGGCCGCGGCTCGGCGGTACTCACGGTGCAGGCGGGAACGCGCGTCCATGCGCGGCCAAGCCGCGGTCCGGGGGCGCGGAGCCTGCGGGGGCACCGCCGAGGGCTGCCCGCGCCCGCGGCTCCGCCGCCCGCCGGCCCCGCCGCGCAGGTCCCGCCTCCGCGCACGGGGCGGCGCCCAGACACAAAGGCGGCGGTGGCACCGGCGGGGTGGATCGCGCTGCGCGCCCGCGCTGCGCTCCGCGGCGGCGCAGGGGCGGAGCGGCGCGGCTCCGGGAGGGAGGGGCGGGGGGGGCGTGCCGCGGCCGCGCCCTCCCCGCGGAACGGGAACGGGGCCGGTGCGGAGCGATGCCGGGGCCGGTGCGGGGAGCAGCGCGCAGGCGGGGCCGCCCGTTGCCGCCCCGACGGGGCGTCCCGCGGCTGGAGCATCGCCGGCGGGGCCGAGGCATCCCCGGGCTGCGGGGGCGGGGGAGACGCCAAAAAGCCACCGCTCCTGTTCCCCTCGGCCTCCCCCGGCTGCCTCGCAGCGCCCGCCCGCCCTCGGTCCCCCTCCTTTCCTTGCGGCAGGAGCCATCTTCTCCACTTTTGATAAGTTGCGGGGGCCGGTAACCTGCCGAATGGGAAGGGGACCGGGGGCCGGCGGGGAGGGGCTCCCAGCCTCCCGGGGGTGGCGGGGGAAAGCGCTGGGAGATGGCTCAGCATGCCCGGGAAAGCGCTGCGAGATCAGTCAGCATCCCTACCACGGGACTGGGACGTCGCAGGCCACGGGCTACCCCAGCGTGGGCGATGTACGGCCACCCTGCCCCTGGGTGGTGGCTGTTCTCTGTCACCGGGGACATCCCGCCACTGTGGGAGGGAAAGGGGCGAGCGCGGGGGTGTCAGAGCTCTGCTCCCATTAGCCGACCTGCCGTGGTGTTTGTGCGCTACCTGGGAGTGATGCTGAGGACCTGTCGGCTGCTGGGTTTTCTGCAGCTTCTCCTGATGTTCTGCAGAGCCGCTGCTGCAGCTGGCGAGTGCAGGTGCTGCTCGGCTGGTTTGGTTTCACTCTTTGTTTCCAAATGCAGCAGAACTCGCAGCAGCAGCCGTGGCCCCAGCAGGTCCCATTGTTGGCCACCTCTGCCTCTCCCCGGTGCAGAGCTGTGCTTGTTGGGGCAGACACTGCCGAGCACGGCTCCTGGGCAGGCTGTGGCAATGGCACTGATTTCCTCGGTGAGAGGGTGGCTTTACCGCCAGCCCGCTCTGTGCTGTGTAAGGTTGTCACCTTGCTCTTCCAGCACCCCAGGATCTAAGAGGGAAAGCGCTAGCAGGAGCTGGAAGAGGATCCCAGGAGGGTTTGTACCAGCAGTGAGTTCTCCAGCCCTGTCCCACCTGGCTAATGAAAACCTCTCCCCATCGCTGGTGCAGGAATGCTCTGGGGACCGGCCAGCCTCGCCAGGCTCTCCCGCCGTCACCACCTCCAGAGTGGGAACTGAAATTTAGCCCAGAAAAGTTTTGCTCACCAACATTTTTGCACTGTTTGAAGTGGGTATTCACCAGTTGGGTTTCAGCAGTGAACTGGGGAGGGGTCTTCAGTGTCAGCATCTTCCCACCTGCGACAGCTGGGCAGAGAGCACCCACAGCCTGCCCGACCAGCCTGAGCCCTGCCCGCAGCACCCCGCGGTTACCTGCCTCCAGCACTGAATGACCATGAAATAGAATATTCTTCCAGTAGAAACACATCAAAGAAGAGAAGCAGCCTTTGCTGTTATACCAGTTGCACATAAAATAGGTGCCGGGTGAATGCAGGTAGCTGTGTACACCGGAGAAAACAACCTGCAGTCTGCACAGGAGCAATGGGTACGGCAGCTGCTGGTAGGCAGGGGAGGGAAATTTATCTCCCAAATCCACTGTAGCACGAGATATGGAGGGGTTTTGTTATCATGGGGAGTTGCAAAAAGACTTGCAACTGGAAAAACAGTGGAAGAGTCTAGTCCTTACCTACAAAATACAGACAGATCTTTCTCCCCAGTAAAGACCAGTGTGGAGTGGGAGAAACACACAGCCGTGCTGTGGGAGAGCTGCAGAAGGACAGGGGGAGGTGGGAACCTCCTCTGAGGGGCAAAAAGCCCACGATCTGAAGCCTGGGAAGGGATGGGAGGGTCAGCTCCAGGCTGGGGCTTCGTTTCCTGCTTAACATCCCTGAGCTTTCTGCCTATGTCACTAGCTGGTCACCTCACGCTCTCTCTGAATTCCTATCTTTTTAGCAGCACATGTTGGAGATCACAAGGATGGAGCCAGGCTCTTCTCGGTGACAACCAGCGATAGGACAAGGGGCAATGGGTGCAAACTGGAACACAGGAGGTTCCACTTAAATTTGAGAAGAAACTCCTTCCCGGTGAGGGTGCCAGAGCCTGGCCCAGGCTGCCCAGGGAGGTTGTGGAGTCTCCTTCTCTGCAGACATTCCAACCCGCCTGGACACCTTCTGTGTAACCTCATCTGGGTGTTCCTGCTCCGGCGGGGGATTGGGCTGGATGAGCTTCCGAGGTCCCTTCCAGTCACTGACATGCTGGGATTCTGTGATTCTGTGATGCTGTGATCTTCCTGCAGCTCCCATGTGGCTTTGGCAATGGTGCAATTAGGAGTTCGGAGGGTTTTGTTCTGGCTCCAGCCTTGCCTGTCACTAACCACTGCCCCGGGTTGGTGGTGTCCATGCAGAGCGGGGACCGACCCGGGGAGATGCTGCAGAGGCGGCGGCCAGCGCAGGACCCCGCTGTGCGGGGAGGTGGGAGTGACAGGTTCCCAATGGCAGCGGTACCTGTAACACCAGCCATCCCAGCACCCGGCCCTGCCGGCTCCTCAGGGAGGACAAACACAGCCGCTTTCGCGTGGCTGGGGACAGCTCGTGGCACGGGTTGCTCTGCCAGACGGCAGGAGCCGCTCTCCTTGCCTCCCTGCATCGCTATCGCTGGCACAACGAGCCGCTACGCATAGCTGCGTCCAAACAAGCACCAGCCGATTTACTGTAGTCGTGTATGTTGGCAAAGCTTTGCTGCTGCGCGCCCGTGTGAGCAGGGAAACCTCTCGGGAACGGGGTGATCGCTGGGGAAACGGCTCCGAACGGGGCTGGGCTGCGGTGTCCCTCTGTGCCGGAGGAGCCTGGTGCTTTCTTAACCAGTTCTGGGCTGCATGTGTTATTGTTTCTCTTTATGGGTAACACTGAAGGGCTGAATATCATATAAAGAGCTTCAGGGATCCTGAATCACTGTCAAACTTAAACCCCCAATTCCATTAGTCTTGCGCTGGTTTCGTAGTGGTTTCCCTTCCACTTCAGTGGAGACATGGCAACCAAGGCAAATAAAGAGCAGGCCAAAACAGTCACTTTCTGAAAAAAATGTGGATCCCAGGCATTTCCCTAAAGGCAGATGCCTAAATGCAAAACTAAAGTTGATGAGTTGAACAAGTCCATAGCCTGGGCTTTACCATGTGTACTTAAATGTATTTTCACTGACATGCAGATATAAATAACCCCCCTCCATACTGATTTCTATTAATTCATAGACCTGGCAAAGGAAAGTTTTTAATTAATGAAGTTCCTTCAGCAAATTTTATAGGAAAGCTGGATGTGTTCCTCAAGGGGTTCTGCAGGTTTGGGCTCACTGGTGTCCATCAGGGTCACACTAGCTGGGAAGACAACATGGTAGATCAGAGCACACCCGTAAGACTGATAACCCTGAAACACAGCTATTCTTTCTTCTAGGTTTTAAAAACTTTGTAATATAGAGAGAAGAAACCATTATTAAGGACACAAATCCTTATATGTAATAAATGGTGGTGCTATACAGCTTTGACAATTGTCCCTGTAGAAGTCCCAATGTCTTTTTTTTTCCCTTCTGGTTATACTAAGTTCTCTCAAGTGCTACTTTGTATATTCCCAGATGACAATCTCCATTTTTGGAGGCTTTAATTTTAAGACTGAGGAGAGTGGATGAGTCATGGGCTGTCGTGGCAGAGATGGATGCTGATTTTTAGGTCACCTCCTAGCAGACCATGGTGGATGGTAACTAGAAGTCCAGCTGGGTGGTGCGAGATGGTACCGGTGGTTTCCTCCTCCGAAGAGCCGCTGCCACCCGGGTACCACCTCGCTCTGCATCTCCAGGATGCCGTTGTGTCTTCACCATTAGCAATGAGATATTGCAAAAGCCCTCGCATCAGGAGGATGCCAAGAACTGTGACAACACTTGGTGAGCTTTTCTCTCTTGCAGCGAGCTCGAAGGGCAGGCTGTGGGTGCAACGACCTCAGGAGTCACACGTGCCTTTGGCAAGGGTTGGGGTTAAAAATGGGTTGCAAGTGGAGAGAAGGAGCAAGGGACAATCAGCGCTGAGGGGCAGGGGAACTCACTAGAAAAACTTGGGATATTCGTATCCCCGTGGCCTGTAGTAGGTCAAAACACTGAAATTACATTGGATCAGGTAAGAGAAAAAGTTAAGTTCTTTCTTACATCAGCCGGCTGTAATATCAAAAGCTATAACCCTTTTAGAAAATGGAACAACTAATTTCTTCTCCTTAATAGTGAAATTATTTAACTGATATTACCTGCAAGCACTTTAGAAACCTGTTATAAAATATAACGACTGATCATCTTAAACTGCCCATCTTCCCCACCGGGAGAATTAAAACCCTTGGGGGTCCCTGGAGGCTGGTGCTGCTGGGTTCATCCCACCGCAGTCCCCTCCTGTTCCTGACCCGGGCAGGACGGGCGCATGCTAACAATAAACCAACAAACTTCACGCGTGTTTTCCCATCAGAAAGACAAGCGAAGGCGGGAGAGGAGCCAGGAGAAAGCTGCATCTCCTGCTCCGTGATTCTCGCCCGGAACCACCCTGGAACAGCTCAGCCGCGCTGAGGTGAGCCCAGACACTTACTCATTTCCTCATGTCGCAATCCTTTTCACATTATATTTTTTAAAAATGTTAATATTGCAGGCAGCACGTGGGGCCACTGAGGCGCTCAGTGCTGGCCACAGGGTCCAGGGCTGTGGTCAGGAGTCACTAATCCTCTCACTTCAGCCGGTTTTCCTCCGAACTGTGTACCCGCCTCCCCAGATCTGATGTTCAGGTGCTGCACAAAAGCCTTTGCTACGACTTAAATTCCGCCCCAGCAAAGGCTGAGCTCTCTAGGTCGATCCAGCAAAAAGTATTTCAATGTCTGCTTCAAACCTAATTACAGCTGTCTCTCAAATCCATAATTTCATCTAAATTTGCCACAATCCATGCATGACTTTCCCTGTCAGAGCCGCCCGTATGAAGAGCAGATGAAGGTCATTCCTAACTCCACTGCTAACGTGGGGAAATTAGAATTGCTTTGATGCAGAGGCTTCCCACCAGTGCTTTCTGTCAGGGCTGGCAAAGTTGTTGGCTATTACATTTTTGCTGTACCTCCCATCAAAGCACACACACGGTGCTTTCCGCCGAGCGCAGAGGGAAGAAAATTCGCCTTCCCTCCTTTGCTGCAGTGGGCTGCACTCTGCAGCAAGCGTGTGTCAAAAATACATTGCAGATACTGCAGCAGGAACAAATACTCGCCATGTGCTCCATTATATTTTCACAGAATCAGTCTGTGTTTATTCCCTGTTTCATATCCTTCTGACCTTTAAGATACTTGAATTCTTTCTACCTCTAAAATTAAAATACGCGCCATGTAGGCGGGTGCTCGGGAGGGAGAGCTGCCAGCAGAGACCCCCGGCAGCAGCTGCCCCCGCCGGGCTGCCAGCCCCGAAATGCCGCGGATCCCAACGGGCAAGATAAAATTAGTGATAAATAATAATCCTGCACCAGATACGGACTGAAGCGGCGACGGGAGAGGAGATGGCGCCAGTTATTCAGAGGATGTGCGCTCTGATTCAGGGGCCGGGGGTTTTGTGCTGTCACGAGGGAGGATGTGGCGACACACGGACACGAGCTGGAGTGCGAAACAGCACAAGAGCGTGGCTGGAGGACTCGGAAAACCTGCCCGGGAGGAAATACTACCAAGGACAACTCAATGGTGAGACCACCACAAGGTGCAGAATATAGAATCATAGAACTATTTTTGGCTGGAAAAGACCCTCAAGATCAAGGGCCCCCGAGGAGCCCCTACTCCGGCTTCCCAAGTTCAACTCTCTGCAGCCACCCCCATCTTCCTCACCAGCCCACCTGTGGCTGCACCTGCAATGGCCCATCACTCAGCTCACCAGGCATCGCCTGCCTGCTCCCGGAGGTCCCCTCGAGCTAATGACACTAAGTGCATGGATTTTATCGATGTTTTTTTTTTTTAACTGTGCAGGAAGAGTTGAAGGTTGATGGGGCAGCTCTTGGCACCGACAGCCCCCGGCACGGGGGCCACCGAACCCGCAGCTCCCCACGCCAGCTCCCCGAGGCTGACAGCCGCATCCCCGATGAGCGTAACGGTGTTAGATCCACGGCCACATCCCCGTTGAGTTTAACACACGTTAGATGGGAGACTGACTAAACTTTCTTTTTTTTTTTTTTTTTGGTCTAATACCCTCTTAGCATTTAAAAATAGAGCTGTTACTAAGCAATGGCAGTAAGTAGAAAGCAAAGCCTATTGAGGATGGCTTCTGTGAACAGGTATTTTTCCCAGCCTAAGTACTGTAAACACCGTAGGCTGACAAATTCTGAATCAGCGCCCTCCCTCCCCAGCCCCTGCCTCTCCCATTATCCCCAGAACAATAGCAGCCACCACCAGGACCTGTTTGTTTTCACTCTGGCTTTCAACACTTTGCTTTGCAGGTCAGATTTTGAAGTCTTTCCACACATTTTCACATCTTAAAAAAAAAAAATAAAAGTGGGATGATATTGCCATATAGTGGTGTAACCACAGGGGGCAAGAGCTGTGAGAAATGCCCATGGGCCTCGGGTTGGAAAGCGAAGTGCAGCCCTGAGCCCCCACTTCTTGATCTTGAGGGTCTTCCAGCCAAAATCATTCCATGATTCTAAGAGACTGACATTAAACCCAGTGACCTGCAGCGGGCCAGGGAGAAAAGTCACATCATGAGGAGTCCATTGCTGCCAGGAGTCTCTCAGGCTCAGCTGCATGAATATTTTTCATTGCTGTTTCATTTCTTTTTTTTTTTTCAGCTGCCCTTTCTATTCTCACTTTAAGGAGATGAGCCGCGTGGGAGATCCAGCCAGGAGCTGCTGCACAGGCTGCACCTTTGCAGCACTTACTGTCCCACATGGACCCCAAACTAACTTCAGGATGAAAACTGATTTTTTTAGTCGTTAACATTAGTTACCTCATTACTGCCCCGTGGTTATTTGCTCAAGAGATCGTATTTGTTTCAGAACCTCCTTTAAGAGAAGTTTAGTGAGGTTGGGTCCACCTTCAATGGTGGCAGGGTGGCTGCGAGCGGCTCCCGCCTGCGATAATCTCAGAATCACAGGTCCCAGGTTGGAAGGGACCTCGAGGATCATCTGGTCCAACCTTTCTTGGCACAAGCCCGGTCTAGACAAGCTGGCCCAGCGCCCTGTCCAGCTCAATCTGAACAGTGTCCGATTTTGGGGAATCCACCACTTCCCCGGGGAGATTATTCCAGTGGCTGATTGCTCTCATTGGGAAAAATTTCCTTCTTGTTTCCAATCAGAATCTCTCCAGGAGTAACTTGTACCCATCGCCCCTTGTCTTTTCCATGGGACTCCTTGTAAAAAGGGAGTTTCCATCTGCTTTGGAGCCATCCTTGAAATACTGGAAGAGGGTGATGAGGTCTCCCCTAAGCCGCCTTTTCTCAAGGCTGAACAAGAAGTGTGCTGCATCCAAAAGTGGCCACAGTGATGCTTTGCTTCCAGTGGGATGTGTTGGGAGATGTATCTCCTGGGTATAGACTCTGCTCTCAGCTTTAATGACAGAGACCAAAATTATGTTTATTGATCTCAGCAGGGCTACTTCAGTTGTAAGCTCTAATTCAAGGCCAGGCTGGACGGGGCTCTGAGCAACCTGAGCTGGTGCAGATGTCCCTGCCCACGGCAGGGGGGCACTGGGGGAGCTGGGAAGGTCCCTGCAACACAAACCATCTGTGATTCTATGACCTGACCCACCCTGCGCCATCCCCTTTGTATTCAGGAAAGCGCACACATTTTCCCACTGCAGTTGCAGAATGGGCAGATTTTTCAGCTCAATTGTTTCCACGTATGAAATCAGTCTAAATTTCCATCATTCAGACAGTGCAGTTGAATAAGAAAAATCAGGACAAAAGGGAAAAATCAACACAAGACAAGAGCTGGAGATGGAAAGGCACCGGTGTCTGCAACTCAGTGAACGGAACTTTCTTTTGCAGCCCCCCCGGCTGCAGTGGGACGGGGAGGAGAACGGGACGGGGGCCCCAGGGCCAGCACAGCTCTGGTCCCACGCTGGCACCTTGGGGACCTTTCCTTTCCCATGTGACGTTGCAATCAAGTGTATTTAATGACTAACAGTGATGGATAAACAAAGCAGAAGCATTCAGGTACTGTCTGAATAGAAAAAGCCCAACCTGACATACTGAAAGTGAAATTTTAAATAAGATCTTTATAATTACTGTGGCCAGTAAAGAAGTGACTTGCTGGGAGAAATAGCAAAATCCTTATTAGCACATGTGAGCAACCTACATGGGACCCTGCCCCTGGACAGGGATCTCCTTACGAGCAGGAGTTACCGGTATTTCAGCATCACGCATCTTCCACCTCCCGCTGGTCCAGCGCCCAGGGCAAAATCCAGCACAGTCGTATCACCTTTCTCAAATACTGTTATACCAGCTTGACACTAAAACCTTCTGTATACTACAAATACTATTATAATGCAACATGAACTGCTGTAAACACTGCTTCACAATGAAAACGCATGAACTCCAGCATGGACTTTAAAGCCATTTTCCACAGACAGGAGCTCCAAGAGCTCCCCAGCATCACACCATCACCAGAGCTGCAGTTCCTCACGGCAATGTCCCCGGGCTGGAATGGCATCCATGCTTTTACAGGCATTTGAAGGTGGAAGGCATTTTTATCCAGCTTTTGCAGTTCTCATACCTGTTCCCTGCTAAGGGCTCTTTGATGTGAGTTCATCAATACCTGCATTCAAATTGGATGCAACCTTCCTGCCATTTTCTCAAAAGGAGAACAGCAGATTGAAAAAGCTAAAGACCCATCATTACTATGCTGACTGCTTTCACCCAATTTAAATGAAAAAGAAATAACCTGTTCCCAGGGACTGGAAAAACCAGCGGTTTCAGTGTGTCTGGTGACACGGGCGCTGCTGGTGCTGCTGCACCCCAGCTCTTGTTGGGTGGGACAAGCAGCAGGATGGGGCAGAACTGGATTTACTCACACGCTGCACAAAGCATTAAGAGCTTGGTAAGGTGTCCAGGTTTTAACAAACTATTTACAGTTATTTTACTTCTTACAATGGGGAAAAAAGTAAGATTTATTATTGCATACATTAATTACTTTTGTTAAGTGTCAAACCCGCACAATGTGATGCTGTGTTTTCATATATTAAAGACATTAATTGCCAGCAAACAGTATGCCATGACTATTTTTTTTTTCAAAAAAAGAAGAAGAAATCAATATTAAGTATTTGGCACAACATATCTGAAGTCGATGTTTCCCCACTGAGCTGTACTGGTTCAGGACTCAGGCTTAGCAATTGCATTATTGTAATCAAAAACTGTTATTGGCTCTGTGAATCATGTTACTGTTGGGCTTCTGCGTATGAATTAATACGATAATAACATGCAGCACCCAGGAGAGCGGGGGCTGGATGCGGGATGCGGGATGAGGGATGTGGAATGTGGGACGCGGGATGCGGGATGTGGGGTGGGGGATGCGGGATGCGGGATGCGGGATATGGGATGTGGGATGCGGGATGCGGGATGCGGGATGTGGGATGCGGGATGCGGGATGTGGGATGCGGGATGCGGGATATGGGATGTGGGATGCGGGATGCGGGATGCGGGATGTGGGATGCGGGATGCGGGATGTGGGATGTGGGATGTGGGATGCGGGATGTGGGAAGCGGGATGCGGGATGCGGGATGCGGGATGCGGGATGTGGGATGTGGGATGTGGGATGCGGGATGTGGGAAGCGGGATGCGGGATGCGGGATGCGGGATATGGGATGTGGGATGCGGGATGCGGGATGTGGGATGTGGGATGCGGGATGCAGGATGCGGGATGTGGGATGTGGGATGTGGGATGCGGGATGCGGGATGTGGGATGTGGGATGTGGGACGTGGGATGTGGGATGCGGGATGTGGGATGTGGGATGTGGGACGTGGGACGTGGGATGTGGGATGCGGGATGTGGGATGCGGGATGTGGGATGCGGGATGTGGGATGCGGCCATGCCCACGGCAAGGGGCTGATCCCTGCGGTGCCGTGGGGGCTTGGGCAGAGTGGAAGCGATGCCTTTGCTTCTCTTTGCTGTTCAACAAGTACAATTTTTGAAATCAGTAAGTATTAAATGAAAGTAAGAGGTCAGCTTGACTGCAATGGCAGCGAGTAAGGCAAGAGGCAAAAGCAGTCACTTTCTTCTTGCTTATGAGCTACGGGTTCCCCTAATTCTTGACTCTTCTCCTGGCAACACATTAAATAAAGCTTTGTGCCTGGTCACTTTGGGAATTCAATTGCATATTTCAAGTGTCCATGTGAATTTCTAAATAATTCAAGTGAAAACCGATGGAGAAAAAAACAGCCTTTGCCCTGCAAAGTGTTGGGCACAGCTCAACGCAGCGCCCCGGTCGGAGCCGAGGGAAAACCCTGCAGGAGCACAGTTTGCTTTAATAAAGGCACTGCAAACCGGAGCGATATTTCTCTGCTACATTAGAATAAGTTACAATGTTCGTTACAAGAAAAGCAGCCACCTGGGTATAGAATATAGTAATAAAAAAATAAAGTATCTCATTGGATCAAATCTCTTGCCAACATCAGATATTCAAATTTTACTTAATGATGTTTCTGTGCAAGTTCCACAAACCAAACCCCAGCATGTCCCTGTGTCCCCCGGGCCACCCCATCCTTGTGTCCGTCCTCTGTATCGAGGGGCCCAAAACTGAGCACATGAAGACGCTTTTTTCTCTCCAGCCACCCAGAGCAGTGGGAGCCCTTTGCCTGCGACGGCTTTTCCAGCTGGTCCCTCGTTGCGGGTGCTGCAAAATCACCATAAATCCAGTTTTCACCCAAGCTTCTTGTGCAAGTAACTGCTTAATGATCATCTCCAGTGAAGGCTGCTTCATACCCCATAAAATCAAAGTCCCACTTGGTTTAATAGCGTCATTTTTTATAAACAGTAAACTACCACACTTGTGCCATACAGCCCACCCCGGCCAGCCCCTGCTGTTGAGAGACGGGCAGCTGGGAATGGGAAACCCCCAGTCCTGCAGTGGGTGGCATTTCTGGGACACCACAAACACAAAACTCTCCTGGGAAGTGGCTGGGTTTCAGTCGCTGAAGTACTTTTGCAAAGTCATGGCTATAGACAGTAAAGAGGAGCATCAGCCAATAAAGGGATGCCAGCTGAGAACAGATTTTAGAGAATATTAAATATCACAGGTTGGCACCAAAAGCCGCTCAGACTTGAAGGATTCTCTTTCCTTCAAGGAATGGGAATAAAAATTTCTGTCTGAGTGCAGAGCTGGTCTCTCTGTGCTCATTTCCCCTCCTTATTCATTTTTCTTTTCTACAGCCATTCTTTGCTAGTCACATAGCGAAGGACAGTCAGATAAATGTAAGAAAAAGCACATATTTGAGGATAATCTTGTGCCTTGTCAACCTCTTTCATGATGATTAGGAAGGAGGTTTGGACAAGATGCAGAATGAGTTCTGTCTGCAGCCAGAGAATAAAAATGATACCGCGGGTAGACTCGTCTTTCGGTGATGTTGAGAGGGTCATTGTTCTTCCAGGAAAGAGTGGTTCACGGGTCCTTGCTCAAATTCAATTGCACATTTTCTTCTGCCTTAATTCTCTGCTACTGATTAAGCTGAACATTGCCTAAAAGTCTGGAAGAGCAGAGAGAGTCTTACACTTCCCAGCAAATCCCACATCTTCCCAGCGCAGCATGGGAAGCAGCAGTTGTGGGGTTTTCACGTTTTAGCGCAAGTAAATTGCAATTGTCTTTTTTTTTTTTTTTCCTACAAACAGTTTCTCCATATGATCCCCCATGTCAGACCTTCCAAGACGACCAAATTTCAATTCTTAATCATATCCTGGATAAGTGCCCCCAGGAGCTCTCCAATTGCTTCCCCCATCGCTACAGGCTGCTCCCACTGCGCTGCTGCTTCCCACCGTTTGACTCGTTTTCCTAAACTTAACCAGTAAATTGAAAAATCTGAAGGGTTTTTTTCATCTTTTACTCGTGTTTGGGTTTTTTAGGAAGCTGGGAAGGGACTCACCTCCCCAAATTTTAACCATCTAGAAGCCGAACGTCCAACAAAGTGCCCTGCACAGCAGAGGAGCAAACATCTCCAGAATTAATCCCGACCTAAACCAAGAGTCTGTTGCATCAGTGGAGCTGAATCTTCTCCCCAGCTGTTTCCAGGCACCTCTGATACGTTGGAGTGCGCATCCTCAGAATTTGCTGCTTTAATGCAGCTGCTGCATGTGTCGCTTCACCTGAATTCTTTAATTTCATTGGTCTCAATGGAAGCCAAGAACAGCACTGGTAGAGATGGAATATATGAAACTAAAAACAAGACTAAGAGAAATTGGAAAAATATCTGTACTTTTCCCATAAAGTATTAGATACAGGAGAACTGGCGTTGAAATCCTCGTTAGCCAGAGTAGCTCTCCTGAAGCCCCTATTCATCTACGGCAGCTCAGATTTTGCACTGTGTCTTTATGACTAGATTTAGGATAAAGTCTCTCCGCGCAAATATCAGTATCAAAACCACAGTTAGAACAGAGGAGCCAATATCATCAAATACAATAACTGACATTTTCAATTAACCAAGACTTTGCAGAGGAAGAAAGCAGCTTAGAACTGATAGGTCTGCTAGAGAAAATGGGAAAAAAGGTACAGCTCATGGTAATAAAACTTGTAAGATGCCGCTGGAGAAGCCCAGGTATTAGAAATAAGAGTCGAACATTAGAATTATCAAAAGGAATGACAGATTTCTGTGATTTGCCCATATTCCATGTTCCTTTGTGCCAAAACGATCATGCACGGAAGCAGGGAAGCAGACACTGTCCCTGATACGTATGGCATCCTATAGCGACACAGCCACAGCCCCGGCGGGACAAAGAGGCGCAGTGCACCCATCTCATGCGCTCTTCGGAACGGAATAATCCTGCCAACTCTTCTCATTTTTTAGCAGCAGGATTTCTGGCACTCAGTTAAATTGAGGAATTCCGATTTGCAACCATAATTAGGGAACTTCAGGGGCCGTATGTGCAAGGCTATACACCAGCCACATGTAATCGCTTCACTCTTCTGAAAGTGCAATATATGGCTTGTGTTAGGTTATTAAATTATGAAATATGTATACTGAGCCTGTTTAGTGCAGGCGAAGGGGCAAAGAAGAACGAAGGGATGAGCAAATAATTCACCTGTCAGATTGTTCCAACTCTGTTTTTTTGCAAACCAAACGGGGGGTTTTTTGTCACCTGAAATGTCTCTGAGTTCGACTTAGGGCTGCAAAAGTTAGATGGGATGATCCTAATTCGTTAGCACTCTTGAACCCTTCTGCTTCCTTACAAAGAAGCTCATAATTTGAGACAAGAGAACGGGCTGAAGACATGGCGGGGGGCTCATGGGCAACAATCAGCTCCTGGCTGGAGACCACCAGCCGTGGCCTGTGTAAAGAGCAGACCTGAGACAAGGGATGTCCTTAAAGTGGCCCTGTGGTTCTGAAAAGCCGCGCTGTGATCTCCTCTCCTCGCAGCCCCCGTTTGATGAATTTCTCTTCAAGCAGAACAGCGAGTGATAAAAGAATTCAAAACTTCCATTAGAGTTTGCTGCCGGATTCCTAATTTAGCACAGCGGCTCGCAGGGCGCACGCGTGCCCACCGTGGATTTAAGGTGTCCCTACAAAGCAGACCCTCTTCCTCCCAAAGTACGGATTCCTCACAACAGGTTGCATTTATCCTAAAGCTGGCCCCAAAGTGCTGAAACACTTGAAGACCACAGAGTGTCCCTCTGTCCCAGGAGACCACTGATGTCTGCTGACAGACCGCACAGCCTCCTTTAATCCTTATTTTTCTGTCCAGCTCTGTTGTTTCCCTATTTGGCCAAAGCAAAAGCTTTCTAATTTCCCCCACAAAATGACTAAAATGTATTTTCCTCTATTAATGCTTACAACTTCCTTTAGACACAAAATAAAATGGCATTTCATAGAAAGCCATTACACCCTTAGCATCACAAAAATAAAGTGGCCAGCCTTGAAGTGCTGGATCTTAAATACGAGTCCCATTTCAGCGTCCCCTCCCAGGGCAGGTGACATTCCCGAGGAGCAGGCGCGTTGTGCCGAGAGCCGGCAGCCCCAGCGGTCCTGTGCTCGCACCCCATGCGGACGCAGGAGCCGAGACCATCGCTCCCCAGTTCTCCAGGTTACTCTGTTTGCCCTCAGTCCTTCCGAAGCCCCTACTCCATCCCTTTCTCCCTCCTCTGCCTTCTTTCCACACGAACCTCATCTCACAGCCCACCGCCAAAAGCTCGTTTGCTCCATCAGTGAGTCATCGTCCCTCTTGTGCTGCGTGAGGAGTGACCAACCTTCTGCACGGGTGTTGGTGCAGGGTGTTGGTCCCAGTGTAGGTGCAGAGTGTTGGTCCCAGTGTTGGTGCAGGGTGTTGATCCCAGTGTAGGTGCAGGGTGTTGGTCCCAGTGTTGGTGCAGGGTGTTGATCCCAGTGTAGGTGCAGGGTGTTGGTCCCAGTGTTGGTGCAGGGTGTTGATCCCAGTGTTGGTGCAGGGTGTTGGTTCCAGTGTAGGTGCAGGGTGTTGGTCCCAGTGTAGGTGCAGGGTGTTGATCCCAGTGTTGGTGCAGGGTGTTGGTCCCAGTGTAGGTGCAGGGTGTTGGTTCCAGTGTAGGTGCAGGGTGTTGGTCCCAGTGTTGGTGCAGGGTGTTGGTCCCAGTGTAGGTGCAGGGTGTTGATCCCAGTGTTGGTGCAGGGTGTTGGTCCCAGTGTTGGTGCAGGGTGTTGGTCCCAGTGTAGGTGCAGGGTGTTGATCCCAGTGTTGGTGCAGGGTGTTGGTCCCAGTGTTGGTGCAGGGTGTTGGTCCCAGTGTTGGTGCAGGGTGTTGGTCCCAGTGTAGGTGCAGGGTGTTGGTTCCAGTGTAGGTGCAGGGTGTTGGTCCCAGTGTAGGTGCAGGGTGTTGGTTCCAGTGTAGGTGCAGGGTGTTGGTCCCAGTGTAGGTGCAGGGTGTTGGTCCCAGTGTTGGTGCAGGGTGTTGGTCCCAGTGTAGGTGCAGGGTGTTGATCCCAGTGTAGGTGCAGGGTGTTGATCCCAGTGTTGGTGCCAGTGTAGGTGCAAGGTGTTGATCCCAGTGTAGGTGCAGGGTGTTGGTCCCAGGGTGTTGGTCCCAGGGTGTTGGTGTAGGGTGTTGATCCCAGTGTTGGTGCAGGATGTTGGTCCCAGTGTTGGTGCAGGGTGTTGGTGTAGAGTGTTGGTCCCAGTGTTGGTGCAGGGTGTTGGTGTAGAGTGTTGGTCCCAGTGTTGGTGCAGGGTGTTGGTGTAGGGTGTTGATCCCAGTGTTGGTGCAGGGTGTTGGTCCCAGTGTTGGTGCAGGGTGACTGCACACAGCACACGTGCGGTGGGGACATGGAGGTGACACACCTCACCAGCCAGGCAGCGGCCGCGTCAGCCCCCTGCCATGCACAAAAAATGGGCTGAATTGATTAAAAAGCCGGGTGGAAGACGACACCTTCCTCTTTGGTAGTTTCCAAAGCACAGTCCAATTTTCCCTGTGCTCAGATGCTGCTTTGATCCAAGCACCTTCGCTGCAGCTTTCGTTGCCCAGACGGTCCCCGGAGCTGCTGTCGGGGCCGGCTCAGGCAGGTGCAGCTCTGCCCACGGGCAGGAGAAGGGCTGTGGTGTCCTGGTGGGATCCCCATGTCCCTTGTCACACCCCCATCCATCCAGGGTCCTGCTGTGTTTCTTTTCATGAGGATCCTGTACTTTCCTTCCCCTCAACAGGGGACGCAGGTCTGCATTATTTATAAATAACCTTTCTTGTCCATTCCCTAGGACACACAGCAAAAAACTTAACTTAAAAAATTTATTTTCTTCAGGAAAAAAATAGCAAGTGAATACGAATAGAGATCGTCTCTTGCATTAGCTGTTCCATGTCCCCAGCCCGTCACAGGGGATGTGCTGTGCACGTATCCTAGCCAAGGGAACATGGCCGGGGAGTATAATTGAGTGTGAAGCCTCATTTTTCATCTCTTTTTATATTTATACAGTCATTTTTACATAGTTCCACCTGGGGCACTGCAACCTCTGTAAGCAAGGGACCGAGTCCTCCCGTGCTCTTTTTCCACCCTGGCTCGGGAGGGGGGACGCTTGAGCCTGGTCCCTTGGGGTGACACCTCCATCACAAGAGGGAAAGTTTGGTGGCACCAAGTTTTGTATCTCCCTCCCGCCCCTCCGCTTCCCCCGCGCTCTCCTGCCCTCCCGCCCCAGCAGCTACGGCACTGCGCAACCTTCGCCAAGGGCTGGTGTCGCTCACAAATACAGCTAAGCAAAATATATTGCTCCTGGACCTGACACTTGCTTTGATAACAAGCCTATGGAGAGAGAGATCATGCACATTTAATTCTTTTGTATGCATTGTCTAAGACCCTGCTCTTAAGACTGTCCGAATTCTTAGGTGCCATCAGTGAGCCCCAAGGTGTTGGTTACAGAATCACAGAATCCCAGAATGTCAGGGACTGGAAGGGACCTCGAGAGCTCATCCAGCCCAATCCCCCGCCGGAGCAGGAGCACCCAGCTGAGGTTACACAGAAGGTGTCCAGGCGGGTTGGAATGTCTGCAGAGAAGGAGACTCCACAGCCTCCCTGGGCAGCCTGGGCCAGGCTCTGGCACCCTCACCGGGAAGGAGTTTCTTCTCATATTTAAGTGGAACCTCCTGTGTTCCAGCTTGAACCCATTACCCCTTGTCTTACTGTTGGTTGTCACCCAGAAGAGCCTGGCTCCATCCTCCTGACACCCACCCTTTATATATTTATAACCATGAATGAGGTCGCCCCTCAGTCTCCTCTCCTCCAGCTCAGAGCCCCAGCTCCTCAGCCTTTCCTCACCCGGGAGATGCTCCACTCCCTGCAGCATCTTGGTGGCTGCGCTGGGCTCTCTGCAGCAGTTCCCCGTCCTGCTGGAAGGACAGAAGTTAGAACCAGGCTGCATCTCCCAGAATGAACCGATGAACAGGACATGACCGATCGTACGTTTCCGTTGCAGCGAAGCAGCATCCCCGCACACCTGAGGGACAAGGAGCCTCTGGAACAGCCACAGCAGGGCTGGGCCGTGGGAAAAGGGCAGCTACCTTCTCATCTAAAGCACGCTGCGACCGCTGCGGCTGAGCTAGAAGGGAGCAACCAGCAAGGCGTTTTGCTGTAGTAAGTCTTATTTTTTCCTCATAATACTGCTTCCAGTATCTGGAAAGTGAAACTTAATCTACTACTTCAATCCTTTGTTAAATTACTAGGGAAATAATTTGTTCTGATAAGGTGTGAGGAAAGCCCGGAGGCAGCAGCCGGGCCGTGAGCGCGGTGCTGGTGGGAAGGGGGTCGGTGGGACACGGGACACGGGACGCGCGGGTGTCCCATGGTGGGGTGTGTGCTTGGGGACATCCCCGGCTCTGTGGGTGCCTGTGCCAGCGCTCGCCCTGCCATGGAGCACAAGGACCAAACAGTCAACAATTTCCAACTTACGTCTGCTTTTGCATTATGTAAATACTTGGAAGGAAAAGCCCATCCTGAGTTTCAGAGCAGACAAACCCCCAAGCCCACAGCCCCAGGGAGCACCCAGGTGCTTTTTCCTTGCCCTTTCTTTTCCCACAGAACAGCCTTTGGTGACCCAGCAAGGGGATTTTTGCGTTTACCAAAACCTTTGCAATGGCAGTGAATTAACCGTACATCTTCTGATGCTCAGACTTGAAGCAGCAAATGAAACAGGCTTGCTAAGCCCAGCTCTGCGAACACAAACGCTGGTGTCAGGAGAGCAGCCGAGATTCCCTCGGAGAGGGGGATCGATCGCTGGAGGGACTGGGCTCACAACAACAGGCACAGACGCCCAAGCCCAGCAGGACAGACTGAAAAAAGCACCACGCATTAACAAGTAAAAGTATTATTTTCGTCTTGCTGAAGCACTATGGTCGTGGCTCCCCCCTCACACCAGCTGTGCAGGTTCTCCCGGACTCAAGTGGAGTTATCCCTGGTTGGTACAACGCCACTACCCATCTGTGTCACCCCTCTGTAGCTTGTTTGTACAAATAGTGTGAAGCTACTGTAGACTCTGAAATCATAGACTGTAGCAGGGCAAAAGCATTGAGATTAGAATGTGAAAAAGAAAATGAAAAATATAACTGCCATAGAGTAACAGTGTCAAAATTGTACTGGATCATATCTGACTGTACTTATGGTATTTGATATTTACAGTATTTACTATTGCAAAATAACCACGTTGTCAGCAACATACAACGAGCAGCAAAATCACAGCTGTGAGGGCAGCAAACCAGAGCACTAAGGTTTCAGCAGCAGAGCCGGGCAAGCACCGGGGCGCTCAGTGACACTCGGTTTGTTCGCATTTGTGATTACTCCTTTGCAAGCCACAGGATGGTGAAGTTCACGACGGAAACGGCCATAGATCCCAGCCAAGCGCACCCGAGCAGCTCCTGCACCTCGGCCAGCCGCAGCTCTGCATAAGGAGTTGGGCTCCTTAAAAGCAAGAGCATGCGAGGAATTAATAACTGCAAAGTGCTGCTAGAGTAGCAGGAAAGCAACAGCAGTCTCGTTGCCCAGCGAAACAGCCCGAAGGCACCTCCATGCACACACAACCAGAGTTACGCGCTGCTCTCCACCAAAGAACCTCAAGGGCTTTTTCTCTCACTAACAGCAAGTTTCCTGAAGCACCTTGTGTAATCTCTTTTTTTTCTCCAAGCTAGGCTCATACCAACTTCTTATATATCCGATCAAGAAAGGAAGATCTTGCAAATACTCTGCTTAGACATATCAGGGATCTCAATCTGTTTGTTCCTGGCTTTGCGTTAGGGCCTCTGGGGAGCCAAATGCTTTTGCAAGCTCTAAGTCTTTAAGCGAAAAGCAAAACGAAGCCCGATGTTGGGGGGAGCAGACGTGATTCCTCTCATTCCCAGGCTTCCTGGGCAGCTCCCAGCAGCCTCAGATCACAGGAAAATCGAAATGCCCCAACAAAACAAAACCACCCCCAAACCCGGACCCACAAACCCGCACAGCAACGGCTCTTACATCAGGTTCTGCCTCTCCGGCGTGAGGCTGACCCCTCAGTGCGGTCACGGCACAGCATTTGCAGACCGAGCTCCTGCCAGCACCTCTCAGACTTGCTGGCCCCTCTGGGACAATTTAGGGGGACAGAAAGGACTCAGCTCCTCCCGCACCTGCGGTACCAAACCAGCTGCTCCCTCAGCCCTTCCCCAGGGCTGGTGCTCACCGATTGCACCCCCGTCCCCTCGCACGCCCCTGCAAGAGCCACAGCAAAACTCCCCAAGCTCCTTGCACCCTTCGAGGCTTACCGCGGGCAGAAAGTGCATCTCCTCCCTCCCCACGAGCAGCCCTGTCCGTCTGCTCTCCTAGCGGTAGCTCCTCGATGCCGGGCAGCGGAACATCCTTCGGTCAGCAGCTCCCCCAGTGCAGGGTCCAGTTTTCGGGGAGCAGAGATGGCCTGTGCTGCCGGCTGGGCTGGGAGCGGGGTTTGCAAGGAGTGCCCACGACAAGCAAACTCCTCCAGATACCCAGAAGCGAGAGTGGCTTGAAAAGCTGCCTGGAAATGATTGTGGTACACCAAATGTTTCAATGAGGGCTGCGAAAGCCTGGCACTGTATCTCCTGCCCTCCGCTGGGAATGCATGACAGATTTTAACATAAGCCAGCATACAAAAATACGCAGACGACAACACTCCAGAGATCTCTAGTCTTCCTTAATTACAGTTATAAAGGTAAAATCAAGTAGATGTCGAGCTCATGCTTGATTTAAACATAACATCAAAAGTGGAGAACAAAGGAAAATGCTCTCTCAGTTTACTGCATTTAGCCATTTATTGTCAGCTTTAATGCATTCCTATGTTTGCCTTGCCTTTGTGCCAACTGGGACACGTTCCCATTCCTCCAGGATTGCTTTTGCCCCATGGACACAACCACGAGGTTTTCAAGGAGCGTTTTGTCCCTCTGCTGCCCCACAGCCGGGGGCTGCACCTGCGCCTCTGCCCCATGCCGCGGTGCCACCGTTCGGGTCACACTGGAACATCCCGTGGGGATCCAGAGACACGTCCCGGGGCCGGAGCTGCCGTGTCCCAGCAGGATGCTCGGGGTGGGGGCACAGGGGGACCCCGGCCCTGCAGCGGGGCCGGGGCGGCTCCGTGCCGCAGCCGGGGATGCGCCGGGTTGCGGCCGTCCCGGTTGCTCCGGGGAACGCGGTAGCCATGGGAACGTGGCAGGTTGAGATGTTGAGATGCTGGCTGGGCTCTGCTTTACCACCGCCCGGTCCTCCGCTGCCGCGGGAGGAGCTGCTCCTCCCTCCTTCAAGAGCTCATCACCACCTCAGCGGAACACCGGGCGGGAGGATGCTGTAGCCCTGCGCAGTGGGATGGACACACAGATACAACAGGATGGACTGGCAGACACGGTGGGATGGACACGCAAAGCCTGAATCCTCTGTCTGTGCACCCTTTGCACCCACTGTCTATAGCTGCTTTCACCAACTCTTGGGATCCTACAACCTCCCAGCCTTTGGCTGCCAGAGGCACGATGGCCTGAGGTCCCTCGGCTGTGGGCAAGGGACGGTCCTCGAGGGAACGGGAAGGAACGGCAGAGAGGAAAGCAGACAGACATGCATAAACCACAGCTGAAAATGTAGCACCCATTGGCAGCTCTCAGCAGAGCCAAAACCACCTGGACATGCTGCTTGACGCATGTTTGGAGCTTTAACGGGGTCCAACAGCAGAAGCTTTAGCATGTGAGAGGGTGAGAGAAGGAAAAAGCCAGAGGAGAGGACAGGGAAAGCGGAGGGGTGGGAAAGCAGAAAAAAAGAGCAGTAGCTCTGGAGATGTCACGCAGCCTGGATGCCTGAGGGGACACGGGAGTGGGTCACTAAGGTCTATATTGTGCTTCACAGAAACTCCTGCGGGAGCTGGTTCGTGATTTCTGGACAGCGTCCTTCAGCATGAGATGTCCTGGAGCTTCACCGCTCCTGAACCCAGCCAAGCAGAGATGACCCCTGCAAAGGGATCAGTTCTGAGCAGCACCCCATGCTGCGCGGGCGCTTGTCCCAAAGGGACGGGGCTTCGGTCAACCCAGGGACTCAGAAAAGCTGGTTTATAGGATGAGTCCTTGCTAAGTCAAACCAACCTTCACGTTTCCTAATGAAAGGGCCTTTGGGGACCCCAGCCCCACAAAGAGGGGACAGGAGGGGGCAGGCAGCTCTACCCAACTCTGGGGGTCAATGTCCTCAAATGATTATCATTGCACAAAAGTTCCTTGCAAGGAAAGGAATATTTTCTTCACCCCCACCTAAGTTTTGCTGTAAGTTTTAAAAGCACTAAGTGGCCCCAACAAAGCCTTAATTTCTTATTTTGATGAGCAAGCTTGGTGCAGTTTCCCCTGAGACTGCCTACCAGCTGGTGAATGCTTGTGCTTGAGACGGGTGTAGAATTCACGTCCTATGGGGAGAAACCTACTTATGCACCACAAATGTGGGTACTGCCTTGAAAACTAGGTCTTCACCTTGGCATTGCTGAAAAACGAGAGATGTGAGCTCAGGCACAAGGTGTAGGAAACGTTTTCCTTAGAAACCCGGCAGCTGGAGAGATGACAGGGTCCTTCGGAACGCGCTGCCGCCTCGGGAAGCCGCGGGGCTGACATCCAAACGCATTTGAACTCCTCCGGTTGGGTTTTTTCCCTTCGAATCTCACTCGGTTCCCTGTCAGGCTGCCAGCTGCCAGCCAGCGCCTTCCCCGAGCAGAGTCAGACCTTTAAGGTTCCCAAAGAACAAAAAAGCCCCAAAGCTACGGGATCCAGGATGCATTTAGATGGGAGAAGGAGTGTTTCTGAATGCATGAAGTGCAAAAGATGCCCTTTTTTACCTCTTTTTTTACATTGGGAGAGCAGGAGCTGTTCACTCGTTTGACCCACAGCTGATCTCTGTCAACAGCTGAAGACCAGGAGGTCCACGACAGCAGCACCTCCTTCCCGAAACACGGCTGCGTGCGGCGGGGTGTGATGTTTGTTCAGGCTGTTTCTAACTCTCCGTTTATTTTTTGCCACAGATACTGCAGGAGCTGGCAGGAAAGCAGGTTTGTTAAAATTCAGCTCAGACCATCCTCCCTCACAACTGAGGGAGAAAAGTTAGGCTGGAAAACCTCCACACCACCGAACCATTCTCCTCTCTGCGTTGCAGAAAGGGCTCTCCTTTCCTTTCCTTTCCATGAGCAGGGAACAAGCAGAAAAAACCACAGACATCCCTCGTAATAAACATCATAACAACAGGAGAAAGGCAGGAACTCCTTCCTTCTCCCTTTAGAGGTCCCGTTAAAGCATACAGCTTTATTATTATTATTATTACTACTATTGCACTTTCACTCTAAGCCCTATTTTCAGTTTCTTACAGCTTCCCAGGGTAATTATTTTGGGGGCTGGAATGTTTCACGTTTTCAGAGTTGAGTATGTGAAGGGTTTTTTAATTTCAGCTGGTTTTGTTTGTGCACGAAGATTTAAAGAAAAGCTGTGGATTAGCAAACAAACATATATAGAGAAGGTTTGGGAGAGGCTTTTCATGTTAAATTATATTTACTAGTTTTACTTTACAGCCTTTTCATGTTAAATTATATTTACTAGTTTTACTTTACAGCCTATCTGGTTTCATTATGAATTCAAAGGGATGCTGATGAAGCAGAAAGCCTAGAGAAAGGAGCAGCGGGAAGTATACAAGTTGTTGGTGTTTCTTCACATAATGAGGGAAAGATGAAGCCCCAGGGACTGCGGTCCAGGACCCATCAGTGACACGGGTACCGGGGCCGCTTTGCAACTCAAAGCCACTAATGGCTGGGAACAGGATTAAGTACCCGGCCCTGGGCTCCGTGTCAATGTTAATGGCTCGGTGTAAATCAGTTATCTCATGCTGGCCTAAAAATAAGCATTCAAACTTAGTCGGAACGCTGAATGGGATTTTGCTTCCCCCTCACACTTAGTCATAAAATTCTTTAATCAATATTAACGTTATACACCCAGGCAGGTTTCTGCCTTGCGCAAAAGAAGCGAAGCACGGACCCGCTCTGTGCGGCTCCCGGTGGTACCTGCTGCAGGCATGGGGCACCGTGCTGGACGCTGTGGGAGTTGCCACGGTGAAAACTCCTCTTTTTTAAAAATTCAGTTGCAGAGTCAGTTGTTTCCAAACGCACATTAGCTGCTGCCAGGCACTGCAGGGCGCCGAGTCCTCTGGACGTGGAGCTGCTCCGGCTGCTGGTCCCGAACTCGCAGAGACGAGAGAGAATCCAGCGCGTTTGTGACCAGGTGGGGCCAATTTGCTCAGAGTTTGTTGGGATCTCTGCAAAGTTTGGGGCTCCTTTCTACACAGCACAAGGTGGCAGCTGTATCCTGCCATGAAGGTGTCAGGTCAGATTTTTAATGTGTGCACAATATGTGCAGTAATCAGCTTATATGTATATTCATTCTTAATTTTCATTGTTTCCCAACTATAAATAAAAAATTGTTACCTCCTCTACAACACTGATACACTAGTAATAGTTGAATACCACTATAAATCATTATTAATTATTCATTGAGTGGTTGTGCACTTAAAAAAAATAATGGCCCAGGACTGTCTGAGTGGCAGCATTGGATTTACAGTGCGTTATCTGCCAATTAATTGGAAGATGCTTTCAGTGCAGAAAAGCAAAGACTGTATCGCATTAATTTTTGATGGGGAAAAACTCCACAAATCAATTTAACATTAATATTAAACTTGCTGTGAATAAACATTTCATTAAAATGAAACTTGATTTTTCATGTTAGCACATCTATTTACTTTTCTGCCAGTCTGTTATAACAAACATATGGAAATCCATTCATCAGTGAACAGCACTTGGCTACGGCCTCCCCTGTGCCGGTCCAGCTCCTGGAAATCCCTGTTTCAGTGGGGCTGTGGGAACACAGCGTATCTTGCTGGAATCGACGATGGACACGTAATGAGAATATGAACCAAATAGGTTTCTGGTCCCATTCAGGCTTCGTGTGTGACTGGCAGTCCCTGGTGTCCACCAGGCTTGTCACAGCTGGAAACGCTGGGACAATTTGTGGGTGCTGGATGCAGCGAGCACATCTGGGGATGCGCACAGGGCCAAGCGCTCGGCGAGGCGGAGGCTTCACCAGTCTGTTCATCACCAAACGGGAAAGCATCGCCATCCTTCGGCTGTGGAGTCTTTCAAAAAGGGCAGAAAGGCTGGACGGGCAGGAAGGATGGCGGAAAAAAAAAAGAGTGAGAAAAGCAGAGGGAACAGCAGGGGCAGAGGAGGAGGTGCCCAAAGAGCAGCAGGTATTCCCAAAGGGACTGTGGGCACGGAGGACCTGTGCTGGAGCAGAAAGTGAGAAGGAAGGAGAGGCAGACAGAAACTGCTGCGTCCTGACCCCAGCCCCTGCGCTGCTTGTTGCCGCACCGAGGGGACCGAGTGAGATCCACAGGAAGAAAAAAGCAGGAGAGATGTGTCTGGGGTGAAGGAGTGAAATAGAGAATTGAAGTGAGTCTGGGAGCGAAGTTGAGCCTGACAAAGGAGGAGAAAAGTATTTTTTTCCCTAAATGTTTTAATATTTGTCATTTGCGACACCGGCAGCACCCACGTGCAGTTGCTGAAGTGTCACAGTGCGTCCCATGGCGCTCCTGTCGCTAATGCCGCCATGCAGCCCGGCCAGCAGAGGGTTTGGCCCCGAACGGACACAAGCTGGTACGAGACACGTTAACCAGCGCTGAGCCGCCTTCGGATGCTGCTTCCCCACGCAGATGGATGAATTCTCAAACCTCACCCATCGCCCCCAGAGCCCGCGGGGTGGCGCAGAAGAAAGGCTGGAGGTCCCAGACCTGGGCTCCAAAAACCCACAGGTTTCCCAAGGCGGCACCCAAAGGCATTAACTTGTGCCGGGCAGCACCCACGGGCACCGGGTGCTTCCTCCTGGGCTTCAGCTCATACAGCTTTTAATGGGAAACGTTAGCAAGGGAAAGGACGCCAACAGAAGACAGAACGTTTAGAAATGCAGGCTCAGCATCAGCACGCCACTACTCAGAAATGCAAAAGAATCAAAAATACAACTTATATGAGCGTGGTTTTGAGCTGGAGAAAAATGAGGATACTGAAAGCACCTATGTATGCGTTATAGCGAATTTTCATACGCACATCCACCATTGTCTCCATACCGCGTGTACCAGAGCATCGTCCCATGCCCTGAGCTGGAAGTTTTCCCCCTCACTGCTCACAGAGATGCTTTTAGGCATAAACCACATACAAGAAATATTCCTGCGGGCACCTGCTGCGCTATTCACAAAGTTAGAAATGTATTCTCAGTTTTACAACATCAAAGCTTCAAGCTTGTGTTTTCACCTCTGGTTTCTGTATAAATACAGAAGCTGTTCTCCTCTGAATTTTTCCAGCTTAATTTAACTTTTATTGAATTGAGTAAAGAACTAGCCTCATTCCCTCTAATGGGAATGTACATCATGAAATGTGTTCCACGGGGTTTTCCAGATGGAGAGAGGAAAAAAATATATATATTCTAAAAAATTCAAGTTACGTGGTTTCCGCAGTTTCAAAAATAAAACCTGGCAAATATATTTAGTGTAAAAAAAGGGGGGGGGGGTAATCAGACTATGTCAGCAACAACTATTTCAAAAAGGGGAGGCTAAAGGGTGAGACCTCCTATTTCAGCAGTAAAAAGGGCAGCGGGGCAGGAGCTGCCGGACCCTCTGCAGGTGCAGCCAGGACCCTTCCCGGGGGTTCCCAGCATCACGAGGACCTCCCTGGGGACAATCATTCTCCCTCAATTACCCAGAAAGACACAGTGTTTTCTCAGTTCATGTTAGAAATGATCCTCTGTAAGGACTTCCCCACCTTGCTGGTGGTATCTTCATTATTTCCAGCTCATCTTCCACTGGAAATCTTGAAATCTTGCTATTACAGGCAATTTTGTGGGTGTAGAAAGAACCTGGAAGGCGTTCTGACAGCTACGCAATTCCAGAGGAACATATTCCTTAAGCCTAATAAAAACCGAGATAACTACGTCTTATGCAGCTTTCTGCATTTCAGCTGATTTTAGGCTTAACTGAATTTTGTCGTTTTTTTCTTCGGAAGCGCAGCAGCGCGGGGGCCCGGGGAGGCTGTGGCTCCATGGGTGGCCCACACCTGCTTGCCTGGGCATTTTATTATAACGTTTGATGTCTTCACCTGCTTGCAAAAACTTCCACACATCAAAAGCTCAGCCAAAGCATCTGCAACGTCCCATGATCTCTCGGTCCCTCCGGCCCCTTCGCCAACCACTTGCTTGCAGCAGAGACCAGGGGGTCTCCCCAAACTCAGCCCTGGGGCTGGGTGACACCGTGGCCTTTGCTCTCTCGCCTCATTCGCACACCCATACATAGCTCTATAAAGGTATTTTTTCAACTTGACAGTCTTCTGCAGCAACTTCTCTATTTCTGTCCATAACATCATGTTTTGATCCAGGCCCCTGCTTGCTATTTAATAGCGTTAATTTTAAGTTTTTTGACCCCTTCCATTACAGCTGCTCTTTCATAGGGCAGATTTTGTTCACCGGGTCATCTCGCACGTCGTGAATAAATACGTATTTCCTTATTTTTGAATGCTTGACATGATCTTGACGTTAATTCTGCACGTGTATTCAGAACAACTTGCTGTAGCACAAGAGGAAGGAGGAGCAAGCGGTGGTTTCCCAGCCGGTGGGATGCAGAGCGGGGATGCTGTGGATGCGACTCCCCCTTGGTGCCTGGCCCCACACAGGGGCTGTCTGGGGGCACCAGTAACTCCCAGTTCCGACCGGTTTCTGACCATCAGCACATAGCCTGCTGCTACCCTTGCTTCTTTTTGTTTATTATTGGGGGTGTGTGTTGTACATCAGTCCCATCCTCCCTGCCTGCTAAAGCCCGTATTTTAGGCTACTCCTGGCTTCACATAAAATATTATTCCTCATCCATATTGCGCCGGTTCCTCCCACCTCGTGGACTGTCTCCTTTACGGCTCCAGCCCAGCACTTCGGTGTCTCACTCATCATCGTGATTGAGACAAATTTCAGCTGCTCGATGATCCATCTCTGCCCTCCTGACACCCGGCTGCTTATCCATCCCGCCTCGGCAAAGCAGGCCAAGCAGGAGCGCGGCTATCTTGTTATTTTGTTTTTTCCACACTAACAGTATTTTCCTCTTCACTCCCCTCCTCTCCTCTCGCCTTCCCATTTATCATTCCTGGTCAGCCTTCACCTGCAGCAACTTTCTGATTATCTATCAGCATCTCCTGCACCCTCCCGCGCTACTCTTTATTGCTTAATTATTTTGGAGATGTTTAATGGTGGTAGCTCTTGTCTCTAATTTTCTTATTAATATGCAGAACACCATAGACAGTTCATCCGAGAAATGCCAAGGGAACAGACCGGACGCTAATTGCATCTTTTTTGCCTCTGCTCCTGATCGCACTGGTTTTCAGCAAATCGCTTGCAGTATCCACCCCTAAAAAGTCACAAAACGCGGATGGTCGGCCGTGGGAGCAGAGAGCGAGGCTGGGGCTGAGCGGCGGCACCGGCACCCCCTGCACCCCAGGTCACACGCGGCTGCCCGGTCCCGACGGCCCCGTGTGTCCCAGGCTCCTCCAGCTCCGGGCAGGGGCCCCAGGACAGGTCACCAAGCTGCTTAAAACTCTTTTGGGCAAACATTTCCAGAAGGTGCGGTTCCCTTTGTCACGGCACCTCGTGTTGATCCGTACCAACAGCGCTCTTGCCCCAATTGCAGCCACAGCGCCCGGAGTCCAAAATGTCATCGGATTTCTCATGCACCTCCCTCTGTTACCCAGGAGCTGGATGGCGAGAAGGGGGAGGAGACGACACACTGTAAAGCAGCAGCCATGGAAAAGCAAGCACATTTGCTTATCCAAAAGATAAGGAGGCTTTTTTGCCATTGAAATTTCTTATCAGAACATGTCTTGTTGTGCAGTAGCACACAGCTGCCTCTCAAGCCAGGGATAAATACGGTGTTAGATGGGATGCTATGACCTACATTTTATGTATATTATGTCTCTTATGCTGATAATAAGCAGAGAAACCTTGATATATTATCACTTACTAGGCAATAGTTTTCCCTGCTTCCATCCTTCGGATGTTGTATAGCATTTCTGGAACAAGATGTATATTCTTTAATTTATGTGAAATATTGAATCTTCTGCAAACATTACCATTTTAAAAACTACCAAGGAACATTCTTTGAGAAGAATCTTTCCCTCATTTGGTTTGAAAGTGCTCATGAATTTACAGACAAAAATATAGACTGCCAAAGTACTGCCAAGTCCCCCTCTGCCCCATGTCCTGAGAACCTCACGTCCGTCTGTCCAGCCCCTCCAGGGATGGTGACTCCAGCACTGCCCTGGGCAGCCTGTTCCAATGCCCCACAGCCCTTGGGGGAAGAAATTGTTCCCCAGACCCAACCTCAGCGTCCCCTGGCGCAACTTGAGGCCGTTTCCTCTGAACTCGCTCCAGCACCTCAAGGGCTTTCTCCCAAAACTGCCCCCAGGACTGGAGGTTTGGCCTCCCCAGTGCTCAGCACAGGGACAGTCACTGCCCTGTCCTGCTGGTGAATAAACCGTTCCCTTTGCTCTCTCACCGCTCCACCTCGGTTCCTTTCTCCAGAATTTACAAACTTGCCAAGCACACTCTTCACGGGATCACTGCAGACTCAGTACGCTTATTTGTTTTCTCCCTCTAATAGAGAGAAGTCACCACGACTGGCACTGATTTTTCCCAGTTTGCCACCCATGGCTCCTCCTTGCTGTTCTCTTGCCCATTGCACATCCTGCGCAGGTTCTTGCACTGGCACCCAGGCCAGCTTTAATAAATGGCCACGTACTTTCCAGCTGATAGTCCATTATTCCCTGCGATTACATCCACATTTCCCTAAGTAATTCCCCTGAACCCTTGGTGCCGTCTTCATTTCATTCCTGCTTAGTATTTACCCTCTAATTTCAACTGATGTAATAACTCACAGTTCTCGTGTTTTCTTCCAAACCCTGGGCATTTTTCTGGTTTGATCAGCTTCTCACAGCACCTGGTTCTTTTGGGTGCAACCCCCCATCCCTTCCCGCCTGTCTTGTTTTAACACTTTTTATTCCAAGTCATGTCCAAAGCACTGTGCGTCTCCCAAAACTCCACACTCCTGTTGCCGGACACATGGTGGTTGCCATCAACGTTGTTCTTCTGAGTCCCCCAGGGTCTGTCCCCGATGTTGCTGTCACAACGTGTTCTCCCTTCAGGCTGGCAGAGATGCTCTTAGCTGGGATGGCTACAGGGTCGTTTTCCTTTCAGATCCTTGGCTCTCGTACCCATGTGGAGTGCAACACCTCTCGCATCACCCTTGTACCATTGCACAGTTTGATGCCTCTGCAGGAATGAACGGAAAACTCCTGGATGTGGGAGCTGCCGAGGGGCTGGCGGCGGCAGCTGCCCGTCCCTGCCCGCGGCCGAGCTTTGCCTGCTGCTCCTGCTCCAGCACTCGGCTTTTGCCTCCTGCCACCGGAGCCTTTTACTTCACCTCCTGTTGTTCCTTGCACAGCGATCAACCGGGACTCGGGGGGCTGCAAGGGGGCACAAGCAGCCCGAGCCACAGTTCTGATTCCTTCACGGTTACACAATGTCCCCCCCAAAATGCCTTTACCCAGGACGGGAGGCATTTACGGGACAAGTTCCAGTGTCAGAGTATTGAGTGCAGCAGAAGTGGGTTTGTAGAGTGCAGGTGTCTTTTCCTGTCCATTCTCACTCCTGTGCAATTGTGAGTGATGTATAATTAATATCAGCAGTGCCCCAAACATCAAGCCTTCATTCATTTCTAGATAGGGCCAAGCCGATATCTCAGCAGAAAAATGTGACTGTCCTAAGGAAACACCCCTATTCAGTTGCTTGCCAGAGTCCCACAGATGTTTTCAGAGAAGAATTTTCAAATCTGCCACGTTACTGAAACACCAGCTATGCTAAACCAAAAGAATCTATTCCTTGGAGATAAGAAGTTCCTACGTCTGGTGAAGCCCAACGCTGCAAGCGTTTTGTTCAAAATATTCAGTGCCATGAAGAGCCTTTGCATTTGAATTAGAAACAACTGTGATCTGACCATCCTCCTTCTTTCTCTTCTTCACTCCGCTCTTGATGAGGTAACAGGGGAATATTTTTTAATGGATAGAACAGTATTCATACACTGGAATTATGATATCTTTTCTCCCAGAAGACTGATTATAAGAACTCTATTATTCTCCCCACCACACCTATGCCTGCTCAGATGAATGTTAATTAACGCAATAGGTTACGTAAAATGAGCAGTACATTTTAGAACAGCACCTTGGTGATTACATTTATTTCCCTGACAAAAGGAAAAGAGAAAATACTTTGAAGAGTCAGAGCTGAGCCCGAGTAGGCAACTCGCAGAAGCAGAATTTGGAAGTCCCTCCTGAAGCGCCAGTGGTTGCTGCCCCACTGTGAGCTACCACGTCACCTGCCACACTAAAAATACAGGTCCCTTAAGCGCCTGGAAAGGCCAAACCAGCCCGGAGCAGAGAACGGACAGACCGTGACATGTAACTGAGCCCCACGGTCACCACTATTTACCCAGGGAGTGCAGAATCCCTGCAGGGCGGGTAGGGTAGACATGGACTTGGAGGATGAAAAAGCAGCGTTGTCACAGAGGGATGGTTGGCTGCACGGGGACCACTAACGAAGCTCCTCAGAGACCTCGGGTCTTGGCTTCCATTTAACTCGGCACTGCGGTTTGTGGCCCTGGGACGGAAAAAACACCAGCAGGCTGTATCCAGCGCAAAGATGGAAGAACTGGAGTGTCCTTAAGGACTGGGCAAAGCATGCACTTCAGGATTAATTAAAAAAAAAAGAAAAAAAGGAATTTTGCCCTAATCGCTGAATTTGCAATTGGCAGAGCAGGAGGGATGCCTCCCAGCTCCACCACCCCCTGCATCCCCAAACTGGGAACAGCCGCTTCCAGCCAGAGCTGGCCAGAGCCAGGCAGCGAGGTTACCTGTACTGGTGCACACAACAACAGGAACAACCTTTTAAATTCAGCATTTAAAACTGGCAGCAACTCACACCTTTCAGGATGGGAAGATGAAGCCCAGCAGCAGTTGCTGGGTCCCCGCAATCAGTGTCCCCTGCGCAGGGCCAGCAGCCACCGCAACAACCGAACCCGCTTCCTTCTCCCTCTGCTCTCCAGATGCACAAATCTGGGGGTTTATTACAAATAGGTTCTCTTTTAAAAAAATAAATCCTTTATTAAAATGTATAGAGAATAATTATAATTTCTTTAAAGTCTTTTCAATTCTTCTTCTCTTCAAGTCTTCTCTAATTATTCATCTCCTGCTTAAACCAACTCATCATTCCTTTGGGGTGTCATGTACCTGGGTTTGAGGACACTGAGATGTCTCAACCGAGTTAGACTCTCTGCTTTTTACCAGCCCACGTTTCACAAGACTGAAGCACAGGTGCAAGGTTGACTTAAATGTATGAGGGTGGCTGTTATTTGGTTTTTTTCTTTAAGAAAGGATGTTTGAGTCGAGGTGGGGCTCGCCGCGCAGACCCACTGTCTCGTTTTACAGCAAGGCAGATCCTGTCGCAAAAGGCTCATTCTCCAGAAACCTCAGATGCTTCAAATTACTCTGAAGTGATGCAAAAAAAATGTTCGGTGTTTACTAAAATTTCCCAGTTCTTCTTGTCTCTTCCTTTTCTTGAATGTCTTAAGCATCTACGACAAGTATTTCTTCAAGCCTCTTCTCGATCATGGACTTAATCCAAGAGCAAGAGATGAGAAAGAGATTTGGGTCAAGCCCTGCACATATTATGCCCATTCAATCAAAGCACAAAAATCAGCACCGTGACACAGTTCAGCTAATGCATCCCTAACCAAAGCAGGCGAGGTTTTCTGAAAATTAAGTCTCAGATATATAAACTATCTACAACCAATCTATAAAATAAACCTGAGATTCAAAGCCTCACTCAGCTTAATTGAACAAACTCAAACAAGAAATGCAGCTCAAGTAATCTTTCCCATTTTACAGACAAGCCTTGAGTAGGAAAAGAAACTACATTTTCTGCATAAATTATTGGTTGTGAATTATTCACTCACTTTCATTTTGGATCCTTTCCAGGGATTCGATTTAATTCTCGCTGACGTCAAGGAGAGCCTTTCCTTCTCCTTCGACAAGAGCCAGCCCCGGCCCCCCTCAAAACCAGAGAATTGTGCTGAGCAGCGCTCACAGTCCAGGCGCTGGAGCCAAATCTGGAGCCTGGCAGGGGCAGCACAAGGGGAGCCCCACGTCCCGCTGCTGTTTGTCTTCAGGATTCCTGGAAAGAAAATCCATTTTGACTATACCAGCCCTATCTGGGGAGATTTTCACTGGCTTCCAGGAAAATTGTAATGAACCCTAAACCGAGCTGTGGGACATACTGGCCCCAGCTGAGTCCAAGCGCTCCAGCACCCTCAGCCGCCCCACCGGCACCCCGCATTGCTGCCAGGTCTCTCCTCTCCTCTCTATTCCATGAGACTGAGTGTCCAAGCTGGAATTATATTAACGTTTTCTCCTATTTATTTCTTCCTCCAGCTCCATCCCATCACTGCAGCACCCCCCAGAGCCTCGGTGCCCAGGGCCACGCACTCCAGCAGCAGGAGATAAAATATTGATCTGCTTTGGCGCTTCCTTCTTTGCGGTTGTATTTTTGGCTATTTCTTTTTCTGCTTTTAGCAGCTCCTGCTCTCATAGTTCTAAGAGCGCTCTTCTGCACCGTTATTTACTGTCAAAAGGAGAAGCAGAAAAAGTAAAGGAAGCAGTTTTCACTTTCTAATAACTTTTCCCTGTCATGGACATAAGCCTTGATTCCTTCTTGAAGACTAGGGGCCAAATTATCAGTTGACATAGGATCACAAACCTCCACGGACTTCAGAGAACGTGTAGCCATTCACGCTGGCTGAAAATCCACCTGGAAATCTTTGTAGGTAATTTGGTGAAAAGCAAAGGTTTCAGCGAGTGAGAACTGCCAGACCTAACAGGCCAAAGTTGTTACTGTCCTTTAACGCTGGGGATGCCCCTGGCATCGCACAAAGACCGAAGCCGTCTGGGTGCTCCTGGTGTTTCAGTACCAGCACCCCCAGCCCCGATCTCTTCAGGCAGAACAACAGTGCCTGGGACATGTGGGTGCCGAAGCTGTAAATAAATACAAATGGCAAACATCTAATGAAAGGAAGAAGGGATTCGGGGGTAGGTATCACTTTGATATGTGATGCTATAACTGCTGGAGGATGGCGTTAGCAAAATCTTGGGTGGACTGTCTGGCTGCAGCCAGCACACGCAATCTGTGATGGACAAATGCTCATACAAGCTAAAGCTGAAATTAAGAAGCTTCTAACTTTGTTCCCTAACACTGCCATGTCACCGGCTACTGCTCCTTTCTGGTTACTTCACATATCTGGAGAAAATGAGAAGTAAAAGGCATGATTTATTTCTTCCATAAATCTGAAACATTTAATGGGAGACGATCTCTCTGGTGAGCTCCACCACTCCCATTCCCTGCTGAAACCTGCTCCTGAATTTTCTAGCAAGCACAAAGCAAACCCTCTGTCTCAATTTCATAAACAAACTAAACTAAACAGAGTCATGCTTTGCTCATTATACCTGGCTTGCACAGAGTAACTTCTAAGACAATTGTGAAAATAACCCATTAGCGAGAGACGTGATTACACCTAAGGAAGATCTGATCTCCTTGATTTAAACACATATCTACACACGAGCACCCAGAAAAGCTCAAAGCGACAGTTTTATCTCGGTAGTAGGGACACAGAGGAAAGAGGATAAAGCAGCACCAGTTTCTTTGCCCCTTTCTGCTCTTGACCTGCTGAGCAGAAGCAGCAAAGAAGGTGCCAGCATTTCAAGAAGTGGGTGTTGGGGTCACCAGGAGCTGTGAGGGCTCCTCAGCTCTCCCCCAGCACCGCTGCACTGGTTTGTACCGTCCTGCTCCGCTCGCTGACGTTGCTGACACCTGACTGCGTAGCCTTGGGGTCTTCCCAGCACAAGTGAAAAAGACAACGCGCGAGTGACAGCTTCACCACCAACGCGTCATTTCCCGGTGCACGTCGGACCTCAGGGCTGTGAGGACATGACCTTGGCAGGTGTTTTTGTGGCTGCCGAAAAGCAGATCGGACCCTGTTGTGGTTCAGGCCTTGCCAAGGGGTTGCATGTGCTGCTCTCAACGAACGGCGTCCGCAGAGCCCAGCAGAGCTGGCAGCGGGGAGTGGAAGGCAGGAAAGACACAGCTCCTGTGCCTCTGCACTTGTCATGGAGCATGAGTCACCCCAGCCTCTTCTAGGGAGCAAGTTGAGTTTCCATGGCTGGCAGCTAGAAATAAATGCCTTTTTGACTGGCGAACTAAACAAATGAGTGCAGCGGTTACTTGGAACAGCTGTGGACCTACAGTATGGCCCTGCAAAGCCCATTCTGGCACTCAAAGTACACCAAGAAATAACTCCAGAGGCCAGAATTCTGAGTTTCTGTCATCATTTCTTACTACGAATAATTCAAACCACTTTAAAACTACTGGCAGGGAACAACTAAGAGCGATGACTCACCCCGCGGCAGCGGCTCAGCGGTCAAGCTGTTTGTCTGGGAGGCGAGAGGCTGCTCGAGTCCCTCCTGAACCAAGAGCTTCAGCATCCAGCCTGGAGAAGCTCCGTGCCCACCAGCTCCCACTAGACCCATCCTTCAGACATCAGCGTCGCACACGCCGTGCCCCCATCCCCGGACGGGCTGAGCTGCGAGCCCAGACCCGACCGAGCTCCGGAGCGATGGTGCTGAAGGAGATGCTCAGCTAAAGAGGGTCCCAAAGACACTGGGAGCCTTTTGGTCCTGGGCTGGGGCAGAGCAAGAACAGACAAGTTGCAGGTTCCCAACTGATGGTCCAGGCTGCACCACGGTTTGTTTTAAACAACAGTTTCACTATGAAGCCTGCTGTAAAACAGAGCAGCTGGATTCGCACAGAGCAGAACATTAAAACGTTAACATCTTGCTGTGGAGGCCTGAAATAATCATATAGATCTTAATGCCTAACACGTATTAGCTAAGAGAGGGAGCACAGAGTCTTCCTCTCACAACCCACCAGGTCAAATTCCAGCTTTCTACACAAAACCCAAGTTCCTTTACTCCTTTTTTCTAAGTAACGATCAATAAGTCTATTATTATCCAGCCAAGGGGAAGGTTGACATGTCAGGCTTAGAAACATTGACGTTCTTGCTTCAAAATAACAGAACTGCCAATTTAACCCTATGGAAATATTGATGCTTGCAAAAAAAGCACGTATTTATTCTGTCTCATTTTGTGAAAATGTAATTCCTGTGAGATGATAATACCAGGCTGAACGGGGAAAGCAGGCAGATGCTTTGTACCGACCCACACAGCAATCTCAAAAACATCATCAAACGGCCAGAAGTCAGGCGCTCAGTCTGCCCCGGGGAACAAAATTAAGTGCTGTCATGTAGTCACTGCAGCTTTTGCCTTAGTCTAAGACCTTAATCTTCTTTTCTGAAGTCCAGCTTCTAATTTTTAATTATGTCTCCATTTTTGCCCTGATTTTCTCAGCCCCATGGTCTTGCCAAAGAGCCCCTTCGTTGGCAGCGCTGGAGCTGTGGATGCAGCAGCGGGGAGGTTGGCAGGAGGGTCACAGTGGGCAGCCGCTCTCCTCCCACCATGGAAACCACCAGCAGATCCTTTGGCTCCGCTATCCCTTGGCCCCTCCAGGTTCAAACTCCCTGTCTGTACAAATAAAAGTCGGTTCTCACATAAAACATCAGCAGGTCTCTCGCAGCTGCTGCCTTCCACAGTTTTTCACAGCACCTCGACCTCCTCGGCTCCATGTCCACCCATGCCTCAACACTGCTGGCCTCTCTGTTCTTCAGAAGTCTATCTTCAATAAGAAAGAGGAACCTCGGCGTTAAACCACCAAATTGACTCCAGTCCATTCACAATGCTGACGTTTACAGGAGTGAAAACACAAAGCCAGACAAGCCAATAAAGGAAGAAGCCCAGACAAGCAGCTCTGGGCAGAAGGAATGATGCCTGGTTTCCCGGGCTGGTCCCACACAAACACATGGAAAAGACGAGAGGCAATGAGTACAAGTTACTCCAGGGGAGATTCCAATTGGAAACAAGATGAAAATTTTTCGCAATGAGAACAATCGGCCACTGGAACAATCTCCCCGGGGAAGTGGTGGATTCCCCAACATCGGACACTGTTCAGATTGAGCTGGACAGGGCGCTGGGCCAGCTTGTCTAGACCGGGCTTGTGCCAAGAAAGGTTGGACCAGATGATCCTCGAGGTCCCTTCCAACCTGGGATCTGTGATCCTGGCATTGAAACCGAGCTGCAGCTGCAGCTCCGCCGGCACCTGGGGCAACAACAACCGCTCTGCAGCTGCTTCTCCAGCTTCTCTGTTCAATAACCTCGTAAAACCAAAATAATCTGTGTCTTCCTTGATCCGTTTGTCCAGGTAAGTGGGAGAGAATGGAAAGAGAAAATCAGCGAGGCCCACAGGCAGCACGGCAAGAGGGCACTGCATCGGGTACAGCCATGCATCTTCTCTGAAACAGCTGACCCTTTTTTTGGCTGATGGCTATAAAAACCAAGGCACGACAAGAAGTTCAGCCCAAGACAGACACTTGGCATGGAAAACTGCAGCCCAAGTGGTTTAAGTTTACTAAAGTTATTAGGAATTGAAAACAGGGCTTCGTAATTGGAAGTGTTTGGCCACATCCATCTGCCAGGGAGACCAAGAAAAACGGGCAGGTTGTGACCGCCCAGCCCTGAACCCGCTCTGGGCTCCCACAGAAAGCAGCGGGTGAGCCAGGATCTCCACGGCTCGGCACGGCAGGACCGGAGCATCGGGCAGAGCACCCTCTTCGTCAATTCATACTTATCAACTACCTTCACGTGGGATTTATGGGCTTTTCGGGCTGCACACAATTCCTTTTTTTGGGTTTTATTAATGATGAAAGACCAACAGGTAGACTATTTTTAGCATACAGAATATATAGTATTGTTCCATTCCGCTATAGAGCAAATTAAGTATTTGATGACAAATTCGTCAATTAAGTGAGAGCAACTCAATTGACTTCAGTGGAGTTCCACTGACTTATTCCTGTTAATTCCATTAACCAGGCTTTAGATGACATTTATATAGACAGACTTTGGCCTCCCTCCCTTAATCTGAATATATAAGTAGTCCTACAAAGCCTGTGGATAATTTCAGGTGGAAAATTCTGCCGGCTTTCTCTCCTGAGCAAACCCGGCACCTTATAAAGGCCATTGCCGTGTTGGAGGGTTGAAGCGTAGCAGCCAGGTCTACCACTCATTTTAAACGGGTTGTCTTAACAGTAGAATATATGAATTTTGAGCTAACAGTCTTTTTCTTTTTTTTGTAACTTTCAGCCTCTCGCGAAAAGCAAAGCTGTCCGTTACCAATTATAAACCACTTACAGCAAAAATAAAACCAAATCACAGAAAAATCAGATCACGGAAGAAAAATTTCAGCTTTTCTGGCTATATCCAGCTGACACAATCAAGGGGCATTAGGATGAATGAACTAATTTTATTGCTTTTCTGTAACACCGGCTCAAACAACAGCCCGTGCAGAGCAGAATCCGAAGGTCGGCACAGGTAGCGCCAGGCTCTGCGGGCAGCTACGGCAATTTGTGAGAATCCAGTAGAGCCCCAAAACCTACAGATATTTCTGTGAAGAGCAGCAAACCCACCCTGACCAGCCTGCAGGTATTGTGGTCCGTCGGCACACAAATATCAGGAATCAGAACAATTATGAGTAGCAGCAAGGAAAGGTTTCTGCAGACACAAGCAGAGCCCTGACACCGCTCCTAATTACTGGCAACTTCGTCTGCCATTAACACCACCTTGAATTCAGGGCAAGGAAAACACCTGGCCAACGTAACTCTAAACCTAGCATCATTCCAATGCAAAATCATACGAAAGAAATTCCGCTGTTAGAATAACTTTTTTAGCACAGGGAAGCGGTGGGGACGTGCTGTTTCCACAGAAACTGGAGGCGCTGGCTGGGCTGGGGGGGGATTCTCCCGACCTCGGGACCTTCGCGGAGAGACTTGTGCTGAAGAGCTGGCCTAAAAGCAATTTACCTTTACCTTTCGTATTAGTAAACAAAATAAATTACTTTCAGTCAAAACAGGGAGGTGAAGAAGGAGGAATTAAATGCTATCTACACTGAAAAAAGCCTTAAATGTCCTTACTGTGTGTTTAAACATGGAGATAGCAGCTTCCAGCATCTCAGTCTGAAAAAGACTGATCGCTGTGGACTGGTGTTACTGGGGCTGGCGTCAGCGACAGCTCTGGAGCTGCACACGGATGCTGGGAAAGCAAAGCCAGGTTCCTGCCGTGGGACAGGGGGACCAGAAGGAGGGGGCGCCGGGACCCCCATCCCTGGGCGGCTGGGGCGCACGCTCCCTCCTCTCCTATTGCCAGTTTTCCAGCCCAAGCAGCACTTCAGATCTATGACACGAAGCATAATAAAAAGTTTTAAAATTCCTTCCGTAGCACTGCGGTCTTGCTTTGTTTTTCACCACGCAGCTGACACCTTCCCCAAATGGCTGGGAGGTGCAGCATCCCAGGATGCTGAGGGGTTTGGGGAAACTACGGGTATCTTGTCCTCAGAAGAACACGCTGCTGCGGTCACCAAAGAGAGGGGACAAAGCCCCCGCGGGTGCCTGGTACTGCCTGTGCCCTCCCCAGCAGTGACACAGCGACGGCCACCGCTGGGAGAGACGAGTGCAAAACCACTACCAAGGGCAGGAGAATGAGCCCTTGGGCATTAATTCGTTCAGGAAATGCACTTCTGGAGCCGCCTGCTATATTGAAATACAGCACAGTAAATTATTAGCAATACTGCTAATCACTTCCACCCGGAATTTAATTTTGTACAGAGCAGAGACAATCTCATTTTCAACGCTCAGCTCTGGCCACACGTGTTGCCATTTTTTGGTTTTAAATGGTTCTCATCTCCGTCATTTCCAGACTGCGGACTGAAGGACGGACAGAGGTGATCTCTGCTCTCTCGCAGACAGGGATCCCCCAAAGCTGCCGAGGGAGCCCCGGTGCTGGGGGGGAACACGGCAGAGGGAAAGGCAGGAGCAGGACCAGGCTGCTGCCCCTCATCCCTGCTCCCTAACAACATCGCTCAGCACCTGTGTACTGAAGGAAGAACATGAAATATTGATTTCCATCCCCAGATCTTCCACATTCCTTGAATATTAAGTTTTACTAACAATTCTGGAAGTTACAAGCCTCTGTTTTATAACCTACAGCACAACGGGCTTATTCTGTTTTAATTGCATGCAAAGAGACAACAGAATCAAGAGTCACAGACTGGTTGGGGTTGGCAGGGACCTCTGGAGATCATCCAGTCCGAGCCCTGCTAAAGCAGGGTCACCAGAGCAGGGGTTTTTTTTAAGAGCAGGTTACTAATTTCACTTTTAACGCTTTAGCTATTTTGCGCTTCATGCTTATTTCTACGCATACGTATAAACCCCATGAAGATGAGCCGCAGCAGTTCTGTGGTTGGGAGCGGGTAGACGGAGATCTGCAACCCTAAGGCGATGCCGGGCTGCTTCCCACCGGGCGGTTTGAATGTCTCAGAGAAGGAGACTCCACACCCGCTCTGGGCAGCCTGGGCCAGGCTCTGGCACCTCCCAGCAAAGAAGTTTCTCCCCATATTCAGCTGGAACCTCCCGTGCTTCAGTCTGTGCCCGTTGCCCCTCACCCTGGTGTTGGGCACCACTGAACAGAGTCTGCTCCAGCCTCTGACACCCACCCTGAGATATCGATCACAGCGATCAGATCCCTCTCAGCTTCTCCAGGCTGAACAGTCCCAGCTCTCCTAGTCTCTCCTCATCACGAAGATGCCCCAGACCCCTCAGCACCTTTGTAGCTCTCTGCTGGACTCCCTCCAGTAGATTAATTAGAAAATAAATTTAAAAAAACACCCAACATAGAATAGAATCATAGAATCATTTCAGTTAGAAGAGACTCTCAAGAGCATCGAGTCCAACCATAACCCAGCCAACTCTGGCACTAAACCATGTCCCTAAGAACCTCGTCTAAATGCCTTTTAAACCCCTCCAGGGATGGTGACTCCAGCACTGCCCTGGGCAGCCTGTTCCAATGCCCCACAGCCCTCGGGGGAAGAAATTGTTCCCCAGATCCAACCTCAACCTCCCCTGGCGCAACTTGAGGCCGTTTCCTCTGGTCCTGGCGCTTGTTCCTGGGGAGCAGAGCCCGACCCCCCCTGGCTCCAAGCTCCTTTCAGGCAGGTCAGAGATCAGAAGGTCTCCCCTCAGCTCCTGTTCTCCAGCTGAACCCCCAGCTCCCCCAGCCGCTCCCGTCACCCTTGTGCTCCAGCCCCGCACCAGCCCCGTTGCCTCCTCTGCACTCCCTCTAGTATTTCAAAGTCCTTCTTAAGATGAGGGGCCCAAAACTGAACACAGGATTCGGTCATCACTCGTGGTGGGAAGAGAGGACAAGCAGACCCGACCCACGTTCATGGAGCGTAACTATCCCCACGCGCTGCACCGACGCCTGGGTGTCAATGGGATTTTTCCTGGCCCGACCCTGCGCCACCCTCCGTGCTTCCCTCTGGATGTCAGAGCCGGGCTCTCCATGCTTTCTGTTCAGTTAACGACTTCGTTAGCAGAAGGGCGTCACGTCTCGGAGCAAACACGGAGCAGCATCTCCTGAAGGGAGCAGGCAGGCTGCAGCGGCAGGGGTAAGGAACACCCGAGCACGGGCACCCTGCAGCACCTACGGGCAGCCCTCTGGGACGCAGTTTATTTTGCAGTTTATATGCTCGTCTGCATCGTATTATATTAGTCAAATTAATACAGTCAAATTCATTTAAGAGAAATATTCAAAATAACGGTGCTTTGAAGTGAGGCTTTGGCTGCAGAACAGCTTTTCTCATTAAAGCGGTATCAGAAAGAGCCTTGCTGCTCGCAGAGCCACTGCAGTTGGGCGTCCGTTCCAGCAAAACTTCCCTCAGATTTTTGGGAAAAAATACTTTGCAGGAAAAGATGTTGGCAAATCCATTTTGAGTACCCGCAAAGGCCAGGCCAGGACTGCGAGGGGTCCAGCCTCCGCACCCCCATCTTCGGCTTGAAAAACTCATTTTGCTGCTGTCACTGAGTGATCCTGCCAGGCAACCCCTCACCCGGCAGCTTGTAAATCTTTTCTTTCAAATCCAGCTGGAAATACTTATCAGCTCCTATATGCCAGATGTAAAGGATGTTTGTCATACATTTAATTTCTCCATCTGGACGTTGGCCAGAACCTCCATGACATATTTTTATGAGTAGATCACGTGCCACATTTGGGGAGGGAAGGGTTGGAAACTTATATCACTGCAAGTTATCCAGGTGGCTGAATCGAAGAGGAAAGCTCCAGTGATCAGGACACAGATGGAGGCAAGAGCATTTGCATCTCACACTTGACTCCACCATAGACCAACACAGAGCAGCACCCGATCCAGTCGCCTCTCAGTGCCTGTCAAACAGGGGTGGACATGTGTCCTTGTCGCATCACAGTGTCACAAGGACAGGCCTCTCTCCCCATAGATATTTATGTTTCAAACCTGTTCTCATTTTTATTTTCAGTGACTAAATCAATGCAATAAGATGCTTCACTCACATCGAAGCGACTCAGCTGAGCTGGTCTGGGTGACCAGGCGGCTTGAGCATCCCTGGACCTGAGGAAACTGCCAGTGATGTGAAGGGAAAAGCAAAAACGAAAAAAAAAAAGGAAAAAAGTGCAAAACCAGATCATGGTCCCACTGGGTCGCATCCCCAGGAGCCGTTTGCCAGCCCAGGCCCCTGCAGAGTAAGGCCAAATTTCATCTAAACTTTTATTACAGCAGGAAGAATCTTTCTGCGCAAAATTGGCACCAATTATGCTAATTAAATTTGAAGAGTTCATTAGGTAAATGGTAATTGCAATAACATGCTTTAAAGAAATGATGGAACACAAAACCTGCTTTCAGGAAAATCACTTATCCCCTTTCCAGATAACCTTCAAACAGCTGTGTCAAGATTAATAAAACACCGTTTCAGAAATTCTAGCTTTCTGTACCAACTGCTAATTAATACGGTGTGCCTTTCTTTTCTGATCTGCACGTTTTACTTCCGCAGTCAGACTGGGCGGCTGCCCCCGTTGGTTGCTCCCCACCGTGCATCGCCGGGACCAGGGATGCGCAGCCGGACTCGCCCGCGTTGACCAGAACCCGCTACCAGTCGTCACCCAGCACGGGCAACTGCCTGGCCCTCCTCCGAGCAGCACCGCCACCGTACTGACACCAGCCAGCTTGGCGGTTATTTTGCTTTTTTTAAAAAAAAACAAAACAAAACACACAAGAGTAAATCAGCGGTGAAAAAGGATGCTTGGTTCCAGATACTGTCGTAGCAGGGATCACCTGCCAGTGCACAAGCTCCCTCACGTTTTTCTTAGCAGACGAGCACATTGTTGTCTTGTAAGCCCCACAGCTGTGGCAAGGATGTTTATTTGTGCTGCGGTGGCACTACAAACTTCAGCTCTGTACTGGGATCCAATTATGTCAAGTACTTGCTGATTTAACGATGCATTATGGAGCAGCAGAGAGCAGACGGCTGCAGAAAGCTGCTGCGCTGTTCGCAGGTCACGTTGTGGGGGGATTCGTGCCGGGTCGAGTCGGGGAACAGACAGGATTGCAATTCCTCCCTCCCACCCACTCTGGGACACGGCCTGGGAAGCTCCTGGGTGCTCTCCCGCAGCAAAGGGGATGGATCCAGCAGCTGGAGCATCCCTGCGTCCCTTCCAGCCATCTCCCAGCGGCTGGGAACGGAGCCGGCAGCTGGAAAGGTCCGTGAATACTTAACAAGGATTGACTCCTGAGGAGGGTGTTTCAGAAAGAACCTTTAAAAGTATCAAGCAAAATCTCCAACTTGCAACTGTTTTTAAGCTTTTTTCTAAGAAAGCCTTTCCCCCACACGCCTCTCCTGGCTCGTTCTGCATTGCATGCCCCAGGCGATGGCAACAGCTTCAGCCATGGCAGGGCAGGTTGCAGAAATACATTTTCAATGCAGACTATCGACAGAGACCACCAGGAAGCCGAAGTGGGGACAATGGCCGCTGGTGCCAGCACAGCTTCTGCTGCTGCTCCCGAGGGTTGATGACAAGGTCATCAGCTCCAGCAGGACAGGGAACTGCTGCAGAGAGCCCAGCGCAGCCACCGAGATGCTGCAGGGAGTGGAGCATCTCCCGGGTGAGGAAAGGCTGAGGAGCTGGGGCTCTGAGCTGGAGGAGAGGAGACTGAGGGGTGACTCATTCATGGTTATAAATATATAAAGGGTGGGTGTCACGAGGATGGAGCCAGGCTCTTCTGGGTGACAACCAACAGTAAGACAAGGGGTAATGGGTTCAAGCTGGAACACAAGAGGTTCCACTTAAATTTGAGAAGAAACTTCTTCCCGGTGAGGGTGACGGAACACTGGAACAGGCTGCCCAGGGAGGTTGTGGAGTCTCCTTCTCTGGAGATATTCAAAACCCGCCTGGACACCTTCTGTGTAACCTCATCGGGGTGCTCCTGCTCTGGCAGGGGGACTGGACTGGATGAGCTTTTGAGGTCCCTTCCAATCCCTGACATTCTGCGATTCTGTACCTCTGGGCTCAGCGGCCGAATCTGCAGCACGATTGGTTTTTCAGCTGCCCAGAGGATGATGCTCAGGTGTGCAGGATACGGCGGTACCCTGGTACCAACAGCCAAACGCTGGTCATCAAACTTTTTGTGAAGTTCACCTCCAGAAGATGTCAGTGATCTGCAAAGAGCAAAGGTGTTCACGAGGGCATCTCTGCTAAGGACAGGTCAGCTTTTATCCAAGGAGTCTTTTTGGCCAAAAGATGAAGACACCATTAGATCGTGGTCAGAAAGTGCTGTGGTATTTGCCACTCCTACCGCTGCTGACATTTTTCATCAAGCCGCCTCTAACTGTTGTCAGCACACGTATGAAAACAACATCAAGTGAAGCGATTTAAGAGTTATCAATTGCACAAAGGCAAAAGAAAAGCCAGGACGTGCAGTACGTTCTGATGCATCTCAGCATGTGCGCCCTGTAGGCGGATGGAACACGGGCGTTGGTGGCATCGGCAGCCCCAAGCGAAGACAGATATCCAAGGGTATAAACCCAACTATTAAAACGTAAAGACTTGAAACAAAAGTGGCTATTCTAAAAAAGAACAAAAACCTGAGAGGGGACAAGTGACAATAAAAACAACTCATGGGAAAAGATGTATTTGAAACAAAGTCCTGCGTATTAGGGCCTCAGAAAGCACTAAGAATATTCACCTTGCTTTCTGCAATTATGTGCAAGTTTAGAGCCGAGGTTTCTTACTGTGAGCTCATCTTTCCTTCAGTGCTTAATGAGATAATTCTAAGCTCTAAAAGCTGGCAGAAAATAGGTATTAATGACTTTCCTCTTCTTTGGTTCACAAATACTCACAAAGGCATAAAACTGGTTTTATAGCTGCTGCTGCTATATTTTGTTTCCCATTGCAAACAGCTGTGCACTCAGGGTTAATTAATTTACAAACGGTGGCATCTCAGAACTGCCGCTCTGCGATAAAGCGCAGGTCCGGCTGTGAGTACACAGCACTTAGCAGCTCGGGTTATTGTGCGTGAAGATAACGTCTTTGTAAGTTCAGTTAAAATACAGTTGTGGGGAAAAACCTATTAGATTATTTTAACCTCTCTTGCATAAGTTGCCTTTTGCTGCCACCATACTTACACAAAATTGTTTCATCTAATCAATATAATAGTTGTGTCAAGAATGAGTTGAATTTGCTGTAATGAAATTGCTGCTTTTCCAATCTATCTGAAACGTGTGGGGTGGAAGCTCTCCTGATTGTGATGAAGCCCTCAGAAGGAGCTGGGACAAGGAGCCCGCTCCTCATCCTATGGCAACAAGTGCAAATTTCTTTGCATAACTGAGAGTTGAATCCAAATAAAAGAATAAATAAGCAATTTTCTGATCAAGGCAGTCTGGAGTTATCTGGCCCGGCGTAATTGCAGTACTGAGCCACTGGCTGAATTCAAAACCCACTGATGAGCTGCAGGGCAGAGATGCCTGGTCAGAGGTCTCACCCAGAGCCCAGCGTGGGGACAGCTTCCCAACAGAGCCGGTGACCACGGTCCTGCTCGAAAAGGGACCTGGAGGAACCGGGTAAGATGGAAATAACTGTGGCCGAGGTGGTTTGCTTGGTTGGGACACCTCGCCGGGGTGTCACGAGTCAGCGGGGCTCAGCCCTCGGCCAGGACGAGCTGCGGATGCAGGCTGCACGGCCGGGACACGCTGCGGCACGGGGCGCAGACGGGGACATCTGCGTCCCTCCATGTCACTGCTTTCCCTGCCATCAGCTACAGGCTTGGCCGTCAATCTGTCGCTATTCCTCGATACAAATAGTGCTTCATACAGCAGCACTGGAGCCCACAGCACCAGGGCTTTCCTACAGCCCCATGGGGACAGAGGGGTCTCAGCTGGGGACAGGGACCTGCCTCCTGCCCCCTCCCACCCGCCCCCAGGAGAGGGAAACACCACAAAATCTCCTCTGGGAGCAGCGCACACCAGTTCCCTCCTGCTGGGGTCTGCATTAAAGTCAGACAGACTGATTCAATGATTTGCATCAACTACAGAAATCTTTGGATTTTGCCTTAACTCACCCCCGGACCGCAGCTAAAATCCACAGTGCGCTCTATTTTATACAGTAGAAATGGCAGCAGACAAGAAAACCAGCCGTGGTCAGTGAGGACGACACAAAGAGAAGCAGCTGGAGGTGCTTTTCCCCTCCACGCGCTCCTGCGACCTGGCCCCGTCTCTCGAAGCTGCAGGACGCACGTGTCTGCGCCGGCTCCGGGAGACCCGCGGCTATTCGGAGCGGGCGGAAGGAACGGCGCTGTCACCATGCGGAACGGGGAATAAAGGAGCTAAAAAAGGAGCTGTGCCTGACTACACTCACATTTTGCCTAACGCTCATATTAATCTCAGGAAAATATCTGTTTTCCTTCTTTGGCGATCGTTGTGTGACTGTCAAATGAAGCAAATAAACAATAAAAAGAATCAAATCAAGTGAAACTTAATCAAATATCTGGAATCCAGGAAAGTGGTATTTCAGTGAAGACGGATGAAATCTATAGTTATTGGATTTTGCAGACTTGACATCCTACTGCAAACAGAAGTTTGCAAATCTGGACATGCAAAGATGTTTCTGTGCGGTTTCCCCAAAGAAACGGTGCCACGTAACATGAGGACAGGGGACCGGAGTGGCCACCGGCTCCATCCCTCTGCCAGGACACCCACCTCACTGGTGCTGACCCACGCCAGGCTGGAGCTTTTTGCACCGAAGCTGTAGATAAAACTCCCTGAAGCTTTGCTGACAGGACATCACCCACCACACCAGATGCTCGCAGGCTGCTCAGGATAGTGGATGTGTAGGAAGCTGCGAGTAAACGCCTGTTGTTCCAATAGCTGTTACGTCCCACCGACACTGCCAGCAGAACTGCAGAAGGTGGACAGGGTGCCAGATTTCATTCATTTATTAGTGCTACAGCCCAGTCAATAGTTGCTATAGCTCAAGCCATCCTTCAACAGGAGGTAATTAAATATGTCTATTGATTTCCTCAAGATTTTCAACAATATTTAAATCTTTTGCTAACTAGAAGATGGATGTCTTTGGCTGCCAACACCTTCATGCACTGGGTTTCAGACGCGTAGTGCACTGTGTGCATCTGCTGTTGTGCTGCCAGGCTTTGCTGCAGGTTTGGAGCAGAGCAGAGCAGTGCTGGGGAACAGGCGGTGTTCATTGGGGAACAGGCGGTGTTCATTGGGGAACAGGCGGTGTTCATTGGGGAACCGGCGGTGTTCATTGGGGAACAGGCGGTGTTCATTGGGGAACAGGCGGTGTTCATTGGGGAAGGCGGTGTTCATCTGGGGAACGGGCGGCGTTCACTGGGGAACGGGCGGCGTTCATTGGGGAACGGGCGGCGTTCATTGGGGAACAGGCGGTGTTCATCTGGGGAACAGGCGGCGTTCATTGGGGAACAGGCGGTGTTCATCGGGGAACGGGCGGCGTTCATTGGGGAACAGGCGGTGTTCATCTGGGGAACAGGCGGCGTTCATCGGGGAACAGGCGGCGTTCATCGGGGAACAGGCGGCGTTCATTGGGGAACGGGCGGCGTTCATTGGGGAACAGGCGGCGTTCATTGGGGAACAGGCGGCGTTCATTGGGGAACAGGCGGTGTTCATCTGGGGAACAGGCGGCGTTCATCTGGGGAACAGGCAGCGTTCATTGGGGAACAGGCGGCGTTCATCTGGGGAACAGGCGGCGTTCATCTGGGGCACAGGCGGCGTTCATCGGGGAACAGGCGGTGTTCATCTGGGGAACAGGCGGCGTTCCTCTGGGGAACGGGCGGCGTTCCTCTAGGCGGCTGCTCCCCCATCCCCAGGGACAAAGCGAGCAGGGGGAGCCAGTCACCCCTCGCAGAAGAGTTTGTGAAACACTGGCCACGGTAGGTGAGACCTGGTGAACGTCTGCAGAGCTTTCACAGAGCTGTGCCCCAGCACCAGCAACACCCCCCTGCACCAGGGGCTGCTGCTGCTCCAGAAATGGTCCAGATTTACTGGGCAGACACAAGTGCAAGAAACCAAACCAAAAGAAATCCCTGAAACATACTCCTTAGAAGCAGATTTCCAAAAGAACCCAAAATACCAAGACGTAGTAAACCAGGAACCAGCCACTACACTAATGCACGGCCTCTCACACCACCTCTTTCCATGGGCTCACGGGCTGCCCGAACTTGCGGAGCCATCAGGATTTACAGTTCTGCAAGCCTGACAGCCGCTCCCACCCCAAACCGACCCGCTGGTGCCTCTGTTCAGCTCTTCCCAGCTTTGCTTGGACGATCGTATGAAGCTGCTGCTCGATGCATCACCCGAAAAGCCTCACCTGGTGCAGCCGTGCCAGCCCTTGCACTGGCCGCTCCCAGATTCTGTGGGGTTTGAACCAGGGAAATGTTTTTACTTATTGGCTTTTCTCTGCCTCCTTCCACAAAGCCCTTGCTTTTCGTACCTCAGCTGTGAGCAAAACACCATCTTCATTAAAGCACTTGAAAATGTCAGCTGGCTCATCCTCTTACACAACAAAATGCTCTTGGTTTTGTTTTTATTTTCCTGCATTGTTACCTTCGCATGCTCTTGCTGCGTTCTGGGGAGCAGCTCACCCGACCTTCCCCACGGCTCGTCCACCGGCAGCGCCTGCTCCCGAGCCGAGCAGCACAGAAATTCAGCCCAACTATTAATAACCTCGCAAAACCATCACCATGAGCAGCAGCTAAAAATACTCGCTGCTTAAACAGAATTGGACAGGCCGAGATTAATTAATGCTCGGGTATCCATTCTTAACTAATTTTCACTCTGATTTTGAAACGGAGGAATTACAAAAGGGTTATTTAACGTGCAACATCCCAAATGCAGCAGAGCCGAGATGAGCTGCGGTTCGCTCCACGGGACACGTCAGCGCCGCACGGCTGCGCAGCCCAGGGACGGGGCCAGGGCAGCTTTGGCCCTTTGATGAGATGAGTTTGCTCAGTTTATTTGAGCAACATGTGAGGCCCGCAGTCCTTCCCCCTCTGACAGCTCTCCATTTACAGTTAAGATAACAAAAAGGGTTTTTATCCTTTACCCAATGAGGTCAAATTGAGCTACTGAGCTCTGCACTGCAGATTTAGGTCATTCTCTTCCCAAATTTCCCCCCCTCTAGTTTCTACAGCAACTTGGACAACTCCTGAGCATGATATGCACGTCGAAAGAAACAATAAGGCACTGGAGAGAAAATGCTATCGGTGGCTGATTCCCTGGGGTGTCCCTGCCGGGAGCTGGGGCCGTGCTGCCCGCCCTGCCGGTGCAGAGAACAACCGCAATGTGCAGCGGCACGTGGGACAAAACCGGTTTCTGGAGGTGCTTTGCCCCTGATTTCTGACCCGGCAGCTCCTCGCTGGAGCTCACATTCCCTCAGCAGGTTTTGGATAATCTGCTCCGAGGGCAGCGGCTGCGTGTGAACCGCAATGCCAGGAGCGCTCTGCCCCGAACCTCCCTCACCATCTGAGCCGTGGAAATTATTTGTTAGTGTAATGTGAGTGATTAGCAGAAAAGTAATTAATGGAAAAAATATTCTTCATGAATAACAACAGGAAAAAAAAGACAAAATAATAAAGTATCAGTCTATACATCAAGTAGTTATCTAAAATCCACACCAGCAAAAAATGTTGCTGTGTCAGCAGAGACGACCACGCTCTTTTTGTAAGCTGTAACCTTAACGTTTATCAGGTGGTAAAAACAGAGGCTGGATTCAGTTTGTGGTTAAAAAAAAATGAACGCACGAGCCTAGGACTGGGTTTAGGCGGTTTGCTGTTCTTGCAGCGTCCATCTCTGCCCAACGCCGCGAGGCAGCCAGCGCCCCTGCAGCCACCGCTCCCAAACCCCGAGGCTTCAGAGAGAAGCACATCCCAGGTTTGATGGGCAAAGCGGGCTGGATATATCAGATTTCCAGCCTGCTCTGGAAATGTTGGTGTGAGAGCCTTTGATTTCCCACAGGGCTTTTAATCCCTCAAGAGCGTCTATAAGAGCACTCAGGGAACCGCCGTGGGCCAGGAGCGGGAGCCCAGGAACAGCGTCCAGCCCCAGCTGGGTGCAACAGCAACATCTTCAACGCATTCAGACACTGGGTGGGCAGGAAAAGAGGTTTAGTAATTCCCACCTCATAAATTTTTCGGCAAAACAACACAAAAAAAGTTTCTCATCAAAGCAGAGAGACACCATGAAAGATATAGAAATGCAACGCCGGAGATTTCCTAGACTTACCTGCTCATGGAAATGTGTGAGTGATGCACTTACCAAGAAACCCACGCTCCCCAACCTGCTTACCCCTTTCTATGACAGAGGCACAAGTGGGTTTCAGCAAAATGGGTTACAGGAATCTGCAGCCAAAAGTTGAAATAAAGCCTCCTCTAACATTTCCTACCTCTTAACGTTCCATACATCCCTCTCATGTTGGTGACAGCTCAGCTGATAACAGCCACTTCTAAATGAGGAAAAATAGGCCGCACTTGAAAATGTGTTAGTTAATAGCAATTTGAACATGATTTTGCTCCTAGTGCAAACGCAATTTAGTACTTTCAAAAATATGTTAACTGGTCATGAGTGACTCTGGGGAAGAGCTAACATTTTCAAACAGAACCTATTTTGCCAGTCTAGACATGCCAGATGTGTCCTGCCTTTAGTTCTTCATCGGGTTCTTTTATGCTATTCAGACAACATAATGATGTATTACAGCATTTGCGACAAGCTACAATATGTGAGATCAGTGAAATTTTTGGACTCTTCACATTATTTATAGATATTAGCAAGGGCCTGTTAAGCAATTTACTCTCATCCAACGTGCTGCTACAGAGCTGGTCCCTGCAGCCCCAACGATCCCTTTTTCGGGCCAGGGCTGCTTTCCCCATCCCCGGGCTGCGGGGTGGCCCCACAGCATCCCCCAATACAAAAGGAATAAAAGCAATAGTCATATTCTGGGTATGCAAGACTCTTGAACCTCTTCATGCAGACACGTGACAAAAAGAGAAGGGGAAGATGCGCACGTCATTATCAAACACTGAGATGCTTTTGAATAGTCCAAATGATTTTCCCCAAAAACTCAAATTAGAGACCAGAACTGCCAGGAAACTGCACTGAGTTTGAAGAAGTCTCAACTCAAACATGTTTAATTACCAACACGGCTGGGAAAAACTTATGTGTCGAGTTCTTTATCTTTTGCTTTTTTCCATAACTTTGCTTTTTGCAGCCTATACAGCACAGTCATCCATCCCATGCAGTATCCCGAGCCCTCCATCACCAAGGTGTTACCCTTGGAGCGTATTCACGCTGTGCTCAGCACAGAAATTTCTCCTCTCAGAGATACAAGAGATCCAGGAATAGGTTTGACCAGAAAAATAACTCTGTGCAAGCTTGAAAAGCTCCCAGCCCCGCATCACTCCCAGGCAAAGGGCATCAGGCACCCGGGGGCTGCCGGCACCCACCCCAGCTCCTGGTTTTGGGAAGTTTCCGTCCATCCTCCCACAGGCACGTGTGTCAGAGGGATCCAGAAAGACCCAACACAGCAGATGAGTTGGAGTCCTCCCAGGGGAGGCTGCAAAGTGAGGCCAGGACTGCTCTGCAGTTCGGGGCTGTTCTATTGCAACAAAAACAACCCAAAGCACTCCAGAAAGTGTCAACTATAGAGCCCAGAGAAACGCAGCTGTGAACGGGCAGATTCTACCACCCATCAGTGTGTTTCTTGCTGGCGGCGTGCAAAATGCCAGCTTCCTCTTTGGTAGCTGAATCTGCACTCCAACACCGAGCTTTTTGAATTGACGCAGTCCTAAATCAGGTAAAAAAACCCTACCCAGGTCCCTAAGCCACCTGAGAGATAACGAAGCGTTCGGTTCTGATTGCTGCCATTCTCTCCGCGTAATTCCCTCAGAAGTTGGGCTCTCATGACGACGCAGGAAGACAACAACTGAAGGTGGGTTTGAAGGCATTTCTGTGCAAATCCCCTCCGAGCGTTTATTCGCTGTAATGATTGCAGTACGAGGTGACCGCTCGCTTCTCCAAACACCCGCAGACCAGCACCGACACCAGCCGGAGCCACCTCTCATCCCTTCCCAAGGCTGCAAGGCAGAAAGCCAGACCCTTCACACACCTCTCCCTCTGATATCAATACCAGTTACTATTTTCTTGGCAGTGCTAATAATTAGAAATTACATACTTGACTGGTCTTCCAGGACTGCATTGGAAAAGCGATCTGTATTGCTAAGGAGGTGCAGCACAAAAAGGGGCAGGAGCTAAATCACTGTCTGCAAACAGGACACGGCAAAAAGCACCGTGGCTCTGCTTGCTTCGCCATGCCCGAGGATCCTCACCCAATACCCATCGATAAATTATTCTTAATGAGAAATTACTTAATAGACTGAAGAGCATTTATGAGCATGAAACGTGAGTAAAGATGAGCACAGAGCCTGCTGACAGCTCCTTGCCGATGCTCCCGCAGCGCCAGCTGTGGCTGCCCACGCTTCACCAAGCATCGCACCCGCAGCCCTTTGCTCCAACAGCACCTTCAGGGTTTGGACAAGGGGCTGAGCTCAGGAAGGACTGCAAGAACTTGTTCACAAATTGGGCACTACAGACAAAAATATTGACTTGTGTACTATTATTGCACACGTCTACATAATTCTTCTATACAGCAATGAAATGCAAGCGAAGGCCTCCAGCACTCCCGCCATGTGCTGCAGGAGAGGGCAGGGGCTCGCGCCTTAGTTAGGACAATAATGCATTCAAAGGAAAAAACTACTCTGCCTTCATTTGCTTCAAAGACTCGTGAGAAAAACAGTAGATGTGTTACATGATTATTTCCTTTAGAAATCATTTTCCAACCAAAACACCAAAAATAGAATAAAAAGCTGTTCCTCTTGTACAAAGGCAAGAAGGACAAACATGAGACAGCCTGAAAGTTATGGTACAGAGAGACAAGGATGTTTCCAAGTTCCTAATGCAAGGTTTTTATTGTCTTTCAATTGATTGCTGTTGTATAGGGCTTATCCCCAAGCTTGACCTTACCGGGTTCTGTGAGTTCCCAGGGCCAGTCCCCGGTGTGCCCGCAGACCCCAGAGCAGCACTCGGGGATGCTCCTCCTGCGCCTCACACAGCCATAAAGTTAAACACGAGAAATAATAAAAGACAGACAATTCTGTTTTATTTGCTAAAAACCTAGTGTCATATTTCAGTGCAGTATCAGCAGGCAGATACATTCTGCCCAAATAAACTTATACTTAATTACAGATGGTGCAGATCATAAATGAACCAGGATCCAGCTCAAGTCTTTCTCATGACTCTCCTGCCTTGCAGCACAGCAGGTTGGGACCTCATTTTACTCTTTCTGTGATTACAAATAAATCTCCTTTTAAAAGACTGCCAGATCTGGTTTTGTTCTTATTTTTTCATCATCCTTTTAATCTCCCCAAGTACCCTGGAGCCTCTTTAGTGCAGAGCTGTGAGCCATGAATGGAGGAGGAGACCACAAAAGCCGTGGCAGCAGCACAGCACGTGACACAGCAACTTAAGGCACAAAGGAAAACTACAGCCCCATCTGCAATCTGGGTCCTCGTATAAAGAGCAGATTTGCATTATTGCATCTGGTTATTTGTGTAAAGGTCAGACCCCCCGGATACAAATAACGCTTCCTCCGCTTCTCCATTGAATTTCCACTTCGCAGCTATAACTGCACCGCCAAAACTCGGCTGCCAAGGGTGACGGGCAGCAAAGCGCGGGGCTTGGTGTGTGTTTTCCTGCTCTAAGCGATGTCCCGGCGGTGGACACGAGGCTCCCGCAGGCCCAGGCGTTCGGCATCCGAGTCGAAGCAAAGCGCAGCGGAGCAGTGGAAGGCAGATTTCCACCTGCGTCTGCCATGCTGGAGCCTGGGACCAGACCAGCATCACCAGCTGAGTGAGAACAAGGCGAGGGGTGAAGGAGGCAACAAAACAGCACCAGAGCCACACAGCGTAAATAGAAACACCTCCCCTCCTGCCTCCCCAAAAAATTCCTTTTTAGAACTAAGAAATACTTCTGCTTGTTTGTTCCTGCCCGTTCCATAATCATAAATTCAGCAGGAAGGCTACAAAAGGCACGATCAGACACACCGGTTCTTCCTGCTGGGTGCCAAGAGGGGAATCTCCCAAGGAGAGTCTGAGCAGGAGAGCGGCCAAACGCCACCGGGGCAGAACCGAGACCTCCGCCCCATGGGACGGAACGCGTGTTCCGCTGCCATCACTTGCAATGGCACTGGGCTGCGTGTGGCTCTGCAACCCGCTGAGCCCAGCTGCTGCGGGGCAAATGGTACAGGGCCCATCAAGGAAGGAAACCACTTCCCAAATCTACCAGCAGAAGCCGTAACAAGAGTAATATGTCAACTGAGATTCCCAGCGCTGTCAGTGGTACAACAGTGAGCCTGTCCTCTGTCTTCATTTAGCATTTAATATTTCAGAACTACACGGATTTGGTAAAATATTTCCCATGATGCTGTCAGATCCTCTCTACTTGGAGTTTCTGAGAATAAAATCCTATTTGCTTATAAATTTGTGATGTGATGGAATTACAAAACAGGTCAGCTAGAAGGTTTGAAGATGCTGCCTATCATCATCTCCCTTCGAAATGCAACTGAGTGTATGAGCAAACGCTTTACTGGTCCCCATTGCTTCTTACGGTGCTGAGACAGAGGACACAACTGTGTTGTGTTCTCAGCACATCTACGCCCAGTGTCCCAGGAAAGCCATCATCAGAAATCGTCATCCTCACTGCTTGCGTTTTATGTCCCTTAGCAGTGAAGCACAGATAGATTATACCCGTTTCTCATAAAATAGTACTGCCAAACATTAAGAACACGTCAAAGTCAGAAAATACAACAGCTTATGCTATTTTAAGAGCTACATTCTTGAAAAGGTCACAGCTAGATCCTAAATTTGTGCTAGGGATGGCTTCCGCTTGCAGTATTAAAAGTAAACAGATGACAGAATTTGCACGTTCAAGTGAAACCAGACTGTGCATGCAGACGTGCTTCGCATTCACCAGTGTGATCTACTGGAAGGAAAAACAATCCTTCCTGCACAGACCTGCTGTAGAAAAAAGAGACCAGGCATAGATAATTACTGCCAGTGAGACAGAAACCCACGTACTTTTATTTTTATAAGCCTGTAGGGGAAATGAAAGCCTATGTATGACTGGAAGAAATCTAAAATACAGGTGGCACTTGTCTTTGGTCTAAAGCTACAATCAAAATGCTCTCCATTAAGATTAGAAGCTGCTGGTTGGGGTTCCCAGGGACTCCCCCATGCAGGCAGCTTCAGAGGTGCTTTGCAGACTGAGCATCTTCTCTGAAGGGGAATAATCAAACAATTTCTGGACTTATTGTCTGCATCCTTTTCAATGCCCTTTGCAAAAACCAGATTTTAGGATTTAGTTCTGACACAAGAACCATTACACTGACAGCAGACAGAGAATAGGGAGCAATTTTGAGATCCAAAAAGCATCTGAATGAAGTACATTGTCTGAGAGCCATCTTCTCCAGCTGTCACGTGCAGTTGCCACACGTGGTTTATATCAACTACTGAAAATGCCGGGGAGATGATACGTTTAACAGATTGCAGGCAAAATTAATGCTTTTCACTACATAGATATGCAATACCGTGAGGGTGAGCAGGGCTGAGGCTGATGGTGCCCGCGGTGAGGCAGGTATCAGGGATCATGGAGCTGGATGAGACCTCAGAGGAGACCAGAAAGCACTGAAGAAAGAGGGGAAGAGGAAAAAATCATCCAGAGATCAGAGGCTGTGTGGGAAAAGCCAAGCCGGTCACTTCCAGAGCATTTCATTCTAAGGAAAGACACTGAAACAACTGGGAAAGCACCTTGTGATTAGGAACTGCATTTTATAGGCATCCAATTTGCAGATGTTTCCAGACTGTTAATAAAGCATTAGATGAAATCCAATATGGAAGAAAGCTCCTGAAAAGGAGCAGAAGTTGCAGACTGCTGCAGGGATCATGCCAGGCCAGGCTGGACGGGGCTCTGAGCAACCGGAGCTGGTGCAGATGTCCCTGCCCGTGGCAGGGGGGCGCTGGGGACCTGGGGAGGGCCCCGCAACACAGGCTGTTCTGTGATTCACCGTTTGGCATCACATCCAGAGCATGGTGTATCATTTAATATGCTGACAAAGACAAAGTTGCCTCATCGCTTCAGATTAACAAAGTCATCAGATCAATTTAGAAAGTAATTGAGAATGTTTAATTTCAATTAGATGTTGGTTTGCTAGTGTTGAACCAAACAAGATTACTTCTTTCTAGAGATATTTTTATTGAATTGAAACTCCAATTACAGTGTCCCATGTAGCCCAGTTTTCAGCATTGTAAACCAATACCCCTGCAGCTGATACCCCACAAGTTCGAGAAATAGCATAAACTGCCTTTTATTATAGCACTAAACTCTTCTGCTATCTCAAAATATACCAGCACTGAATTCAAATGTGTGTGTTTGATTCTATAAATACTTAAAACTGTTTGGTTTGTTACTGGGCACGTTTCGTAAGTTACCCAGATAAAAAACAGGTGGAAATAGAGAAAATGTATTGGAATATATTGCACTTGCATGCATTAATACTGAGCAATGTATTGAGCAGCCTGGTGCCAGGTTATATTTAAAAGCCTTTGGAAGAAAAGCTTTGCCTTCTCTGGCTTGGAAGGTATGGGGGAGAGGAACCTACCCATCCCCAGTGTCACAAAAACACTCAACTAGATGACAGAAAGAGAAGAGCTGGTGGGACAACCGAAACCCTGAGGTTTCAGGGTTGAACTGTTGAAACCAAAAAAACCTGAAACCCCTGGTTTTCTGTGGCCAGCAGAGTGGCACTGCATTGCATGATGCTGCTGAAAGCTTTTATAAGTTGTGTACTTCAAAGATAGGTTATAGAAAAATAACATGTTTCTACAGCGGGGGTGTACTGCCAAGCCCACGGGGAGCAGCCGCAGCTCACCGGTGTCATCCCTCGGGCTTCTCGCTGGCACCAGAGCAGCAGATGGTTCGGGTTTGTTTGCAGCAGCAAAAGAAGCCTCTCTCATTTACCATAGGGGCAAACAAAAAGGAAACAAATATAACACACACCCAAAATTGCCAGGTGTGACAATGTACCTGATGAAGACACTCAGAAACAGGTTTCTGTACTATTTTAAGTAGAATGAAAACCTGCAACATGCAGACGGCTGGGTTCCCCGGATGGCACCAGCATCGCTCACCGGCCGCGTTCTTTCACTCACCGACAGCTTCACTCGCAAACTCATTTCCAGGTTTGTTCGCCTCTTGTTTTTTGCAGGAGAAAGGATGTCCCCTCATGCGAGAGCAGATAACAATAACAGTGATGCTGATGTTATCATCTACCCAAACTCTGGACTGCTACAGAGAAAGAACTTTGAGCGATTCATGCTAAAGTAATGTTCATTAATTTATAACACCACCATCTACCAGCGTGCTGAGGAAGCAGGGTGATGTCTGCTTGATTAATTGAAGTAATTGAATTTCTCCTCTCTGCAGAAGGTGCAGCTGTCCCTGCCCAGCTCTCTGCCAAAAGCTCACGCAGCCACGGGCCTCATTGCAGGGACCCTCCTGTCCCCGCTGCCCAAATTAACCAGACCCTCTGAGCCCCCAGGGCTGTGCTCCTGCTGCACAGGCCCTCAGCTCCCTACTAAGGGTTTCCAAAGCATTTTACTCTTCCCATCACTAAACTGGTTTCACTGTAGGGATGTTCACACACACTACTCAAAAAATCCCACCTGTGGCTGCACAGGGACGAGTCAGGAAGGGGTAACCCAAGGGAAGGGCGGGAGGAGTATTTAGGGTAATAATTTGGTAGAGCAAATTATTTAGAAAATTCAGACTTATACCATTTTTTAGGTTAAAAACACCAACTATAAAGACTTGCCTAGGAACCCAATGTTCCTCTGCAGTATTTCTTTGCTTCAAATACTTATTTACCTCCTTTTCCCTGATGACAGCACTGAAGGGCAAACATCACCCTTCAGCAATAAGCTACTACAGATAGAGGCAGCTATATTAGTTTTCTTCTCAAGGTCTCTGGAGACAGGAGGAGGAAGATGGAGGCGATGTGCTGGTTCACAGCCCCTCACAGCGGGGATCAAGCCCTGCTGCCCCTGCATGGGCATTGCTGGAGGGGCAGAGATACAGCCCTGCAAGAAAGCACAGCGGAGCCTGGTAATACCTGTGAGTAAAGTCTGCCATATACGCCGTCCCTTAGTCTGGTTATTTGTTTTCTTACCTGTAACCCAACAGACTGTAGAGCACGTGGAAACTTGGAACACGGTTCATTAGAAGTACAGTGCTCGGTAATATTGCTCAAGGGAAAATTTTCAGAGCGCCTATAAGCTGAGCTTCTTACAGCAGTTGAATGCCCCTGCCCCTCAAAGGGTGGGCACGTAGAGCCCAGCTGGGCCGGGTCTCTGCTCCGCGGGCAGCAGCTCCAGCAGGCTCAGAGGAGGAGGATGCGCAGCTTCGGCATCCCCAGCGCACGGAGCTCCTGCCGCCCAGCCTGCCTCCTCTCCAGAATCAGAATCATCTCTGCTGGGATAACGTGCCTCTGGGGTGGGGGGGGACTATCCACAGTGGGACAAATCCATCAAAAGGACTTCCAGCAAACACAGCCCTGCGTGGAAGGCTCTACCGGTGCCTCTGTGTGAGGCTGGAGCGGGGCTGAGGTCGAGCCTCGGCACAGCAAAGCACAGACCGAATCGCGGTGCCCGGGGACGGGGGGTTCAGCCGCTCCGACACCGCGCTCCCAGGAACGGCAGCGCAGGGAACGCGTCTGGCCCTGCGTTGGGTGGGGGACAGCGGCTCAGGCACCGAGGTGCCAGCAACCAGGGAATAAAAAGCGAACATTGGGATTACAGCAGAATAAATCATCCAACACTGACAAGGGCAGCAATCCCTGCCTTTGTTTTTCTGTCTAACGTACCATCGAGCTTGTTCTTGGTTCTACGGCCACCTCAGTAAACAAACACAACAGCCACCTGGATGCACAAAGACCTAAATGCAGTAGAGACAGCTTTAAATCGTGTGCGCGCTTGGAATGTCTGCTTATTTTAAAAGCAATCCCTGAAGTCTAGATTTATTTTTTAAGGCCACCTTAGTGTCCCAAAGCAGCTGTGTGGCACCGTTCCCCTCTGCCCCGGCCCAGGATCACCCCAATTGCCGTGTTCATCCTCCTGGGGGCTGCGGGGAGGGAGGGACCCCGGCTGGGAGCGGGGGGACCCCTCACCTGCAGGGGCTGAGGAACATACCAAAATACAGTTAACATGCAATAACTGCACCTGTCCCATCCACAGTGCCCCAAATGCTGCAGGAATATTTCAACAGATTGCTAATGGCAAGAAAAAAAATAGAGCACAAGATGCTTCAGAGCAATTCTAATGGGTTGTCTTCTCCAGGGAACACGCAATTAATTTTTGAAGGATTCCCTCCAAAATTGTACTAAGCTGTTTTACATGCTCTTTTTGCCCATAAAATAGGGCTATTTCTGGCCACCAGCACTGAGACACAGCCAAGAGTCCCAACCCAAATCACCACCATACCTTCCAAATGCACAAACCATCAAATATTTTCTGTTCATTTACACAGAACTATTCACTCCTTTGATTTTGCAATTCAAAGCTCAATAAACCTCTTCCGACTTTCTGCACAACGGCTGCAACATGCAGATTTCGGCTTGGGAGAGGCGGATGGAAGGGCACCAGAGCAAAGCACTACTGCAACGGGCACAAACACTAAGTTGCAGCTAAAATAGTCAAGTTCGGACAGAGAATTATGCATTTTCCTTGGGTCTCCCTGGCTTTTGTCCCTAGGCTGCCCCACTCCTGGTTGTTCTGGGGCTCCTGGGGGCTGAGCAGCCCCAAAGTGCTCCCAGCACCCACAGGATCTTGCACCATTTGACGACCATGTGCAGCAAGCAAAGACCACAGCGCTGCTCCGCGGGGCAGATACTCGTGGGGTTCCGTGTGACACGTTTGCTCCTTGGCGAGGACACTTTGTGCAGCCACAGCAGTAACTTGGTGCCGCTGTTATCCGGGGCATGTGGAGCATGTCCCTGCTGAGCCTGCTCCAGGTCTCGCACAAAAAATAAACACCAGAAGCAAGAGGCCAAGCAGGCACCCGGTGTAAACAGGAGGGGTTTGTCTCCTCTCCGTGCCCTCTGGCAGCACATCTAAATTTGTCTCGCTGACATTTCTGCTGAACGCCTCTGACACAGCGAGTGCGCTTCTGCACAGGAGGCGGATACTCATTCCAGGCCAGGACCAGGAGAATTTCCAGGTGTCACCAGCGCATGCAGCTCCAGGGTCATTGCCACCTGCTGTCACCCACTATCGCTGCAACATACACCACCAGGTGCAGCAAATGAAAAGTGGCCTGGCAGCTTAAAGCAAAGTTTGTAAGGCATCACATCTCCTCCTGGGAAGACACTGTCTGCTCCCTAATGCATTAACAACAAAGCTTTCTAAAATTCCCAACTACATATAAAGGCACGGTGTAGCCAGAAACATAAAAAAACATGGAAGGCAGGAGGATGTAAGAACATCAGTCCAAGAACTAAGTGGGGGAAGGCCAGGACTTGGGATACTTGGAGTCAGCTCAGAGAATATCAGCAGGACAGGCACAAATCTGAGGCCTTTGGAAAAAAAGAGAATCTATTTCAGAGGAAAGCCGGTGTGCAGGACACGCGGTGTAACGCCCAGCGGGTCTCAGACCCCACCGCTCCTGGCTCGAGAGCCGAGATCTGGGTTCAATCCTCTGATCTCACCGATGGTCCAGATCAGATCACGAGTGTCTTTCCAAGCAGTTTTAATGCCAGAGCATCATCCCTCCCATGAAGCATCACTTATCACTTCAGCCTCTTAAAATCCAAAGGGCAGATCCTGAAACGCAGCGGTTTTCTGCAGTGGCAGCTGGCACTGTGGGATGTCACGCAGTGCAAGGCTGGGCGATGCTGTGCACCTCAGCTGAACCAAATTTTTTTAATCTTCAATTCTTGCCAAAAGTGATCAGCATAGCAAGGCAGAGAGGTGATCCTGTGTTTCTTTCATCACTGGCCTTGGAATTAAAGCCACCACAGGGCCATAAGTTGTGCTTATTTTTGGCCACAGCCCTTGGTACCCCCCTCCATTTTCTCTCACCGTATGACTTGCATTTGCACTGGCATTCAGGCAAAGGCTCTGCCCAAAAAGCTTTGTTTGTTTCCAACATGAAGAGCTCTCCCCAGACCCACACAAACGCCGCTTGGTGTCACAGGACGTCACGCAGACAGCGGATGGGGCAGAAGTTGAGGCAGACAGTGTTCCACGAATGACAGAGGAGAAATCATAACCAGTTCACCAAGAAACAGCACAGGATTTCACATGAATGTACTCAATGACTTAAAAAAAAATATATGAACTTGCAGATTTTATATAGAATGTCATAGGCTTGTCACTCCGCAGCAACTTGTCCTCCCGCAGACATCCACGAGTATTCCCACCGTCCCTCCTGGGACACCGGCAGCAGAGCTGGAGCAGCCCCGAGCAGGCAGGGAGCGGGACTGAGGGCACCAGGGCAAAATTAGGGGAAAAATAAACAAAATAAGAAGAATTTTCTCTAAATGCACATACGCAAGATATTTCTGGAGCTGAGCAATCCAAAAGGCTTTCCTTTGATCAGCCCAAAGCCCCTGCAGCACCCGCAGGGCAGCCGAGGCCAGGGCACACTGCAGCCTGGGGGGCTGTAGGTCTTTCCCCTTTTTTATTTTGTCCTGATTAAAATGAGAAGTCTCTCTCCTATAGCAGTGCATTGCAGAACATGCTAATTAAGAACAAAATTTTTAAGGAGGTATTCAGGAGTAAATCTGAGTGATTATCTGCTGGAAAGTGGGTCTCTAGCTCTCCTCTTGGACACACACATATAGCAGCGTCCCAGGGATCCAAACCACTTCTTTTCACAAGGAAAAATCTGCCACTTTCAGCTCCACATAAACAAATGTGGGTTTAAGTTTTGACCTTGCTTACTGCTGAAAAAATCTCTGGGGGCTGCGTTGCACTGACTGAGGCTGTTATTCCTGATTGACACTGCTATGCGACCAGGAATAGATTCAGGACTTGTATCTGCAAAATGAACTCCATGCTGGGGCTTTCCTGCATTCACAACAGAATTGGCACTTATGCTGGCTCCTACCACGGATCGGTCTGGTGAAGAGGTGTAAGTGTGAATAACATATCTTGATTTTTCATGGCCAGGTTAAAATGCAGAAAGCGAGCTGCTAGAAAAATATGCTTTGCCTTGCAAAGCAGATAGGATGCAGAAATCACTGGCTGAATAATTACAGGACCCTGAGATGTCACCTTTACAGCCACTTCTTTGCTACAGCTTCACTCAAGCTGCAGTTTGAATTTCATGGTATTTATGGAACTGAACTGGATTTTTTACATTTGCTGCACAGAGGCAGCGGCTCCGTTTGCCCTCCCACCTGCACAGCGACAGCCCCGGGGGTGCAGGACCCCGCGGGGGTCACCCCTCTGCTGCATCCCCCCTCGGGTGCCGGGTTACTGGAGTCACTGGTGTGCACAGGGAGGTAGGAGTGTTCCTGCACCTTCAGATCTGGATCTGCTGCTGGTTTGGCACCTGCTACAGCTCAGGCTTTGAGCCGTGGGGTGTGTTTAACAGATCTATGGGTCCAGCATGTCCCCATGGTACTCCCCATACTGACTTGCAACCCAAGCATCCCTTACAGCAGCCAGCTCCACCATCACTCGTTCCAAGGTCTTTTCAAAGCGCAGCCCAGATACACATTTTATCATTGATACCTTCCAAGAAGTGACACCTTCTCATCCCCAGGCCAGGGCTGACCACCCCTCTCCTCCAAGGCTTGTCCCCAGCACCCCCTGCACCCCCTCTGCCCTGCAAACCCTCCCATGGATGCTGAGGACGAAGGTTCACAGCTGTGCCACGCAGACCACCCAAAGGACTGAGACCCTGTGCCATGCAACGAATTACAAACAGTCTATCAAAGAGGGAAAATATAGACTTTGAAAAGCAAAACTTTGAAGTTCTCTACAGGGGAGTTTCCAAAGTGAAGCAGCTTACTTTCAAATTTCTTTTTGCATGGAAGACTTTGCAAAGATTTTTTGCCATGTTCAAAACAAAATCTTGCCTCAGATATTAGACCCATTGCCTTTTGGAAAGCGCTAGAAAAAAACCTGCTCAAACTGTAGTCCCCGTCTAAAGACGACTTGACCTCTTCTGGCCTAGGCACCTACAGGCACGTGGCTGAGATGGAGCAGACCTGGGCCCTTCCGCACAGGGGCTGCAGCACTGCTGCCAGGAGCAAAATGAACTTTCCCTGAGGAACTCCTCAGCGCCTCACCTCAAGAAGCAAGCTGGGGCAGCCTCGCACTATTGCAAAGCGTGTGCCCACACCAGGGGCGTACATGGAGTATCGCACTTGTCCTCCACTCAAAAAATGGTACAGCATCACGGTGGGGAAAGCTACTTCCAGTTTTCTTAGGGATAACCTGAATAAATTATCTCCAGCTGACCCTGGAGCATCAGCACAGTGCAGTGATTTACACCCCAGCCCAACAGCTGGCAAATGGCAAGGACCAGCTAACCTGAAGCAAAGCGGTGCTGCCTGCAAAACCTGCACATCAGCCCAGCGCGGCCGGGGCTCACGGGCAGCAAACACGCGGGGGCTGGAGCGAGCCTCGGGGGCTGCAAGGAGTCCTCGTGAAACAACACCAGCCTGCCGCTAGTTATCATACCCCATGCTTCAATCATCAGCTTTTCTTATTTGGCTTCCAGTGCAAAATTGTTATTTTAATAGGAACAGGAAGGACTCTGCTCATTTCATACATAAATCCCAGCCTGTTTTGCACCAAAAGCAGGAGGACAAGGACAGGTCTTGGGGAGCCGAAGAACATGCACAGCTCCTTCTGCCCAGCGAGCACTGTTACACAGCAGGACAAAAACACCTCTCATTAAAATAGTTTATAATTGTCTCTGAAAGGTTAAAAATACTCAAACACAAAATTCAGATTTTTCATGAATAAACTGTACTTTTCTCCCCCGGCTCCTCAGTCAGTCTCCATAGCTACCAAGAGACTTGCTGGGTTGCCTCTGCCAGCTAATTGATTTTCAAAAATAAATGATTAATAAAGAAGAACAGAGTCTCCCTCTTCGGCAGGGCAGGTCCTCACAGGAGCCTTTTCCTCTGAGAGCGCCTGCTCTCCAGAGACAGATCCGAGACATGCCATAAATCCCCCCATACACACACGCTGAAGTTCACCACAGCCTGAAGTGACAAAATGGATGCGCGTCCTTAACTCAGGATGGCCACTGCAGTTTATAAAGGAATTATGGCTCATATAAAAAAAAAGATTGGATCCGTGCCACGCGCTCTTCCCATTAATCTGACACGCTTGCCTTTCTGCAGATTAAATTGCATTCCTGGAAAGCAGATACCTGGGTGTCAAAGCACCGAGGAGAGAGAAAATTATTGTTCCCTGGGTCCTTGCTGGGAGCTTGGGGACGGGGCCAGGTACAGAGGGACCGCTCTGCGTGCCTCCTCTCATCGCTTTTGCACCAGAGAACGTTTGGTAGCGCGTCCCACGAGCAGCAGCCCGTGCTGCACCGCGGCTTTGTCGGGGGAAGAGCCGTTTTCTCCCCGTGACGGTTACTGGTGTGCGCTCTGCCGGCGCAGGGAGGTGGCCACAAGGACACCCGCACACAGCACCTTGGCGGCTGCCTCTGTTACACGTAAGGAGGAAATATTTCAAAGTCCCAGTGTTTCGTAGCTCTCTCTCCCCTCATCCTGCGCTCAGATGCCGGACAGCACTCCCCTGTCCCCAGTTACGTGGCAGATTTTTGTGTTACTCCGGGCTATGATGTTTGAGACAAAAATCATAAACCTCATTTCAGCATCCAGGCCCCGTACAGCTTACACAGAAATGCAAAGAGAAACGTTGATGAAGAGTTCGTTGACGCCTGAGCACTTCATGTGAAATGTAAAGCATTCATGAAAAGTTCTAAGAGAAATTCAATTATGTCAGTATAATTGCATGTGCTATTGCTTCGTCTTTGCCCAGAGCTCCCAGCTGTAACCACATCTGTCTTGTGCCAAGCATCGCAAATATGCATTGCAAGAAGTTTAAAAGTGGAAGAATTGAGCTTTTCTGTACCCAAAGCGTCTTGGGCATAACTTGAGGTTTTTCTCATTTTGCCCCCGTGGGCTCAAGGCAGATCCAGGCTCTCGTGTCCCAGTGACCAGTCAGCAGCAGAACGGCCCCAGGGGAAGAGCGCTGGCAGGCGAGAGCTCCCCCCAGCCAGGGGGCCCCGGGGACCCCGACAGCTCCCACCTGCCTCCCTTTGCTTTTCCAGCTGCTCACGAGGCGTTTGGGTGCTTTGGAGCTGTAATCCCAGCCCATGCCGTGCCAGAGCCCTTCCCCATGGCGGGGAAGGGGCTGGGTGGGAGCAGCACAGACACCGGCAGGGACGGGATGGGAAAAACCCATTTCCATCAAGCAAATCAGAAACAATCTTAAAAGCAGGTAACTATTATCCCTCAGCACTTGCAAGGGAATATTTCCAAAACATTGTGCAAGGAATCTTTTTTCCCCCCCCCTCAAGCCCTGAGCAAAGCTCAGCCTCAGGCCCCTGGGCTCAGCTCTTGGCTTGCTCAAGCCCACCTGCACCAAGCCTGGGGTCCAGGCTCAGCCCGGCCAGAGGAACACGGCAACGCACAAAAGCCACCCGAGACGCAACGGGGAGCAGACGGCCCCAGCAGCACGCGAGGGCTCCCTGCTGCTGCGGGAAATCCCGTGGCACATCCCCAGGTCACCCAGGGACCAGCTCAGGAGGGGTTTCAGTATCCCGCCAGGGATGTGGATGCTGTTCTGCACCGTAAGCAACGATTCAAATCAGAGCTGGAGAATGACTGACTTCAGCTCATTCTCTAGAACTGACCATATTTACCGTTCCCTTTCTAACTACATTTTGCTGAACACGGAAGGGGCAGACACAAGGGCTCGTCCCTCTTCCGAGGGCTCTGGGAGGAATCAAGAAGGCATTGAAAGCCTTTGTGGACAGAAAGTGCTGTAAGGAAGCAAGGATCCCGCAGGCATGCACCCACGTGCCTGCTAAACAAACAGCAAATTTCTGTCTCGTACATTACACCCTGGTGTAATTCTGCATCATTTTATTTAATTGACAAATTCTTTTCTTAATTTATAGTGGGAGTGCTCCAGAGAACAGGCCATATTGAGGTGAGCAGTGCCACCACCAAAGGCACAGGGTGCACGTGTCGATGTGCATGGATAACAAGGGGAAAGCCCACGTGTACACGACTCTTAATAAAATACTGTTTGTTAAAGCCAGTGAAAATATAAGGTTACCTTTGGTTTCCTTTCCAGATTGCTTTCATGTTACTGGGTAATATGAATTCAGATCAATCAGAATAAAAGATGAAGGAGCTGTGCCTTGCTGTATTGTGCCTCGGCCGAGAAGAAAGCAGCTAGCTGGGGAAAACAGATAGAAATGTAGCATTATTTATGACACATCCTCAGCACTACTCCAGTGATTAAATAATTAGGCAGAGAGATTAAAAATTACTCTAAATGAGCTGAATTTTTAAACACTGCTTCCTCCCCTACCTATGCTGGATGCAAGGATTTTTAAATCATGCATTTTTTAAAACAGCAGGCAAAATGAAATATGACAGCATGATAAATATATACATTTGCAAGAGCATTAGAAAGAAAACGCATTGGGTATGTTTCTAGGTGAGCAGGAGCGTTTGTATCTGCTGTTTGAAACAAGCTGGCACCTCAAGATGACTGCAAAGCAGATCGTATTACCGTGCAGCAGAGGCAGATTGTGATTCCTGGTCAGCAGAAGCTGTAATGGGCTGCAGCCCAGCAGGGTCCCCCCCAGGGATTTTGGGGGGACAGGGACGGGTCCCAACCAGCCTGCTGGGTGAGCAGGGACAGGATCCCCTTCCCTGAGCAGGTCTGGATGTCCCACACGGGTGGTAAGTGGCACTCTGCTCCTGAGCCCAAACCCACCCAGACCCGCCCAAGTAAAAGCAAAAATAAAAAGATGCTCTTGACGAGCCCAGCCAAGGTCCAACTCCCACTCAGTTCCCACCGCTTCTGCATGTGGAGTTTGTGGGGAACACGGAGACGGAGGTGCTGGAAATGTGCTCCAGCACACAATAGCAAAGCTATTAAGGTCAGCTATTAAAAGGTTAGCACAGCAATCCCCTTAAAAGGAGAAAATATCCCGTGTGCAAAACTTAACCTATCCATGAAAGAAAAAGGAAAAAAAAAAATTTATCTCTTAAGGAGTTACTGTTCTTCCTGCTCCTTTCTTTCCTATTTTAGTTTATAGTTCATGCTCTTACATGGATATACATAGAGTCGAACAGGTAAATCACAGTGGGCTTGCCTTGATACAGCCTATATTATTTGGAAATGAATTATTTTCTCCTATTTCGGAGTCTTTGTAGACAGATCACTTGAAATGGCTAAAATAATGCAGTAAAGGGAAATTGGGGGGGACGAAAATGGGGAAGCAGCTGTGAAAACAGAGATGTCCACCAGGCTGAAGCTAAAGGGACATGTAGGTAAAGTTCAGAAATGGAACCGCTGTGCTCTGGGAAGACACTTCGCAGGACGTTAGAGCCCTTGGAATGGATGTTACTTTGAATTTGGGAAACAAGCGATATTTTTTGCTGTAAACCAAAAAGTATCAGATAGACAAAGCATCGAGCATTTAGGTAAAAAACTGGAAATCACACTTCCCAAAGCAAACTACTTTCGCTTACTGTCTCCTCCCAACCCGCAGCCCACCGCATGAGCTGGGCTCCCAAAAACCACCCCACGTTTTCCTCCCTTCCCCAGCGCCCAAGGGGAAATCCTGGGATGGCCCTTGGAAGGAGTATTGGAGCAAAAGAGCACAAACATCTGCAGCGGAGCACCATGGATTTGCAAGCAGGCATTTGCAGCAGAGGTGCAGGTGGCCCCTCCTGGCTCTGCCCGCACCCAGGCTGCGCCTCCTCGGCACGGCAGGAATGAAAACGATGGTAAAACTCAGCTAACACTACTTGCCTTCACCAGCAAAGAGCATATGAGTTCCCACTATGAGGATAACCTCATTGCTATAATAGAGATAGGCATAAACCAGATGCAGACAAAAAAGCAAATAAAACACAGTTATGCGTATCCGGCCCTGTGAGCAATCCAAGGTGTGTGGCCCAGAGCTGGGTCTTGCCAAGAGGAGTGCTGCTGTCTTTGCATCTTCCTCCTTTACCTGCTTTTACGTGCAGAGATTTTTTTCGCTTTGGGTCCTGTTGATTTGTGTTTCCGCCCATTTCACCTGCCAGGAGTACAGAGCTGCTTTGGCACGGGGACTCACACACTTCTGAGCAACTCCGGTTTTTTAAGAACAAATGCCTTTTGTCCCTCTCTTTAAACACATATAGCAGGCTTGGAGGCTTGTAAAGACGGCGGCAATTTTCTGCTAAGTGGCTAATTCAGGGTGAACTGTAATGATTCATCAAACCAATGAGTGGCTGCGGCTGGCAAAGGAGCTGCTCTCCATATCCAACCCAGCATTTTTAAAAAGCAAACTTGCTGTTTCTTAAATAATACCTTTTGGTACTTTAATATTCCATATAATTTTTAAAAATTCAGCTTTTAAATACCAGCAACCTCAAAAATCTGGAACGTCTCACAGTGAGGGACAAACTTCCTGATAAAACAGCACATTTCTGGCTAAAATGGCTGATTTCCAACACCCACCAGTGAGACCGGGTCAAAGGGAAGGGTTCTGGGCTTCCAGGGCGTATACGATTTGCAGATTATTAATATACGATTGATTACTAATCAGCGGGACTGACCACACGTGTCAGAGCTTCAGCCCTTAGCACCTGTCCTTCACAGGCCATTCTTCAACATAGACTCTGTGTTTATTTTTTCAAATCTGAAATGTGTCCCCGTGTCTTTTCACACCCAAAATACCATCTCAGGATGAGAAACAACAAAACGGAAGCCGGAATAAACAGCCCTGGTTTCCCAGAAGGTGTCTGGAGGCACCCGAAGCCTGCGAGCAGGAGCGCTGAGCCTTCCCCACGCTCTGCCTCTCGCACGTCAGGCTGCCTATTTGCAGCTCTAACTCACAGATATGCATCATACGCAGGCTGTCAGCTCGACCTACAGAAAAATCTTTCAAACAAAGGAAAAGAGGCAATTGGTGCTACCAAGGAGCTGAGTTCCAGAGCCAGGGGCAGCGCAGGTGGGTGGCACAGACCATGCTGCTGTGGGGCTGGGGTGCACCCGGCGTGCAAAGGTGTGTTCTAGAAAAAGCACACTGAAACTCACTATTATTCCTGCAAAGCAATAAGTCCAAGGAAGCCTTATTCTTATTTAATGAAAGATAAGTAGAGCTAATCACAGTACTTCGATTTATTCTGCATACTTCAGGTCCCAAGCAGTCCTACACATTAGCAAGCTTAATGTCTAGAACAGCATCGTTACTACAAGGTAAACCTATATTTATGATGCGATAGCATCTGCTCTGCGATAGCTTTAAATTAAGAGGTTGGCATAGCAACAGATGCTCCCACACTGCTGTGTCTGCCTCGTGCTGCCATTTTGCTCAGGATCCCTGGTGGGTTTCGGATTAACCGCCTACAGTATTTCATTTTGACTAACGAAGCCACTTTTGGCTGAAGCGCCAAACAAACAGCTGAAGCCTGGGATGGCCTGTGTACTTTTTGTTGCCTAGCTGCTCTGTAATTTTAAAACACGCCTTTCTGAATTCACGCTATTTTTGGTCCTCCAAGCTCCTCCCCAATGCGCTGCCAAGTAGAAGTGACAAACGGTGCTGAGGAGCGGATCCTGGTGAACACCTTGTGCAACAAGTGTTTTTTGATGTCCACGTTGTGCCAGCACACAGAGCAGCTCTCGCCTGCCTGTGCTGTCCGCAGGACATGCCCAGGACCGATGCCATCCCGCAGATGCTGCTTTTCACTATTCTACTCCACCCAGAATCCTCACCAGTCCTTGTGCAGGGGCCGATTTCACCACGTCTGAACAACAGCATCGCAGTGTCTGCAAGCTGCTTGTTGTGTTTGGTATTTGAAACTTAAAATACAGCAGCTTTCAGAGACTTCTCCTCCAGATAGCCATCCATTCCTGCCTAAAGGAAAGCAAAAATCCAATTTTTTTCTCAAATAAAATGCGGGGAATCTGTCAGCAAGGAAGCAGAAAACAGCCCCTTTGCACATTCCCGCAGGAATAGCAGGGCAGCGCTGTGTCACTGCCTGCTGCTCGGATGTCACCTGTGAGAGCACGAGGTCCGGGGGGACAGCACCCAGTGCCCCCCAGCAAGCCACGCTGGGCAAAACCTGCCCCCGGTTAATTCCACCCAGTACCGCCAGCGAGGGCTCTCACCATGACAATTAAATCCAGTCTTAAAATACTATCACAAATCTGTTCTTTTTATTGAAGTGTTATCAGTTAGGCTAATGTCTTTATTAATACAGGCCAACAAAAACGTCTCCCAATACCTACTTTTTCGAGCATTTTCTGTTTCGTACACTGTCACTGCTGTGACAAGGACGTGTCACTGAGCAAGGAAAACCTTCCCCAAACAGCCACACGTTATCCCACGTGCAGCCTAGTGTCAGCCCGGCTCACTCCGAATTTCCAAAGCAGAAGCAGCCACTATACTTGATATTTTTCAACATAAGATGTACACATATATATATACCCACACATAGATAATCTGTCTGAAGCAGCAGATTGCATTTGTATCCTCTGGGGGATGCTGCACACAACCTGCAGCAGTTTCTGCATCTCAGGATTTTGGGTTCTGTTTCAAACACACTTTTTCTGGGAAGGCACCAGACACTTCCAGTCATTTCTGGGTAGAACACACAGGGCACATCTCATGCGTGAAGACAATTAGTTACCTTGCAGGTATAGGTGGAGCGAGCATCTCTTAATTGCTACCTGACTGCTACCTAACACCATTAAAAGCAGGCAGGGAAAAACCAACCCAGTTCATGCCTTTATACCTCTTTTTGTTGAAGATTCTTTTATGTTTTGATTGATTCCTGAGACATCTCTCAGCAAGGTGCATCTCTCTGCTGGCAGCTTTCCCAAAGCCAGCACCCCAGCCACAGCTCCAGCCTAAGCTCTGGAGCTTGGCCTTAAATAACTCAGCAGATAGGGATATTTTTACAAACATGAAGTCAGGGATGCTCAGACAAGTGATAATTTTGGTTAGGAAGAAGAATATTGCTCACAGCAAAGTTATAAAGTTTGAGTAAACTTCATTCTTATTTTAACAGCTCTTGTCACATACGTTATTCACAAATAGCAGCACAATAAAGCAGCAGAAAGGACAGGTCAAGGATGTGGCCAAATTTCTCAAAACTATTTTTGCAAACCACTCTACACTTGTTAGAAGTTAATACCAAACCCCAGTACCAAAAAAGAGATCTATTAATAGCCTTCTTAAGTTTTCCCAAAGGAAGATCAGTTCTCCCTGTAGCAAACTTCTTAATCTGCAAAATCTCCTTTTCCTTCCAGGACCCCTCGAACACCCAGACAAGATCTCTCCACCGATGGCACAAGGCACACCAGCTTGTAATCGCCTTTCTCATGCTGTTCCCAACCTCTGCTTTGCCAGCATCCTTCTGCTCCCACATCTTTACCTTCGTCTTAACCACCCAAAGTCCACGCACAGTGAAGAGTTGAGGGCTGCTTGTTTTAAGTAGTGTTTAGTATCAAAAGCCATGGGCTAATTAGGATGGTCTGGTGGGTAAGCGATGCTTGAGAAGATTGTGCCTGGATCACCATGCGGTTGGGATAACTCCTGAGCAAACAGAAAGCTGAGAGCTGAACTGCGCTTCTTGCCTACGGCAAACCCCCAGCTAACAGGGAAAGGTCTCTGCGGGGCTTCCAGACCAGTAGGAAGAGGAGAATTTGGGAAAACTCATTTTATTCCAAGGATAATATTCCTGCTGATCAACCCAACCAGGAGCTGCTCTGAAGCTATGAGACATGGCAAATACCTTCCACACAAGTGCTACACAGGTAAATTTTAACTGACTTATTTTCAAGGAGAAATCTTCAGCAGTGAAACTTTCTATTGGCTGTGAAAGGTTGGCTGTAATTCTGGAAGCTGTAGGAAAGCCAGGGCAGAAACAAAATTTGAATGAGATGCCTTCAAATGTATCAACAAAACTGAGAAACAGAAAAGCAATGATTACATGGTTAATTAGGGAAAAAAAACCTCATTTCAAAATAGTGCCATCTTGTAAGGAAAGAAATTAGGGAAGATAAATACCATACAGCAGAAAACTGAATTGCAGAGAGTATTCTACTCACAGAAAGGAAACATCCAAATCCATTTTCCAGAGACATAGTACTATTCAAGGCTTAACGTATCTTCAAAGCACCACACGAGCACAAGTTTAGCTTCACGTTTCATTCTTAAATTTAGCTCATTTTAAAGCCCTGTGTGTGGCAGAGCTCTTCCCAGAGCCAACCTCACTCCAGCTCTGTTTCCCTGTAATTACCCGTCCTATACGTGTTTAACTCACACTGAGACGCAAAGCGAGTGGGAAAGGTCTGGGCTGATGCTGGGGAGAGCGCGGCCATGTCCCCAGCCCTGGGGACAGGGTGGCAGAGCATGGCTCTCCCAAACTGCTGCCTGGGGGGACACATGCGGCACAGCATCCTGAAACGAGAGAGAACTCTTCAGCCTGTACAGTGCTGGTTCTACCTGTGCAGGTACAGACTGGTGCGTGTCTAGAGACACGGATGTCCCAGTCCTCCGCAGGCACCTCACAACAAGCCACAGGTTAGAGACAAGTACTCGCGATGACTTAAATTCTTCTGAGCATTTTGTGGCTGAATCGGGTGACAGTAGGAGAAAATACCGCAGGCCCACGGTGTTGCTCTGGGGCACGTGGACATTAACAATCAGCTATTAAATCAGGCTGAGCTGTAGTTATTAAGCACGTTGCAGTATCAGTCTCATTTACACAAATAAATGTACTAGTCCTCTCACTCAATCCATAGTTATATTTCTACACTGTTCATTTATCAGTCAGAATCCTACTTAGTTATGAAATCCAGTTCTTACAGTTCAAACTACAATTTCAAACTTAATAATTTTTTTTAACTACCCTGAATCAGGAGAAAAGTTCATGGACATTTTCATAAAAAAAAAAAAAAAAAAAATCAAGATTTAACACCTCCAGCTAGTAAAATGAAATCACATCAGATAGTCAGCTAATACAGATCAGTGTACATAATGAAGTCTATACAAGTTACTTAATTTTTCCATTAGGACTCCATCCTTCTACCTCCTCCCTGAGAGCCAAGAGATACAGATGTGCTACAGAGGCCAAAATCCTGCACTTGCTGGTGCCCTGCATCATGGGAACATCATCTTTCCACTGTTTCACTAAAAATGGTTTCACAGGAATTTGGCAATAAAGAACAAAGTTCATTTGTGGCACCTTAGTTAAAGGAAGCACAGAAAATTAATCCCTGCACATCGCAAGAAAATAGCTACAAAGAAATATCTAGACATAGCAATCCTTCTTAAAAAAAGAAGGGGAAGGGAATTGCCCAGCATGCTGTTTACAGAACACAAGAACAGAAAATTGCCTGACCCCAGGAAATCTCCACCAGGCAGAATATACACACAAAATAAAGCAGCAGAACTATAAACACCCTGAGAACTGACATACCACTTCCGAAGGCGCAGAAGGTGCTCTCCCAGCAGAGATTTATTCGGGCACGGACTCATCGTGTCAAACAAATCCAAGTTCGCCTCAAATGGCACCGCGGCTCCATTCTGCATGCTCCAGGCTTCAGAGATACTCCTGACCACTATTATTATTTAAATTTCAAAGATAGGTTCAGACCAATATGTACTAATAGACAATATGATAGAATCGCATCATCCCAGGTTGGAAGGGACCTCGAGGATCATCTGGTCCAACCTTTCTTGGCACAAGCCCGGTCTAGACAAGCTGGCCCAGCGCCCTGTCCAGCTCAATCTGAAAAGTGTCCGATGTTGGGGAATCTTCCCTGGGGAGATTATTCCAGTGTCCATGGTGAAAAACTTCCCTCTCATGTCCAATCAGAATCTCCCTGGGAGCAAATTATGTATTCAATATGTTCTGTAGAGACACTGATTATACCTGAGCAACGCACTCAGGACAGATCTATACACCTGAAACTGCTTGTCTCACGTTTGCTCTCTGCTGGGGATGGACACAGGGCAGAGACAGCTTGCATGGTGCTGTCAATTCACAACTTGCTTTCCCTGAACACAGCATTACCCCCAGGCTCAGCCCACATTCAGCCAAAAGCTCTTCCCTGGCTTGTTCGCAGCCCCTGCTCAACTGTCTGGGTTTTCCTTTTCTGGTTTTTCCTCCTGGTTTGGGATTTTGTTCTGTTTTCCCCAGACCTACAAAGACTTAGAGTGTAATTACCAGCAGAATCCTCCTGCCCCCAGCTATTTTTGCCCTTAGCTGGTTTTCCTGTGGAACAGCATTAGGGTGAAGGCTGTGAGCAGTTAAAGCCAAGCGACTAAACCATCACATGTGTGATTCCCCTTTGAGCCCGGGGCAGCCACAGATAACACCCTATCGCCCTGATCATCTCCGGGAGAAGGCGGTACTGTGGATAATACGCTTTGATTTAAGTACATTATCAGCTGAGATCTTTTTTTAATTACATCTTTCTAAATATTACGCTGCAGCACACATAACAAAGACAGTCCCATGGAAGTTAATGGGGATTAGGTGTGGGAAGAGCAGCAGCTCTTTGCTCAGCAGCTCTGCCTTGCAAACCATCCTGCGTTGGGGATGGAGGGTAAAGGGTCTCCCCAAGGGGTCACAGCCTCTGCCGAGCATCAGAAAACAAAAATCCAAACACCAAAGACATTAAGCAGTTCTGCTACAAATCTTGTATGTGCACGGCAGAGTATTTTTCCTTTAATTAGATTTTCTACAGCTCAGAGGACACCGGGGGACCATTATGATCTCTGCCACGATGCAAAAAAACAAAGCTTGCAGTCCCACACTTACAACATCCGAATAATATAAACCGAGTGGTTTACAAAACAGCAATTTGCCTAAACACAATTCATACAGCCTCTGTCGTGATACATCGGATAAATGGGCTGTTAAGCCAGAAGGGATATTGGTATTCCTTAATTGCCCCAATTTCAGATGCTTCAAAGCTCCACAGAAATGCCATAGCGTATGAGCACCCAGGCAATGGCTTTTTATCACACAAATATTTAAAGGACATTTCACATGGGTGCTGCTGATGGCTGAGACGTATTCAGTGAAAAAAGCAGAAACCAAGCTGCAGCCACCAGAGATGCAGAAACATCAAAATCCTGAAAGAGGCAGAACTAGTCCCTTCCAGGGGAGCTCAGGTACCCACCAGCAGCTCAAGAGAAGCTCAGTTCGAGAGAAGCTCCCTCCAAAAGGAGCCCCAGGAGGGTGTTTGGGAGAGCACCGCGGGCAGGGCCCCCGGGTGCTGTGCCCGTGGGCTGAGCTCTGTGCACCAACCAGTGCCGGCGACCTTCAGGACAGCCCTCAGATTTCAAGAGCAACGTGCTGATTTCAGAGGAAGCAAAAGCATACAAAAGGAGGGAAGTTTTTAAGGTTGCAACTATTTATTCTGCAGCTCCACACGGGTCTCATGTCATTGCTAAGCAACCCTGCCTGGTGGCCCAGCCGCGCTGATGCTGCAAGCCCTGGTACCACCTCCCTTCTCCGTTCCCCGTGCTGCCTCCTCAGGGTGCTGCAGTTCCACCCCTGCAGCTCAAGCTCCCCGTTTTCCTTCTCGCTGCAGTGGGACCTCCCAGCCTCCCAGCTTGCTGGGGAGCTCGTCTCGGGGAGCCCCTGGAGCTGGCCTCCTCCTGGCGTTTCAGGGTTTGGTTTCTTTTTGGGGCGGGTTGGTTTACGTTAAGTTGAATCCATCTCTTGCCCCACAGCCCAGCTGCACAAGTGGTTGTACAGGTCAGGAACAAGCAGGGAAGAGCCAGGAGTGCTCCAAGCTGGGGTTGCCAAGTTCTCAGCAGCACACAAGCAAATCTGAGAATAATCTGGGTTGAAGGGCCCTTCCCAGCTCCCCCAGTGCCCCCCTGCCATGAGCAGGGACATCTGCACCAGCTCAGGTTGCTCAGAGCCCCGTCCAGCCTGGCCTGGGATGTCTCCAGGGATGGTTCAGCCACCACCTCTCTGGGAACCTGGGCCGGGCTCTCACCACCCTCAGGGCCAGCAATTCCTTCCTCATGTCCGGCCTGAATCTCCCCTCTTCTAGTGTAAAACCCTCACCCTCGTTCTGTCATAACACGCCCTCCTAAGAAGTCTGTCCCCAAGTACGAGACACAGCAGTTACCTGCCATATCAAACGCTGACCAAGCCCCATCAACTGCTCCATGCTCCTTCCAGAGAGCGTCAATGTTACTGCTGTACTATTAACATACTGGATTTAGGTTGCCCTTTGATGCTGCTCCCCCTCACCTTCTTCTGTCTGAATCTGTCCTGAAATTCTCTTTTGTTACTGAACCCATAACCAGGCTGTTCCAGTCCATGCACTCAAATGCTGTCCAGCTTCATTTCACCAGCTGGTACAAGTGTCTGAGCGTGTTATGGCCATGGCTTCCAACGCATCACATTTCCTTATCAGTGTCTCACTCTTCACTCATTACGCTCTAAAATCAACTACAGAAAACTGGATAACGCTAATCATTGTAGTAGTATGCACCTCCTCGCATCGCATACACAAGGGGCTTTTCCCAACAATCGTGGCAGTTTGCATGGCAGCACGTCTCCCCTGCCTGCAGAAACAAGCTCCCAAGATCATTTGGCTCTTGCTTTTTTGCCTCTAGTCATGCTGAGAGTCCCATTACATTTTATATCTATCAATTTTCTTTTCACTGCATATTTTCTTCTGGTTGAATCACACACTGAAGTTTGGATCTTCACAGAGTTCTTACATCTTCTCAAAATGCACTTTTTCCTCTGAAAAGCAATTTTATAAAAAGGCTCTAACTCAGGAGGTCTGCTCCCTGCATGCATTCAAAGCACTATCTGCTGACATCAGTGCCAAAAATAAATTTTTACCGAGTCTTATTCCCACAAACTCTGTGTTTTTTCACAGCTGAGACTGAAAGGTCTGCTCTACCCCAGAGGTCACCACTACTGAAATTAAGAGGTGTCACAGGTTTTATTAATGGCCTGAGGTGGAGCTTGCTCTGAGAGCTCAGGCTGCATTTCCAGGGCTGGCAGTTAGAAAAACATTTATGCTCAAAACCACTGATCCACACCACCTCAAACCTCACTCCATCGCTATCACAAGGCAATTTTTCAGAGCGGAATTGCACTTCAGAGCTGTCCGCCTTATCAGGAATTGCTCACACTCACCGTTGTCCAACACCACAGCCAAATGTCATCTTTTTTTTCTTGGACTCTTACTCTTGCAGTGCATTTGATAAGTTTAATATTGTTCCCACTTCCTTTCTTAAATTCTGTCTAATAAAAGTGTCACATCATTCTGGCACCCACTACCTGTCCTTCAGGAGTTGCGGTATTTGTACGACCAGGCTTTCATACCTGGCCCTTCTACACCAACTTCAGAGACCTCTTCGGTTCACGCTGCCCGCAGGTTTATGCATTAATAGCAATATGGTCACTGACTCGATCATGCAAAACACAGGGCGAAGCCTGGGACAGACAACCACGCAGGACATAGCCTTTCTGCAAACGCTATAAGAAATATTTCACTACAGCACAGGGAAGGGAAGGTGTCAGCATCTCCAGCCTTTGTGATGAGCTTTGAGACACCGAGAACAAGGTGGAAACACTTGAGATCCAAGTCTTCAGGCTCCAACGACCCAACTCTTTGCAGAGAGATACTTCAGTAAATGACTCAGAGCTGCAAGGAACCTGCACCTTTAAAAATGCAGAGAAATCCAAAATGCTCCAGGAGAGCCTCATGTTCCTCCATGATCAGCAAGAAAACATTCCCTGCACAGGACATTTTAGCAAGGGCTGTTACTCTAGGGATTCCTCTGGCGAGAGATGTCAGTGAACGCAGTGGATGTTACTGAAAGTTACAGAAAGCTCTGCAGAAACAAGATTTCCTGATGTGGTTACAGAGAAGACAGCAGGACCTTGCTACACCTGCTCTTGGCCTCCCGGGCTGTTGGAGCATCTCTGCGTGGAGCCCAGGGCTGTCCTTGCTCTCCGCAGCAAGGGTCGCTGTGGCTATTCCCTGACCAGCACCTACAAACCACCCAAAACTGCACACAAAGATCACACACAAAGCCGGCTCAGGTACAGGGCTGCCTGTCCCACCACAACAGCATCGCGTCTGCAGCAGCGCCCGCCCACCCGCGAGGAAAGCAAAGCTGGGAAGAGCAGGATGGAGCAGCGAAGGAGACAGCAATGAGCTGCCCCTGCTTTAATGCTATTTCTGAGAACCCTCTCTAAAATCTGGGACTATGTCACAATACACCAGGCATCCCCACATCCAGCGCGGCACCACATCCAACCTACCACTGCCAACACTACTGACTCCGAGCAGTGCTATGATGATCTCTCTTTAAAACTACAAAAATATCTTCCATCTCATTCTAATCTATTTAAGAAGAGATGCAACTAAATTTTCAGAGCTCTCACATACAGGTTTGTCCATTCGATTAATACAAAGTTTTGCAATTCAAAAAGCATTTCTTCCCAAAAATCCACTACAGCTACATTAAGTACAAACTATAAAACACAACGGTGGTATCTATACAACACTGCATAGTTTTAGTGGATATTCATAGTCCATTTTGAATCAAACCAGTTACACATATTAAGACTTCATATTTTATGAACACATCAATTTAAATTCAATATAAAAATTTAGAAAAAAAAATATTCAGTATCATAATGAGCAAACTCAAAATAAGGTGAGGGTTTCGTTTCCTTTTTAGAGGTGGCAGATACAATTTCTCCATAGTTGAACGGCAAATGAAGAGCACAACCTTGTTTTGGGAGGCTCCTTCTCTTGCGGGTTTTAAATAGACTGTCATGAGTGCAGACCCGCAGCTCCCTCCCGCATACCAACGTGAGGCTCCATGAGCACGACCTCACAGGCTGAAAAGAGACTCAAAACTCAGCAAAAACTCAGAAGTGTCATAGCTGACTCAAATTTACCCATGTAGATTAAAAAATTTCTTTTCTATTCTGTTTCAAAATTAAAGAAATCTATGGTTGCCCATGATAATCCCAGGAAAAGGCAGCTGTATGGCAGAGCAACAGCCTGTTAGCAGCACTTCCACAGTTTTATCATTTTTCTTGACATAAACTGCTTGGGCTGGAGAAGCCCCTTTCATTTGCGCTTAGGTTTGATTGATGGGGAAGACGACAACCCTTTTCCTACGTAATTACCATTCAGTCTGCCTCTCTTCTTAAGATTTCCTTTTACTTCATGATTTTTCTCTGAAGAATGAGCAAATAAACCACCCCTCCATTATAGGCTGTGCCCGGTCAGTCCAGCCCCCACGAGCGCACCTGGGGACGTGTCCCTGCCAGGGAGGGTGCGGGCAGGGGGTCCAGCACCCAAACCCGCTGCTGGGGCTCTGAACCACAACCACAGCACTTCCAGCAAGGAAAGAAACCAAACACTTTGAAACCCACGTGGAAAACAGAGACGTGTCTCTCCAGGACACGGTGGCACTGGCCACCCATCGCACCCAAGCCAGGCTTTCGGATACACACTATGGTCCTGAACCAAGGCCAAGGACATCATTACCTCTTCTCTCGGTGTCAAGGAAGAGCAGCTTGACATGTTTTGCATGAATTGAGGCATGCTTCATACCCACTTCTTAAACAAATGAAACCTAACGTTCAGTTTTGGGAAATACTGCAGCACTGCAAGTCTCCATTCAAATGCATCTCTGAAAATGTAGCCTGTAGGAAAATAAATATTGCTTGTATTAGCAGAGCATCACATGAAGTTTCAAAAATACAATTTCTCATCTCCCTGAAAACCGCCAGCTCTAAGGATATGCTAACCACCAGATACTGTGCTGCACTACGCTGATCAAATCAGAAGAACAATTTTACCAGCCAGTGAAAAAATGGCAGTGCTTCCCCTGCTCGTTCGCACCCAGCCAGCTAAGCCCTCCAGATTTATTCCTTGGGAGATAAGCAAAAGCAAACACATAATCCAAAGCAACAGTTCCAATTCTTTACATTTAATCTGCCCAGTTTTGCTGTCTGTAAGCTGGTCCTCCTGTCGCATCAGCTCATGCCGTTTCTCAAGTGGAATGCACAGTGCCTCTCCAGACAAAGGATGGTGTTTTAATGGATGCTTAATATGTCCAAAGCATGTATTTTTAATTAACAACACCAGGTTTGACATCACGGGTAACTCACTACCCACACATCTGACTAATACACTGTCTCCAGACCAGCTGAAGAGATAAAACTCACCAAAATAATAAAAGCAGCTTTTTTTTTTTTTTTTAAATCCAAGCACAAAAGAGCTTTAGATACAAAGCTGGACAGTAAGCACACATTATTGTTGTTTCCTACTGTGGCTTTTCTCATCAGTGAGGTGGCCTTTTCTAATCACATATTATAGAATAAAGAGGTTTACAAAATCAAGAGCATCGGAGAGCTGCCAGGCAGGGAAAGAACAGAGTTTTTGCTTATCACAGTACCTTAGCAGCATGTACGCTGCGTAAAATACAATGTTGACATTCTGTCAGTGAAAGCATTTTCTCTCCTCACAGTTTCTGGGCTTTTCAAACAAGAATTTAAAGCAGTGGATTAGGTAGGGGTGATTCCCGTTGAAACCACCATGCCACATGCACATCCCTTCTTATCCAGGAGATGCAAGAGCCACGCTCAGGACAGATTTTGTGTCAGTTTTGCTCCTGTCTCAGGGTTACGGTTTGGAATCTAAAAATCCAAGGAGCTCAGATCTAGGAGAAATATAATTTGGTCTCGAGAGCTTCCTCTGTACATGCATGCTGAGAAATCAGGATGCTGCAGGAATGTACCTTCCTTCAACACGTACATGAGGTACCAAAGAGAAGCCCTCTGGGCAGCTGTGTCACTGCACCCAGTCCCCATGGAAGTCATCACAGGGGAAGTGCAAGGAGGCTGGAAGGGCTGGGTTTTGCTAAAGCGTATGATTAAAGAGTTTATTTTTTGTAAGCGTGGAGATGGGCTTGGACTTCAGGGCTGGTTTGCCAGGAGGACGCAGGGATTCAGGGCAGGAGCACCCCAAACAAGTGCTCATGGAGGATGCAGGTCACAGCCCAGAGGGACAAACGGCACAACAGATTCAGATCCAAACAGGGACAGGTGAGAAGAGAATAGGGAGACAGACAGACCAGGGATATTCCATTGAAAGCGCAATTAAAAGTGTCTTGATAATGCATTTTCCCCAATTAAAATCAATTATGTAGGCTGGGCCCCTAAGCCAGTGGGTCTTCATGTGGCCAGTCTCTTCTCCATTTAATCTGTAAAGTATCACCTATGTCACATTTACACCATAATATATGGCCCCAATATGACATTCCAGATTGCAACACAATATTGAATAGAACAGAAGAGATCAGAGAAAGTGGCTTGCCTGTGCAAGCAAAAATAAACCCTAGACCAGCAGGAAAAAAAGAAATACACTGCTTAAATACATTTTCTTTATTCAAATTCTGTGAAGTATTATGAAGTGATCTTAATCATCCAAGTAAGACTCAAATGACCTATAAATATAGAATTAATACACCTAATTAAGAGCCAAGATGGTATGTTTATGGATGAGCTTGGGCACAACAGAAGCAGTAAGATAAAACCAAACATACAGACACAAGATGCAAAAGGTCCAAGGAGGGAAATGACACAGGATCTGGCTGCTCGGTCCCACCAGTGCTCCAGACAGCCAGCGAAGGAACCACCTCTAAAGATGGCTCAGCTTACTCCGAGACTGTCTTCAAAGCTATCTCAAAAAAATCTCACGATGAATAAGAGCTGGAACCTTCACAAGCACCACGTACAGCCCCATGCCACGTCATGCAAGCAGCACAGAGGAAGGAAAACTGCTGCTACCTGTGCAAAAAGCCCAGGGAGCTGCAGCCCCCGGGGGGCGAGGGCTGGGGGCACGCCAGGCTCTGCAGACCCTGCACACCAGGGTGCTCCTGCCCAAACCCATCGCAGGGAGCATTAGCGTGATCCAGCAGAATTATTTATTTACAGAGAAGAAGCCAGGGGCAAGTCTATGCTAAAAACTGCTGGGGAAGCCAGACAGGCTAAAACAAAAATTCTGTTCAGTATAATGCACAGAGCTGCAATATGCTCCCAACTGCACAATATACAAAGGCAAGGTACACCAAAGTTCACTACAATGAACAGGAGATGCTCTGAGTTAATTTAGATGTATGCATTAAACAAGGGCTGCCTTGTTGCAGCCCTGTTCACTGAGTGTCATTGAGGGCACTCAACTCTCCTGACAATACTGAGTAGCCAGCAGGAAGGTCCAGAAAGATGCATGCAGTGTGAGGAGACAAGAAAGCCACATGAGCTTTGCACAAGCCAAGGCTTCCACAAGAGTCTTCTCAGGAGACAGTGGGGTGTCACCGAGTGCTACTCACACCCACAGTCTTCTTACAACACGTTGAAAAGCAGCTTGGAGAGGGAGCGTTCACTCAAACTACACCTGAAGGGTTGTGCTTTTCCAGCCAGGGAGGATATCTGGCTTTAGTATGGTATTTTGTTGGACAGAACTGCTGCTGGTTTTGACAGGCAGCACCTAAGCAGGGCTGCGGGACTGAGCCTGTGCTGAGCAGCTGCCGGCAGGCACAGAGCGATGCGAGGGTCAGGTATCTGCAGGCATCCATCTGTCCATCCATCCATCCCAGCGCCTCTGCTCCGGGGGGCTCACACAGCTGCTCACTTCCCAGGAGGAAGGCAGCGATGAACACATTGCTCCCAACCTGCCCTTCTCACAACACACAGGACAAGAGGTAAAGCTAAATAATAGAAACCTCATACATTGTGTCACATACTTGATGACTTCACTGCACTGTAATGAGCACTGGAAATAGCTGGCTTGGCCAGGAAACTGAAAAATTGCATTATCCCAGATGAAGTCCAGTAATATCGATGTTCCCTACTAGCATGAACACAAGTCCCAGTGACTGAAAGAGGAGCACAGCCTCACTTTCCAGCAAGCACAGCCATCCAAAGCAGCTCCAAGGCCTCTTTTCAGACTGCACTGCAAGACAAGTGATGCAGCTTTGATATTAACAGCTTGGAAAGCTCACCCGAGAGCATGGCAGCAAGAAGTGCGGGTCGATCCTCAGAGCCCCTGAACCAAAGCCTTTGCAGAGGTTGAAGACAAAGAGGAACCCAAACAGAGCTTCAGTAGGTATGTGGCCTTTGGTTGTGACCCATAGCTTCTCCCTGATGCAGCAGAAAATGGAGATGGATAGAGCAAGGAAACGGAGCAAAGCAGAAAAATAGCATGAAGGGGCTGAATGGTTGAAATCCAGAGAGCATTTGGGTTAAATGAGTTCAGTAAATCAGGAGCGATCTCCTGAACTCAGCACTGCTTCCAATAGTTCAGTCAAACTCTACAAAAAGCCAACACACACCTGATTTTGCTTTGGCCTGAGGAGTGGATTAGTTGGGGAAAAAAACCTCAAAAAACCACAGATGAGTTCTTATGGCTGAGCCAGCGTATACAGTTTTATATTCAAAGTCCTTTATGAATCAGTGACTTTAGCATAACAACCATATTCACAGTATTTGTCATCTGTATGGTTTTCTAGCTCTGCTGTGTCCTCCATGAACTTGGCAAACACAGCCGCCTCCTCAAAACCCAAGTTTTCCTCTGCAGACCTGGCCAAGCAGCACTGAGCTACAGCAGGAGCCAAAAGAAAGAGGTTTGCTCTTAGCAGAAAAAAAAAAAAAAAAAAGGCAAAATTAAAGTCTCCAGGAAGAAAGCTGGAAGGCAGAAATAGAGGTCCAAAAATCAGTAGACCTCGTGCTTTGACTTGGAGTAACTACCCTGTCTCCCCAAAAATAAGACAGGGTCTTATATTAAGTTTTGCTTCAAAAGATGCATTGGGGCTTATTTTTCAGAGGATGTTTTATTTTTCCATGAACAACGATCTACAGTTATTCTTGAACAAAACAAAATAAATCAACATTTATTCAAATATAGTCATGTCATCACATTCTGTCACATCTGTCCTGCTGCATTCTATTGACAACTAATTTTACTTTTTTCCATGTATAGCTGCCTGGACACTATTTAAATTGACTTTTTTATGAACTGTAACTAGGGCTTATTTTCGGAGTAGAGCTTATATTTTGAGCATCCTCAAAAATCCTGAAAAATCACGCTAAGGGTTATTTTAAGGTTAGGTCTTATTTTCAGGAAAACAGGGTAGGAAACTACACAGCCCAGATCATGCTAAGAGAGGCAACAATATGCAAAATCCTAGCATGAGATCCTACATAGTTAGATCACTGTCACCTCCCAGGGGGATGACATTTTCCCCCAATAGGTATGAAAATCCATTTTGTTTCATCAGCAAAATTTTTTAGACCCCCATCTGCAAAAAAACAAAACAAAAAAACCACCAGGAGATACAACAGGTAAACTCTGATTGTAGGATCCACACCTGGGAATCTGGGGTCTGGCTGCCATATTCCTTGGGGAGGACAAAGCAAGAGAAGCACAAACATAAAAGTCCTGTCGAGGAAAGGGAGTCCAGAAGATGGAAATCCAGAACACCGTTATGGATCTCTCTGCTGTCACAAACAAAATTAATTTAGTGTCATGTTAGAAGTTTACAACCAGCTGCCATATTAATATATGAGTGAAGGCTTAAAAGGTCTAAAGGGTGAAATATCTTATTAGCAATACAAGAAAAAATTATTCTGCAGATAACTGGTGACAAATGGTTTCTGAAAAGTTTCACATAAATAAGGCTGAAGTTGCCATTTTTCAGCAGTGCTGTCAGTCTCACACCAGAGTATGTCAATGAACATCGTATTTGTCTTTTGGAGGCTTTTTCATCTGAGATTTGTTTTAGCAGTGAGACATGATGGGGAAAATTACTCTTTGCAAGATTATGTTTCCCATCCTAACAAGTAGGAAGTATTCTCACTAAAGCCAGGAAAATGGGAACATTGTATTAGTTAATCCTGTTCAAGACAATTCCTTTACTGATTAATGTTAATAATTACTTCTATTTGTATCTCATACTAGAGGGATATAAACAAAGATTGAAATATTGTCTATATAAGATTTTGCTCATGACTAAATCAAGCAAAGGATAATGTTGCCAACAAGAGTAGCTGATTTTTGTACTGAAAAAAAAAAAAAAAATCACAACTGATTTTATGTATCTCCTTCTCCCATATGCAGGTATGGGTTGCAACTATCAAGTGCAACTGGTAGAAATTACCCGTTCAACTACAACCCATACTGGCCAGTATCAGGCAAAAATTGTTACGTGATGGTTAATGCCACAGGGGATCACTGGAGAAGCAGCGGGATTATTGATCCATGTTGGACAAAGCAAGAACTGCAGTAGCTAAAAAAGAGAATTTAGATTTTTTGAGTGTGTTATAGTCCCAGTTCCAGGTGGGTTTGCCCGTTTGCTGATCTGTCCTATCAGCCTATGTTATCTTGAGTCCAAGCACCAGCAAGCCGGCTTCTTTTTTCCAAATTCAGTCTTTGAAATGGGAGGTTGTCCCAAGACATTTCCAGACACAAGCCCCAAATTCTGCTCTAAGCCCATTGTCTTTAACTGCCTGTTCTGCCTGCAGACCCACACTCACCTCCCCGGTTACTGCACCCTGCTCTCATACTGGGCTTTGGAGGGGACAAACCAGGATTAGTTAAGAGATGAATGGAGTTGGGTATTTAAAAGATTGATTCTAGCTGCCATCATTGTGTATATTAACTTGGCTGAACAGCAATGGGGAAGTCACTCTAAAAATATCTGAAGGGACTAAATACCCAGGATGCACTACTCAGAAAAATAAGACTACTGGAATTTAATATTAAAGATGAGCTGTCAAGTATTTAAAAAAACCCACCCTCTTCTTTTCCCTGAATTTGTTTCTTTATGTGGGCTTGAAAGACTATCTAGAATGGCTTTGCTGGATTTGTTCTTTGTTTTAACCTTAACATATTAGGAATGCCAATATTAGCCTGTTTTTCTACACAATTCTTGAAGATCCCAAGGATGTATTTTTAAGCCAAGCCTTAAGGAGAGATGCTGGATTTTTAGCAAAGCCTTCCTTTCTCTGAAATGTTAATTAGCCACTGAAGTAGAAAAATTAGGGGGAAAAAAGCAAAAAGCAGAAATTCACAATATTGTGCTCAAACGGGAAAGGTTGAGAGGAAAGAGTTTTCACTTCCTTTCTTCTTGAGACTTTATCTTCACACATTTTCTCAGGTTTTTGTAGACCAGACACATAAGCAGCTTAAAATAAATATGCTTCAGCCCCTTAAAGCCTTTTTCCAGCTACCAGTGTTTAATTCATTACATGGTCTAGCTTATTAAGGGAGCCAACAGAACTCTATTTTCAAGATATTAGAAATTAAATAAGCAAGAAAATATAATTCTCGATTTTCCTATTATTTGTCATTATAAACAAACATTCTCATTGCCCTTTGTTGGAAATATATAATCAGCTGTGGGAAAACAGCCTTGGACTGATGGTATTTCCAGACAAGCTGTGGGCCCGTCCTTTCTAGAACAAGGCAACTGATAACAAGAAAATTTATTCAGCTAATTGTACAACTGCATTGCAAAAACTCATTGTGGGACTTCTCTTCCCAGCTTCCAGCTTGGCCTCCCTTTCCAGCAACATCATGGGGAAAAAAAAAATATATATATAACATTATAAAGAACAGATGAAAGAAAAACCAAAACCAAGGGGCTGCAAGGACGCTTTCATCTGCAGGTCTTCAAAAAAATACCTGCAGGGCAGATACTTGTGATTCCAGCTGAAGCAGCTCAGTGCTGCGAACGAGCGCAGAGCAGGACCTGGCGCTACCTCGGCTGGAGCTCGGACGCTGCTGCATCCCACTTTTCAGAACAGTGTTCTTCTGAGAACTTTACGTCAAGACAGGATTTCTTTTCGAGAGAGAAGACGGCAACGTTGGTGTAGCCAGCTCCAGCTAACCCAAATTTATCCCAGCTATGCCTGCAGAATACAAATGGCAAAGGCAGGCGGGACCCAGAAGTGGAGCCCAGCTGAGCCCTCCCTGTGGCCCTGGCTCCAGACTCGGTTCCACAGGGCTCCAGGGTGTGAAACCCAGATTTACAAGATGCTACCGCCAGCCATAACTCCCCCAGTGCCCTTAGAGAGGTCCATTTGGCATTTCTAGTGTCAGGAAATGGTTTTGGTGATTTTAAGCCCAGGCTGAGCACGTGCCAGAGGTGGGCACAGCTGGAGATGGCTGTGCTGGATGAGCACTGGTGCTGATAGAGGCACAACTCCCCCCAAAATCCACTCTACAACATACAATTTCTTGCAACAGACATTGAGACCAGTTTCATTTGTCATCTCCGAGCCACGCAGGAGATTAATTACTCTCTGCTTGATGCAGCATTTCAAACTCCCTTTGCTTTTGGACTCCATCTGGCAAGCGGATACGCACCTTGAAAACGGAGCTTCCCAGGCGCAGCTCGGCTGGAGCCGCTGATCCACGACCCATCACCTGCACCACGGGCACTGCTCACACAGAAGCACCGCTTTCATAGCTACACTCCTAAGCCCACAATAAATAGACTTTTTTTTTTTTTGCAAATAAAGTCATTGCCAAGGAATATACTATTTGGCTCTGCTCTGTTTAACTGAAAAATTTGCTAGGACTGAACTACTACAGCCTGTATTAAATGTTGAGATTATCGAACATGAGCTTGTACTGAATTAATATTTTATCGCTCCTGGGTCCTGTGTGGGCTGGCTGTTCTCCTGGAGTGCTTTAGCACCATGGAAACGTTGGGAGATATTTTCTCTTAATTGCATGAATGGTTGACAGATAACAGTACAGTACCATGGAATTAAGCCCCAATTGCTAATGAATTCTGATGAGCTGCTAGGCTGTTTCTGTTGTTTTAATTTTATTTTTAAACCTCGCAACATCTGTCCTTGTCCATTATAATTTCTAAAAGCTTTAACGTCAGTAGGTAATGTACCTGTATGACAGGTAATATATAATTATCACAATTACAACTCGCACAAGGTGAGCCCTTTAAACTAAAGGGAGAATTTCAGTTAAGAAATAAAAGAATAAAAATCACTTGAGTGATCAAAAACTCTAATGAAATTTTTCTTTTCCTTTTAATTTTCATTTTTGTGGCAAGGTTAATTCAATAAATAATAGTGTCTTGGTTTTACAGTTGTCAATAAAACTGTTCAAGCACTGTTATTCAAAACTATTGTCAGCAAACACAGGTAGCTGATTATAAATCAATTTTTTTTTATTTCTTAGGTTAGAATTGTTCAACAGCTTGTAGGACAGAGCCCTAGAAATCACTGAGCATTATTATATAATGAAGCAGTCTTGCAGAGCACTTTTTTTTTTTTAAGCATAGTTGCTGCATGATTCACCCTACAGTAACTGTTCAAAATGCAGATTACATCTTTGCAAGAACACTTTATCTGCCCATGTAAGTTTGTGACACACATTCCCTGCATCGCTTGTTCCGCATTACAGGGGGTTTCCAGAGTGTCCCGTGTACGGTTGCTCAACCACCTGCTACTGATGGACAGCAAACTGCGTTATAGTAATTAACCCTAAAAATACAAACGAAAGGCAACTGCATTCTGCAAATGAGAGGAGACAAGAGTACCAAAATTAAGCACAGCACCAGTCCCTTTTGCACGCTGCAGTATGATCTACTGCTAAAATTGCTTGATACTGTGCTTTAAGTGTTATATCACCACAGTTGTACTGAGCGTTAGCCCCAAATTAGTCACCAGGCTAAATCCATACTCTGAGCCTAATCTGTATCCACGTACCATTTCAAGGATCCACTGCTCCTCAAAAGTTTTCTTGGCACTTTAAACATGGCAAGCTCTAAAATATTTTCAAAATACTTTCCAGATTTTAATCAGATCACATACGGAGACACTGAACTCTGTCTATAGGTGACAGACAGTCTGGAAGGGATTGACAGATTCTTATTCACCCTGTCTGTATAAGAGCAGGGAAACAGAACACGTGTGATAAAGGGGCAGGTTTGAGAGCTGGGGGATCATTGTGCCCACTTGCTTCAAGGTCTCTGCCAGAACCCTCAAAGAGTCCTTATATAAGAAACCAAATTATATTAATGTCACTTATTATTATCATTAATATAATATGCCATTAGAAACTTCCAGTAAAACTTGTTTGATTTGGGGTTTCGTTGTTATTTTGTTTGTTTGTGGTGTTTTTTAGGGGTTTTTTGTTTGGTTGGTTGGTGTGTGTATGTGTGTAGTTGTTTGTTTGTTTAATTGAGACGAATTTAAGCCAAATGTCCAGTCTGAAATGAGCTGTTTCTGAAAAGCCCACGCAATTCCAGTTCTGCACTTGGGTTTAGACCCAATTTTGTCACTGTGCCCTTTTTTAAACATGCAGCAGTAAAGCCTGGATCTACTCAGGATCTCAGATTTCTAGTGTTCAAAGTCTGGGTTCGAGCTGCACACTCTGAACCCGTCTCTGCTACCAGCAAGGGACAGCATCTAAACAGAGGCACCAGGACAGACGGACTACGGGATATCCCTCCCCTGCTCCCCGTGGCCCCAGGCAGCAGTGCCCAGCTGCCCAACTGGTGCTGCTGACCCCGGTAACAGCAGCACATAATCCAGGTTGCCCATTTTCATATTTCTCCACCTGTGCACCAGTATATTAATAAAAACCCACTCACATAGGAACACAGCGCTGCTGAATCCTCACAGTCTTCCTTTAAGACAACGGCAAGAGGCCCGAATTTTCTACAAGAGATGCTCACGCATTCACAAACACGCACAAGTTTACTCCAGCAAGGTTTCCACAGAGTCCTACAACATCTACATTTGAAAAACGTCTAAATTCAGTAAAGCAAGAGCTAAATGCAGCCATGAACATTTCATAATAAATCTGCTTATTCTCTGCAGTTGTTAAGAAAATGACACCATTATCTATATTTTAAACCACAATGAACTACCTTTAAAATGCCAATCTGTTGAGGAAAGAGTTTGATTTTTTCCATGAGAGTTATGGCCCAAAGAGAAGAAAAATGTTTTAATCAGCCAAACAAGCAAGTTGTATCGTTAGTTACGCTGCAGGCATTTTTCCTGTGCTGTCACTCTCCTGTGGGGGAAGCCTCCCCAGAATAATAGCTTCCTATTTTCTTAAAATTTCAACTACATGAGGACAGAAGAGTCACGACCTAGAGGCTTCAGAAGCTGAACCGCCCAAATCTGGCACTTCTAAGCTAAATGTTCAAAAGGTTGCAGTGCTTAACTTGCACTGAAATCAAGAGTAGCTGTGAAGCTAAACCCTTGCATGTGCTTTGAAAGTGCAGGATTAATGTAAATACTGCACAGCTTTGTCTGATCTCCAGCAGAAAAGTGTTTAACATGCCATGTAGCTTCTATCCAGCCTCATTTCAGATTACAGATTTAAGGGGCATTGCTGCCAGTTCCCATGCACAACCCGCATTAACAGCGACATTAATGCCCTGCAAACAATAGTGTGAACAGTAATGAAAGAAATTATTGCACAAATGAAGAAATAGATCCCTCTGGGTGAAAAGCAGAGCTCAGGGCAGTGCCCAGCCTATGGACACCTACGACAGAGTGAGGTAAGCAGACATTTGTTCTGCATACATGAAGCTGAAAATACATGTAACTGGCAACGCGAAAGCAGAAGTCCTATGGAAATGTGCCAGACTACTCGCATTCCTATCAGCATCATTCAGTTTAAATCAAATGAATTTTCAGCATATCACTACACCACTTTTGGCACTGCTCAATCTGAGCACATATATCTAGTCTAAAACTAGAGTGGTTGGAAGTATGTTATCGGGGGAAAAAATTGGCTGAAAAGAATGGATACCAAGCTAATTACGGATGGGGCTGGTTGTATTTCCTGTTATTGAAACTGCTCCAGATTGAAGACCATTTTTTTTAAGAGGTCTCTCATCAGAAGACATTTGGTATTTCATTACTTTTTCCATTCTACCTCAGGCAGAAAAAGAGAGTGCCTACAATTTTCAGATACAAGTCCAGAGGGACAAACCTCACTTTGCAGCACTTAACCTGGAGTTCAGGCACTCGTAGGAGACAGGTAAGAGCTCCCAGGTGCAGCACGGACCTGACCTCCATCTACCATCATCTCTATGCTGCTGACGATTCTGGGGGGATGTCTCCAAGTCATTCCTGGTTTACTGCTCAGAAGTATTCACCAGAAACAAACATTGAAGAGGAGCCAGGGCATGGGTATCTCAGACTGGCTGAACAAGGAGACTGGAACAACAGAATTTTGAAGGAAAGATGCACTTGAGGCATGTGCCTAAGGTGAGAGGAGCCAGAATGCAGAGAGGGACACAAAGGTTCATATTTATTAGGATACACCACCAAATGGGGTCCAACATGAGAATATTACACACTCCCTGCTGTCCTCTGGAGCAGTTCCCAGCTCCATCATGTTGGTCTCTTTGCTTATCTGTCCTTCTCCTTCCATCCTTCCTGAGCTCCCTGGTTATTCAGAATATTCCTCCTAACGCAGCTGTTCATGCAGACATCACCAAGCCCATCGCCCCCTCGGCTGCCACTAAACCTGAAGCAGTCCGAGAATTTCTTCATGTCCTCGAGCTCATCAGCTCAGTTAATGGTTGAGCAATTCTATCAAAATCTGCTCTGCTGAAATGGAGAACTTATATTTAGCCTTCTACTTAAACAAAATAACCTACTACTGCATGAAGGTCATTTTTAACAACAAGCTCGAGCAATTTTAGAATACCATCTCCTCTTTTTGAGTCAGTGAATATTTATTTTTAAAAAATTGCTGGCTAGAAACTGAATAGTTGTAATATGATAAAAAGGATACCAGCTGATAATAGAGCACAGTGACCTAGAAAAAAAAATTTAAAAGACTGACATTTTTGTCCATAGCTTACAAGCAAATTAAGTACAAACATTTGAAAAAGTTCAACTCCATACAATTAATTCAAATCCTACTCACGGTAAATTATACTGCAGCATTGCTATGAGTCCATGACAAGTATGCAAGGGTTGCATCAACAGAATGCTCATGGAAATTACGGTCAGTGCTAGAGCCTGCACAGCCAGGGCGGTGCTGTCCCCGACCCAAACAGTGAACTGCTACAAAAATGCCTTTTTTTAATGTATATTGAAATTAACTTCCATGTTAATGCAACAGAGTACACAATAAGCAGTATGATCAACTGCACAGAGCTTTATTTTAGCTTTACAAGTACTAGCACACATGCTATAAAGATCAGAATCATTAAGCAAAGTAATTAAAGTGCACACAAATGGCTTCCTCGAGGCGATGGGGCAAGGGAGAGGAGGCACAAAAGCCTCAGCAGCATCGTCCTAAGTAGGGGTACTGGTACATTAATTGGGTGAACATTTATCAAGCCTCACACTTCTTCAGTGCATTAATCCTGACTTTGTTTCACATGGTCAATTTGTTCCTTCCATCTTCCCTCCAGGTTTTTTCTTAGACCCTGTTGTTCCTAATCAAGTCACGGTGATTTTCAAGTGGTTTTCTTTCTATTTAGAAGACTTAATTTTTTTCTACGTTATCCCTCCAAGAAAAATACCTGTATAAATAAGGTCTACCTTCTAGAAACTTTCTGCATACAGATCACCCATGGGTCAGGATTTCAAGGACTTTTCAACGACTTATTTTTCTCAGACTTGTTTAGCTACTTCCCAGACTTTCAGGAAGGCTTTCATATCCTTAGGGGCCCTGAAAGATATTTGGCCAAGGAGATCTGGACCATATCAGGTACTTGAGGAGCTCAGGGACCACAGGCAGCAGCTACTGCTCCCGAGCATCACTGCATGAATCATCCTCCCCGAGCAAGATGGTTATTAGGCTGCCGAGCAAAATATCTTTACTGATTTCAGCCTATGCCAACATGAATTTGAGCTAATACATTCCTCAGAACATGATGCCTAAACCACCTTTTTACAAACAAAAACTTTAATTTTATAAAAGTATTATTAATAACTCAGGGTTCATAAGTTCTCCTTGGAAAAAGGTATAATCTCTTTTTATTTATACAGACAAAGTAGCAATAAACCACTAAATGCAGTGAAAATATTAGATGTAAAGAACTGGGAAGCTGGCAATAATAGCCTTGCTACTGCACAACAGACCTGTGGGCTATTGATGACTTAGTACTATTACACCCCAGCTGCAAAAGTAATATGAAAATTGCGTGAACATTTCTTAAAAAATCAGCATATTACCATTAAGTTGCATCTAACAAATAAAGCAGTTTTAATTGCTCTATTTGGTCTTAGAAACCAACTTTCCAGGATTATCTCAAAAACAACACTGCCACCGTGTGGCAGAAATCGGTCACATCACAGAAAGCGATAAAGAACAGGACTCGAATCCAGGAAAACAAGGGCTTGCTCCATCTCCAAACAGCCAGACATCCTACAGCAGGTTCCTGAATTCACTTGAAGCAAGCAAGGTTTCCTGCGGGTACATATGGACCTCTGCTCTTTTCTCCCTGAGCAGTACAGGGCGTTGTACTTTAAACCCAGCGTTGTGGATTTCTTGTCTGCTTTGACTTTCTAGATTACACTGCAGTTGTCCCCAGTCCTCACTACATTTTTCAGATGTTGATCAAATGTATGCATGTGCCTTTGGGGGAAAACGGGGCACACACACTATCAACAACAGTCTGTCTGTCTGGGCACGCAGCACAGCTGCCGCATGCAGGTCCTTAAGCCCTCGTGCTAGAATAGATATTTAACTGATCTCAGACCCAGCAAGTGATTACTCACCAGTGGGAAATGTATCCTGATGTGGTGGGATCCAGGACACTAATCAGGCAGCAAAATCCTGGTGATTTCTTATCTCATGCATGAGCTTCCCAAACCTCTCTGCAGCAACTGGTAGTATTTGAAAAGGACCAAGGACTATTCCCAAGAACAATTTGTGCTTTGTGTTTTCTTGATATGTTCTCCCATTCGGTTTTTTGAGGGTTTTTTTGTTTTGTTTTTGTTGTTGTTGTTTTGGTTTTTTGCTTTTCCCCCAAGCTGTTCCGATCTTCCAAATCTTTTTACTAGGTCAAGCGATAACTGTATTTCAATTATTTAATTAAAACAGTACAGCCTCAGATGATGGAAGCAGCACAACTAACACCAGAGTAACGACCTTGAGGCTGTGTGCATGCATGCAGAAGCCACTCGCTTTGTGCTGAAGTCCTTTAGACACTACAGAAGAGGTATTAATAGTAAGATTTTTTTTTTCCTCCAGATTTTCCTAAATATTTAGTTTTACTTCCTAGTGATAATGACAGTTTCTTCCTTGGTTCCTGCCAACACCCCCTTTCCCACCTGTTTAACATGCCCAACAGCTGCCTCCTTCCACTCCAGGAACATCTGCATTTCAGAGACCTGCAGAGAATGAGTGAAGCACCACGAATCATGATGAAGGGCTGAAAACATGCACAATATTCATGTTTCCCTAGTGCTTCCAAATACCATTACAAAGAAAACTCCAGTCTGAGCATTCTCCCCTTCTGATGTAAGTACCTGCCTTGCACCAACAGCCAAGAGTTGTGAATACATATGTAAAACAACCACACTCCATATGCCATCCCATCCTTTGATCAACTGCCTTCCAAATTGCCGCACTGTGAAGCATTTTAATGTATACTTTGTACAGGCGGTTACGACCAAATGAATGATTTAGTAACAAAATGTTTGGAGTAAACCAATTGAGTAAAACTGCAGAGGCCATGTGCAATCAGCCCAGATTTGAGCAACAGCTGCTACACATTTGTAGAATAATAGATCTGATGAACTAATTTGTAAGAAGAACTGGGCACAGCTGTGATGCAGCTCACAAACCAAAAGCAACAAATTGTAAGCAACTGCAAGAAAGGATTGTTTTTCAGACCAACTTCACTGAAATTTTATGTAGTTGGGTTTGATTTTTTTTTTAAATTACATAGTTTGGTGGACAAACGAACCAGGGAGAAAACGCCTCTATCTGAAGTAACTGCTATTTAAAGATCTGTACCAGAGCCAGAAAATCAGTTTTCTTTTAAAGTACAGGAGTAATTCAATGGAGTTCAATGAAAACTACGTGAACAAATAGACACCTTGAAGGCAAATTCTGAATTTTTCCAGAGAAACACCACAGATCAAAATGCTTAGCATACCAACTACAGATATTAAACTTTCATTTGCTGTTACACCTAAAAGGAAACTACAGATTGCACCTACCCTTCTAAAAATCACCTCAGAGTGGATGTCACACAACACAGGGCTCACCAGATTTGCACAAAGCTGTTAGAGAAGCATGTGCCAATGGATTGTTACAGGTTCAGCACCATGTAAAAATAACTATGCCAAAGTTATCAGCAAAAGAGCATACACATAAAACTATATTTTAAAGAGATCCAAGTTGAAATAATGTTGTTTCATCTGTTCAGAAGTACATTTCCACTAAGCAAAGTCAAACCCAAATCATACAGACACACACAACATTGGATCAACAGAAACGATGGGCTGAAAATCAGCTCCATAGAAAAGGTCCTTGCTAATTGACACAGCCCTCAGGCTGCACCGGTGTGGGACTCTGCACTGTCTCCTTCCTCTCTTCTCTTTACAACCAGCTACAATTCTCTACTCATCTTTACTCCCTTCCACAAAAATACTGATTCAAACCCCATGTAGTTATCTGTTTTCCCTTTATTTTAATCTATTTTACTCAGAAAGTAAAAAGATATCCAGCCTTCCTGGATGAAGTTGTTGGATAATTAGAAGCAGTGCCAGTTTTTCATTTCATCACATATTTTCAAAGACCTAATAGATAAGCATAAGCAAGGGCAGCAAAAGGCATTGCAATTTCCATTAAAAAAAAACATATAACAAGGGAGTTTTTTATTAGTATAGCTGTAACCACAACAATTTGAGAAATGCTTTTCAGAGAGAAGATAAATATCCAGGGGAATTTGGAAGGAAGAGTCCAGCCAGCCAGCCCTGTGCTCCAGTGAACGGGCTGGATCCCACACCAAGCAAACACATCAAACCAACACAGTGGAGTAAGCGGCCTCAGTTCTCATCCTGTGCACCTGTGCTAGCGAGAAAACACCTCAGCTGGACCCCTTCACTAAACTATACTTAACAGCCACTATTTCATTAAGTCTTAAGCCCAACAACTGAGGGAGAAAAAGCATTAAGTTAATTAACATATCATAATGTAGTACATAAAAAACCACTTGACAAGATAAAAAAATATATGAAAGTTAAAGCAAAAGGGCTCTAATTTAGGATTGGTTCAAACATACCTCAAGCCTTACACTGTCTATATTAATTAAGTGTATTTGAAGCCAGGACTCCTCACATCTATACATACCAAGGCTTTATTTACAGTGAGAGCTTCAGATACATAGTATCAATACTTAACAATCTCAGGTATAGCCGCTGAAATAGATACTGCTATGGTATTTCTGGATGCAATGTCTTTGAATCCTATTAAAAATAAAACAGGTTTTCATTAAAGTGCAGCCTTCATCTAAGACGGTTGCAAGCACTAGCTGTTAATTATAGATTAAACATTTCTGCAAGACTTTGAAACTGTGCTTAAAACTAACCCAAATAAATTGAGCTCCAAGCTCAGTGTTTCCAAACATTCAAAGATCACACAACTTCACACACGTTTTAATTGTTTGCACGTACCTAATATTACATGAAATTTCTCTTGCAAAAAGGCTCTTTGTGCACATCACTCTACAGCAGTACAATGCCCATCTCACAACTCCTCCAGCTACAGCCACTCGTACTGTTACACATGATCCTCTCATCCACTTGATAGATTTTTCTAACAATTAATAATAACAAATAGATGGCTGTTAATTATTTCTACACTAAGCGTTCCAAACATACATTCTTAGCATTTTTATTCAGCTCAAAGTTCAGAGCTATTTACATTCTTGAAGTAATAGCATAAACACAACTCCTATGAGGTTTATAGGTCACATGGCCATAAAACCTGATGTTATTAAAGACTCTAAGGTTTTTCTTTATGACTTCCACAAAACATCAGCACATTTTTATAAAGTGCTGCAAATGAGTTTCTTCAAACCTTGTGCTGGGGAAACAAGGCTAAGACCAATGAGGGAACTAAGTAACATTTTCCTACCTGGTATCACGATGGTTTGCAATCCAAGGGACCACCATGAGGCAAAGTGCTGGGAGAGCTCTGGTAGAGACCACCTTGGGCCAATAATAGCTTTACAGACTGTGCGTTATTGCTGTTAACCAACACACCACCCTCGGCAGATGGGATGCATTGAGGATGGGGATGAAGGGCAGAGCCCTGAGCAGCTCACCAGGCTCTTGTTATCTCATTAAAAAGGGAGGAGGTCTGGGGCTGAGTAAACGCATTGGATAATGTGAAAATTTAGTGAGGAAAGGTGCAGGGTGTCTCAGTATCTGCGAGGTACAAGCAGAGCAGGATTAGAGCTGCCATCATTCAGAGGAAAGAAAATAACCAGGTGCTCATGTTGTCTGAGGCTGGGGTGATGCAAAGTGCTAGGGGAACCTGAGTTACTGAGGGGCAGAGCCGGGGATCTCAAGTAATCACTCAAGGCTGAACAACAGCAGGATTTATCCCACTTGTTTTGTTTGGTTTTTCTGCACTACTGTGTAAAACCTCCCCTCGACGTGGCTTTTTGTACAAGCTACTGACTCTACATGGGGCAAAGTTCAGCAGGAGTAGAAAAAGATATGGTTGCAAAGCAAGATTCTTCTTTTCTCTCAAATTCTCACACATGTATTTTCATTATAACCTTCACAGGCATTCTCCTCTATTCTTCTTCTTCTTCTTCCACCAATCCTTCTGAAAAGCGTCTGCACTCTCACTATAACAGTACAGTCCTTCCATCTCCAGAAAGCAGCAAATCAGCTGAAATGTCATTATCTGAAAGCTGGTAAATTCTACAGAAATGCTTTTCTAAGAAAAAAATGTCTTATAATGAAATGACAGTAATTGCTGCAGTTTGTCTTCAATGTGGATTTCTCCCCAAGGCACATCCTGCCTGGATTAGAGTCTCTGTCTACAAAATGTTGCTCTTACAAAGACTGTAGAACATGTTATTTACAAAAAAAGAAATCCAGCCCTCAGTGCTTGATATCCTCAAAGAATGATGCATAATGTTCTTGGGGAAAAAAACCAATTGCTTAAATATTTCATCCAGAAATGTAAACAGCTGAGTTCTGATCTTGTTATCTCAACGATACAATGAGAATTTTGCGCTAAGAACTCACATCTTTCAATTGTTATGCATTTTTATGCTTCCTGTTTCATTTCACTAAATATCAGGCAATTTGTTTTGTCTACTGTCTGTTTTGGGATGTGGCTCCTCGCAAACCAAGTGGAATATGTATTTGTAAATATTTAAGTATTTGTATTCCTTAATGACAAATACAGAAAGCTTACGTTATCACTAGGGGTCTCCACAATATATTCCCTCATGTTTAAAAAACACTTTCTATTTAAACTTAAGGACAAGAATGTTAATCTGCACTAAACATCAGGAGATCAATATTAAGTATTTCCAATTAGTTTTATTCCTATGTCTAAAAGCAGTGAAACAAAGACCTACAGCATACAGCAAACACCTCTTCTGTTTGTTAACGCACACAGGGAAAAGCAATCCAGCAGGACAACCATAAGCTTGATATTTTAAACGAACCCCATTAATCTCTATTTATTTTACCTTCTACTGTAACTAGTAGCAGACACCAACCGCAAACAATTCTAAAGGGGAAGCAGAAAATAACACTTTATTTTTCCGGTTACTTTCCCTCGTGCATTTTGCAGAACGTTGTATATGACGAGTTACACTCGTGCCTTCCTATAGCTAAACTGGTTTGGTATTTGTAGAAGTACACACTAGGAATTTGGTATTCTGTAATGAGAACGGGAAAGAAAAACACAGAAAGATAAAGAAATCTCATTGTAAAGCCATAAGAGTGGCTCTAAGAATAATTCTAGCAACCTGAAGGTACTCTCCAATCATTTTAAAACACTGTTTATATTTCTAGTCGATTGCATCTATTCAAGACTGTGTGTAGATACACAGAACACCTGCCTCTCATTTTTCTTGAAGTAGAGAAACCTACAAGCAAGAGTAGACTTAAAATAGAATTATAAAAGCAGAAAGAACTCTAGTTTTTGTCTCCTAGGAAAGTAATTAAAACACTCAAGGCTACACTATAACACTGCACACACTAGTATGGAGAAGACTGTAACGTCTCCCAAAATACTCCAATTATCACTTTTACTGTATTTGCCAGACATGTCTCTAAAATCTCTTTACTTGATCTAACATATGAAGTTTTACAAAATATATTAGCTCATCTGTAGGCAGTAGGTTGAACGCAAATACTTCAAGCATTATATTTTTTTAAATGACGTGAGAGAGGGAGTACGGGAAGTAATCCATAGTGAAACTGTTGGAGTCATCACTTTCTGCAGGTTTTACTCGTGGAGATTTCCCGAAGATAATCAGAACATTGATTTATACTCTTGAACTGTTTTAGAGCCTGGGTCACTGGAAAAATCAATACCACTTTCTATCTTGGCAACCACTCATCAGGCAATTTTGTTAGAAAGGAAAACAGGAGGTGAGTTGTTGAAACATATAGGTGATGAAGAACATCTCTAAAAGCTTTGAATCTAGTGAGAGGATCCACATCTTTCTTCTTCTAATCAGATGCAAAATGTAAGTAAAATAACACGGGTTCACTGAATTTTGAATTGTTTCCTATACTGACTCCTAAGTCAGCAACTGCTGGCTTACCAGCAGGTGCCACAGCTCACAGATCTGACAAAAATTATCAGCTCCTGCAACTAATTTCTTAAGCACATAAAAGCAGAATTGCCATCCCTCCTTTAGTAGGGGATGTGGCTGAGAAATTGGATTCCTTGGGGTGCTCTAGTCCTGGGAGGGACTACTGAGGTTGCTGTGTTTTGGTAATTTGGCTTTTTATTTCTATTTTTTTTTTCTTGGGCTGCAGCTTTGGGTCTTATTGCTTAAATCCACTTGTCATGCTGGTTGTGTTTTCTCGCAGCAGTGATGTTTCTATCCCTCCTTATAAAAGTGTTTAAGGTACTTGTGTGTCTATTGGCTATAAAAGTAGTTTAAGTGATGAACTCAAGATGTCTGAGCAAAGGATGGCTTTATCAAGGTGAGACACTCATGGGGTATTTATAGCTCCCAGGTTAGAAGAATACTTAGTCTACAGGCCCTGAGAAAGAATGCTTAAAAAGGAAAAAAAAAAGCAAAAGCTCTACTATTGCAATGTTTGTTAGGTTGTTGGGGCAGGGTTTTGCTGGGGTTGTTGTTGTTTGATTTGTTTGTTGTTGGTTTTGGTGGGGCACCTCTAGTATACCTACATCTGTAAGAAATGCACAGGATGAGACAAGGTAGTCCGAAAGCGTGTACTTTCTCCCAAAAGCAGAGTGCATGTGTTAAAGCAGTTGTGTGCCAGCTACGTGCTGGTCTCCTAGGACCTTTCAACAGAGATGATGGAGTGGAGCATCTCCTGCGTGAGGAAAGGCTGGGGGAGCGGGGGCTCTTTAGTTTGGAGGAAACTGAGGGGTGACCTCATTCATGGGGATCAATATGGAAAGGGTGGGTGTCAGGAGGATGGAGCCAGGCTCTTCTCGGTGACGACCAGTGATAAGACAATGGGTAATTGCTTCAAACTGGAACATGGCACGTTCCACTTAAAGATGAGAAGAAACTCCTTCCCGGTGAGGGTGGCAGAGCCTGGCCCAGGCTGCCCAGGGAGGTTGTGGAGTCTCCTCTGCAGACATTCCAACCCGCCTGGACACCTTCTGTGTAACCTCATCTGGGTGTTCCTGCTCCGGCGGGGGATTGGGCTGGATGAGCTTCCGAGGTCCCTTCCAGTCCCTGACATTCTGGGATGCTGTGACCTACGAAACATACAAGCCACACCAGCCTCTGCAAGCGCCGCCTGCGAAACCGCTCTGAACGTCCAGCCACGTCACACGAGGTTTTGCCCCCGTGTCTTACCCACGAAGTTTCTGAGCAGATGCGAGTTTTAAGCCCTGTGTTGGGGACTGACCTGCGGCTGTTGTACGTGCTTGCACACTCCGCAGCGCCGGAGCGGCCACCGCCGAGCGCCGCCCGGGACAGCGCCGCACCGGCAGGGGCTGCAGCGGCTCCGTCCGCGCCACAGGGAGAACGCCACGGCTTCGAACGTCTGCCTCTGAAGGCCCGGCGAGTGCCGCCACAGCCCTGCAGCCGCCCGGGACGCACCGACCGCGCCGTCCGAGCGCAGCCTGGCGCCCCGCAGCCCCCCCGACCCGTCCCCTCAGGGGCCCGGCAGAGCGCACGCGCCCGCCCCGTCCAATCCGCTTCCGCGGGCGGCTCGCGCAGCGAATTCAAACCGCGGGGCGGCCGTTGGGCTGCGCGCGGCGGGGGGGCCCGCGCCGGGAACATGGCGGGCCGGGCGGGCGGCCCCGGGCCCTACCGAGCCACGCAGCTGGTGAGAGCGGGGGCTGGGGGCGCGGGGAGGGACGGGGAGAGGCGGCTGGTGCCGCGGCGCCCGGGTCTCTGCGTCACGGTGACAACGTGGTGTGGACCCGCCTGCCCCAGTGAGAGCGCGTCTGGAATATTGTGTCCAGTTGTGGGCCCCTCAGCTCCAGCAGGACAGGGAACTGCTGCAGAGAGCCCAGCGCAGCCACCAAGATGCTGCAGGGAGTGGAGCATCTCCCGGGTGAGGAAAGGCTGAGGAGCTGGGGCTCTGAGCTGGAGGAGAGGAGACTGAGGGGCGACCTCATTCATGGTTATAAATATATTATATAAAGGGCGGGTGTCAGGAGGATGGAGCCAGGCTCTTCTGGGTGACAACCATGATAGGACAAGGGGCAATGGGTGCAAACTGGAACACAGGAGGTTCCACTTAAATTTGAGAAGAAACTCCTTCCCAGTGAGGGTGGCAGAGCCTGGCCCAGGCTGCCCAGGGAGGTTGTGGAGTCTCCTCTGCAGACATTCCAACCCGCCTGGACACCTTCTGTGTAACCTCATCTGGGCGTTCCTGCTCCGGCGGGGGATTGGGCTGGATGAGCTCCCGAGGTCCCTTCCAACCCCTGACATTCTGGGATTCTCGCCCTGGCGGGTTGGGTGGATGTCCCAGCGTGGGGCTGTTGGGCTTTGGGGGTGACGACGCTCGCTGTGGGGGTTGGAGGTGGCTCTGTCCCGCCCAGAGAGAAGCTGCTAAATTAATGTATGCTGTGATTAAGTTACAAAAGACGTACCCATCATTAGCCAATCGCCATGATCAATGCTTTCTGACCACCTGCAAAACCAGGGGTTATTCCTCAAGTTTTAGATCCTTCTGCATGACAAGAGGGAGATAGAATATTCAGTAATACATGGTTTAGGAGGAGAGTGCTTAGTTTATATTTAACTAATATATTGTAAGAAAGAAACTAAACAGTTTTAACTATCATCAATTATTTCTTAGTGTAGATGTATGTCAAAATTTTCAAAAAGTGCAATGCATATGTCGTAACTATGTGAATATAAGCAAGGCAGGAGCATCCAGTCTTTGGAGCACTGATGGAGAATGATCCCCTGAGCTCCCCAGCGCTGATAAAATAAAGAATGCCGCTTAACAGCATAATTGACTATTTCTTTGTTTTACGCTGGGTAGGTGGCCTCAGGGCCCGGGAAGGGACAGTGGCGGTGCCCCGGTCCTTGAGAATAGTGTGACAGCTCAGGATGAGGAGCCTGCCGATGAGAGTATGCCATTCTATCTGAACAGGGAAGGCAGAAAATACTTTATAATTGGCATTTGTGTCCTCTGACAGCTGGATTCATCTCATCTCTGAGGGCTGCTCTGAATTTGAAGGCTGTGGGTTGACAGTCCCTCAGGAGACTGAGTTGGTGTAAATGCTGGATGTGCGTAGGCTGGGGCAACAAGACTCATTCGTGAAACTCTCACCGTGTTTCCAGTTATAGAAGAATGAGATAAAAACCTAAATGACATGCTCATGGTTTTTTTTAACCTGAACTTTAATGTTTGTATATTAATGCTACTACATAATTTACTATAAATATTAATATTTGTTAGTATTAATGTTGTTATTTCGTTCATACACTTATTAACATAATATTGTTTTAATTGATAACTTACAATGATAAACTTCAGGCTTTAATCTCGCATTCTTTCCTGTTTTGTCTCCCATGCAGTGGAATGAAATTACCAAATATTTCCGAGCAGGCATGCCGCTAAGGAAACACAGGCAGCATTTCAAAAAGCATGGCAGCTGTTTCACTGCCTCAGAAGCTGTGGACTGGCTCCATGAAGTGTTGAGGTCTAACAGTAACTTTGGTCCTGAAGTTACGAGGCAGCAGACTGTTCAGTTACTGGGAAAGTTCCTCAAGAATCATGTAATTGAAGATATAAAAGGGAGATGGGGATCTGAAAATTTAGAAGACAATGGTGCACTATACAGGTACTGAAACAAAGACCAGTTAACAGAGCTCTTCAGGTTGAGAACTTTATTTAAAAACCTTAATGCTCAAATTCTCAAAAATGTCTTGCTTTGGGTTGATCACTTGGGTCAAAAATTAACTGCTAACACCATTTTACTGTTTGACTTTACTCTGCCTTGCAGTATAGACTGTACATCCTGTATGCTGAGGGCTGGTTCTTTGCTGTTGTCTAGCCACGCTTTTCAACTTGTAGTAACTCTGTGCTGTGCTACCAGTCCTGTGTTTACTTCTGTCCATTTACATGAAAGTCTAAGTGGGAAACGGACTCTCCCCTACGTTCTAAAACTAAAGGAATTAATGGCCCTCACTTCTCAAATTCTGGTCTCAGTGTAAATATCTGAGTATCTTTAGCTTGACTTTGGAATCAAGAAAAGTAGCCCAAAGCTAATTTATAATATGATAATATTAAACAGCATTGTAAAGAAAAAAAAAAAAAAATCAGTGTTTTTCCCCTGAATTTCCAGAATCTCTTCAGGATCTTATGGAATCACAGTGGCATGGAATCATAGGATATGGTCTTGGTTTAGTGACTTCTTATATTTCTAATCTACTCCTAGTATATTTAACATCTTTCCTATTAATTACAGGTTCCCTTCAACATCTCCGGTTAAACCTCTGCCAAGTTCATGTCCACAAAAAGAGAACTTGGAAAACATACCTAGAGACAAAGAAAAACTTTTTAAACTGCCGCATTTATCCAGGAGAACTTTTAGAAAACATGAGTTACTACAGTCTCTGGTAATAACTTACGCTTCTAACAGAATTACAGTTGCCATGCATTTTTATTATTAAAAAAAAAATAAAACTAGCAGCAATCATCTAAAGAGGCTTGTTTATCTTATGGTGTAAACCACTCATTTTCAGGAAAATTTAGAAAACCCAAAACCTGATACAATAGAAGAAAACAAGGAAGATGCACTGCATAGGAAGGAAATAAGCCAGGAATATGTGCAAGAAACTTGGAGAAGTATCATTCTGCTGCAGTAAGTAATATATTATAAAAAGCACCTTCTCATGTATGTGCTTTGTGTATGTAATGGTCCAATCAAGCTTTTGGCTTGCAAATTTTTTCAATGTTTTTAAAATTCTGGTTTAAGTTGAATATTTTATTGTTTATGTATTCCTTTCAATGTATTTATTAACATTAGATTGTTGCATTTAAGAAATCCATTGAAATTTACTGGTGCTGGTGTTGAAGTATATTTTAAGTACCATAGATGCTCTTTCTTACCGTTTTTTGGTGTTTGTCCTGGGCAAAAGTCTGTCCTCAAATAGTCCTTCTGGAAGTGAGAATTTGTTAAACTTATCAAGTAAGTTAGTTCTTTCTGTATCATTACTAGCAAACCTTTAGACAGCATCTGCTCTTCCTCCCCACAGTTTGCAAACCATCTTGGGCCTCCCGTCTCTGGAGGAAGTTTTGCAGCCAACACAGATAGTTCCCGAGTATGTCATCTACAACATGACTAACACGAGCAAACATGGTGTTGTTATTTTGCAGAACAAATCAGGTAAGATGATTTTTTTTTTCTGGCTTTGTTTAAAGTTTCTGTATGGTGTAATTACAACAAACAATACATAATTAGACGAGGTTCTTAGGGACATGGTTTGGAGGTGGATTTGGCAGCGTTAATGATTGGACGTGATGATCTTAGAGGTCTTTTCCAACTAAAATGATTCTATAAGAATTACAGTAATATGTTTCGTAGTCTGTCTTTTACACTTTTTCCCAGAGTACAGTTCAGTGCATTTGTGTAGAAGGTTTTGTAGGTGTATTACATTTGCTTTTAAATTACACATGTGGAGCAACATTTAAAACTAGTTTTAAATTTAATCTTTTATATTTGAGGTATTATTTAATACATGTGTGCCATTATTTGTATTAGTCACTAGGTATTTGGGCTTGTGTATAAATAATGTACTTGTTTGTTTATTTTATTTTAGAAGACCTCCCTCACTGGGTGTTGTCCGCTATGAAATGCCTCGCATACTGTAAGTCACGGAATAGCTCTTAATTTCCAGAAACCTATTTTGAGGGTTCAAAGTGAAATACACTTGTATGTTAAGATCAGTTGTGATGTTTCATTTTGGAAATTCAAATAATCTAAGTGCCCTGATGTGTGGAGAAGCCATGAAAGGAACTGTGTAAGCTTTCAGTGGAAGTGTGCTGTCCGAGGCCGTGAAAAAGCTAAGGACTGGTTTTTATGAAAATAATTCCTATTAACAAAGAGTCAGGCAGGGAGAAAACTTCAGTGTTTGGGCAAAACCCGTGTGTGGTTTTTTCTAATGCAGTTTTTCAGGAGTAAAGGGACTTTCCTTTTCCAGTTCCTGGCTTTGAGCTGGACTAACGCAGTTCCTACATTTCATATTAACCTGGGGAGGCCAGTTCACAGGAAACCAGTTGGATTTTTATTTGTTTTAGGAGAAATCAAACAAAGTTTTGCAAAGGATTTGAGATAAGAGCTTGCTTGTATAGTCAGCTTTATAGTCTACTAAATTTGTTGTTAGACCAGAAAGAAGAATTCCACTCATTTGTTCCTGGATCCTGGACTTGCAGTATAGCTCCTCTGATTCCTTCTTCTTGCCTTCCCCACCTTTTTTTCCAAACTGTCTTCAGAAAAAGCTTATATACCAAACCCTGTAAGACACCTTTTATAGTTATGGTTCAGCTGTGGAGAATGAAGACCTTAATGTCTTGTGAATCACTGTGTAGTAGATGAGTTGGAATTTTAAAGTCAGATATTTTAGCTGGTAAACGTGTTTTGTGACAATCGCACTTTCATTGTCTGCAGACTGAGAGTCTGCACTCATCCCTTGTTTTGGTGTTAATGTATGAAATATCTGAAAGTGGTTACAACCTACAGAAAATTTAGAGTTTCTGTTTTGTTTTCTTTGTGTATTTGTTTAAATGTAAAATTTAGAAAGGCGTGACGTTAAATCTTAAAAGAAGAATCAGTTACTAAAGGCATCAGTGTTACCTGTACCTGAGCAGCTGCTTTGGAACTACTGGGAAAGTATTTCCTATGAAGTAGTACAATTAACACAGGTTTTCACACACTGAGGGGGAAAAAAGGAGTACTTTCCCAGTGAACCTAATGAAGTCCAGTTTCTAATGGCTCGATCAAATGTGGATTCTGCTGCTAATAAAGGAGCGGTTTTGTTCTTAGGCGTGTGCTATGGCAGACCTGGGTGGTACTGATATCTCCTTTACAGTGCCATTGATTTTTGTGAAACTTCACAGAATCTGTCTTTGAGGCTTCCTTTGTCAGCCGTGTTTGAAATTGTTACAAACAGTACAGATCATGATTAAGTAAACTTTGCATCTTTACGAAGCAGGCTTTGAAAAGATTCTGGAGAAGCAGAGGACAGCTAGACTGACAATTAGACTGACTTTTTTTCTTTTTTAATAAAACCTCCTCTTTAAATGGCCAACAGGGCATGCTGGAGTTAGGTGAGCGCCTCTCAAATGAAAGCTGAGATTGAGGTCTTTATGTGTGTGCTTGCCCTGCTATTTAACTCTTGCCCCTATTACTGGCAGTCGCCTTCATTAGCTCCCCTCAAGGCCACACTACTTGTAACGTGGGTGTTTATATGTTTATATCTGCATATATTTCTAGCTGTGAAGTGGAACCGTGGTAGGGCTCTGTGCAGGTGTAGTGTGACTTCACCAGTACAGTTTGCAGCATCTGCTCTTGTGAAAATGATCCTTTTGGGGTTTTTTCTTCAACATGACCCTTTTTCTTCAGCTGCATTCCCAAATACATAGAGCCCCTTACGTGAAGAGCACTCTTAGGAAAAGCGGGACAGGGAAGAGCTTGGTGAGTGGATTTAAACCAAAGTGGAAAATATAGCTGAGCACTGGTCTTTGAGCATTTCAATACCTTAATTCCTATGTCAGTCCTGTATTTAGAACTAACAGGTCTTTATATTCATGAGATAAAAACTGCAAGCAAGCTTGCTGGTTTTTTTAATTCTCAACTCTGCATCTGAGTGAATTAGTTCAAGCGGAGATTTTATCTCTGCATCTGCCAGCTGTACAGTAACCAAATGATGAAGGCAGTAGGTACTTTGCACAGTGAAAACTGAAAATACACTGGCAGGGGAATTACTGCTTTAGTGTATTTTCAGTGTGGTGTGTGCTAATGTGATTATGATTATAAAGTTTGATCATATCAAAAGTTAAATTTTCCCTAGTTCTATGCGTAATTGAACCTGCCATCTCCTAATTCACTGGAATTGGCTTTGTAAGTTAGTTTATTACATTTGTAGGAGTTCAGTGGCATATAATAACGTTATGGTTAAAAGAGCTAGAAAACATCAAATATTTGTACCAGACGCCTTTTATTCATTCTTTTTCTTGTCTGTAGCAACATGGTCAAGGTTGATTAACCAGATTTCCTAGATATTTGAATTGTTTATCTGTCCGCTTCTGAAGAAAAGATCCACCATGGGAGTAGTGGTGAACAAAACTTCCTCTTCAAAACTGGGCCCAGCATGAGACTCTTGATCTGGGAGCTGGAGATTCCTGTGGGAGAACTGGGATTAGTTTGGAAATGAAGGGAAATGCTAGAATCTTGTGACTATTTTGCTGAGAAACCTAGAAAGGGCATAAATGAATTTTCTTTTTTTTTCCTGATGTGGAACAGCTTGTTGGAACTGAGTACAACTCCTCAGTGGGTATACAGAATATTTTATACTATTTTTGCTTACAAGTGGTACAGTGCTGAACTAAACAAAAATTTGTTCTTGTAGGAATTACTGTTTCACAATAAAAGAATCATGTCAGCATTATACAAATATTATGTTGATTTTTTTTAATCAAGTTTTTTAATAATGGAATTGTGAGAGTAAGTCCTTCTGTTAATTTTCTTTCTTCACCTCTTTTTAGGGCCTAGAAATAATGACATGAGCCAACCAACTTACAGTGGGTTTGAACGGGATGTATTCACAACAGTTGCTGATTACTTTCTCAATCTCCCCGAACCATTGCTTACATTTGAATACTATGAACTTTTTGTTAATATTTTAGGTATGTATGAGCTTAGAAATAATCAGTACAACCTGTAAGTTTGTATCAACAGGCGAACAAATCTGTAATTCAAAGCAGACCTTGACCCTGTAATTTAAATGGCAGGTTGAATCTGAGGAAGATCATCAATGCTGTCATTCTGTAATACAATATTAATTGAAATGCAGTTCTGTTTCATACTATCCTATAGCAATTGCTGTCTGAGCTAACATTCTAAATATGCATTAACCATAATTTTTAAAAATGTGCTCTTTTTTGCCTGTTCCTCACTATTGCAGCTTGTTACCTTTATCCTTGCATGTCGGTTGCAGTTATCTTGTTGGATTGCTTTTGGACTGAGCTAAAAACCGAAGGGTTTTACTAACAGAGTCAACTATAAATTAGTGTCTTACATTTGTTGTCTTCTCTGTTCAGTCAGCAGCTTTCTTTCTGAACTTGTTCATTTTCGTACCGCTTGCATCTTAACTTATTTTTCATTTTCTGATAGTTATGTGTGGCTACATCACAATTCCAGATATAAGCAGTGGAAAACATTCTGTCCAAGATGAGAAACATGACCCACAACCTTCGAAAATTCTTCACTTGAACTCTTTCAAGTCAACTGAGTGTCTTCTTCTAAGCCTCCTTCGCAAAGAGCCTGACAAAAAAAAGAAAGAATATGAAGGCTCCAGGAAGTCTTCTTCAGAAGAGTTAACTATTCAGAAACAATGTGCAAAGAAATTGCAGCAATATCAACTGACACGTACACAAGTTAGTGCTGAAAATCTAATAGGGGGAAGTTGTCAAAATCTTTCAGGTTTCAGGAAGGAACAAGATCCACCTCGAACGTTTAGGACAAGATGTTACTCTTTGGAAAGAATTGGAGATACTGCTTCAAGTGTATATAATAAAGGAGAATCTGATTCCCTTGGGCAAAGTGATATGAACACCACCCTGGGCACAAGAAATCGAAAACAATCACCGCTGTCTGAGCATAAAGCTAATTCTGTGTTGGAGCTTGGGTTTGATAACATGTGTCAAAACCAAACCCATGGTATCCAGAGAGTGGCTGCCTTAACTCTTCAGGATAAAGAGCTGCTTAATGAAAATTGTGGGTCGAAGCAAATACACAGGTCTCTGAGTTTACTTGGCAAGAGGAACTCCAAAAGTTGTGCCAGCATCAATGTACCCGTTGCTGAAATCACAGTAAAGCCAAGGCCTCAACTTTGTGGGCAAGGAAAACCAAATACCTCCGGTGCAGACATCAGGACGGAGGTTTCCGATATCGCCATCAGTAAGAGACGCTGCAAAAGTACCACAGAACTCTCAGAATTCTCTTTCACTCACTCTTTTATGTTGACTGGCACGCAAAGTAAGATGGATTTCTAAAGCATGTCGTATTGGCTTATTGTGTTGTCTGACTAATCTCTGCTTCCTTAATCTTTGGCACTGTTGCTCGGTTTTTTGATAACCGTATAACATGATCTGTGGGTTTTAAGAAAAAAAAAATAATTCTGCTACATTGCGCTGCCTAAGGGGAGCCTTTCATTCTTCTGCTAACAAATCATAGGGTGTAGTATGTTTAGAGCCTGAACTCGATGTGTCAGTGCTTCACCTTTCTGTTCAGGTAAGTGATGAGGAATTCTGACCTAGACACTCTCTAAGAGTGGGCAGGGGATTTACCCAGACCTGCCTGGTGGAGGAGATGCATTTTTCTGGGCTTTGAAACACGTTTTCCAGAAATACTTCCAGTAATAACATTAGTGTCACTTATTAATTGTATCAGCAGTTTACCATAATGAAGCAAATTGAAGATGACCGCACAAAAAAAAGCCACATAACATTATCTATCATGTTACAGCTGATTTCTATGAAACGTAGATTATTGTTGAAAATAATAAAATTTCTTGTACCGAGATAAAAATATCCTGAAAGCTGGTTCTAATCTTAACGACAGCTATCTTTACAATTAACTTGTAGATCTCCTTCAGCCTCATTTAGAAAGAATTGCTGTTGAAGCACTACAGATATGTTGTTTGTTGCTTCCACCACCAAATCGTAGAAAGATTCAGCTCCTAATGCGTATGATCGCTCGGATCAGTGAAAACGTTGATATGCCACGGCTGCACGATGCGATGGGAACACGTTCTTTGGTAAGAAAATTATAAGTGCAGCGTCTGATTTAAAATTGTGGCTGAAGTAACACTAAGAATACCCGCAATATTCTGTACTTGAGGTTCTTGTCCTTGCAATTAAATAGTGACTAACGGGCAGATTTTTCCTCTCAAGAATACTTACAAAAATGTGACTTGAAGCAAGCACTTTTTTGTGTCCATCCTAATATATTTCAAATATTGGTATTGCTTTTGTTTACTCTGGGAGGAGAAGGGAAATAATTTCTTAAAAGAACGTGAATGACTGCCTAATCTGATTTCTTACCCAACTGCCATCTAACTTAATAGATGTTGGCAAAGTGTCTGTAGAAAACCTTTCCCAGGCTAAACATTTGTGTATGTGAAGTTGTGACAAAACCAGTTCCAAATAAGTGTATTTTCTGCCTGATGAGTTTAAAGACGAGCTTCAAGGTCTGAATTTAAGCTTTTGTTGAAATGACTAAACACTTTTGTTAAACAAGATTAGATAGAACAAAAAAGTTACCTGCAGATGCTAATTTAAAATAAGCTTACTAAAAGCTGGAAATATGGAAGCTGCAAAAATGATTTCAAAGCTATTTAAAACTGGATGTTGGTTAGGCTGGCTCTGCAGGTTTTTAATCATCCCATTTGTCTCAAGATGGCTAATTGAACACTTTCTACAGGGGAAGACTTACTACCTTTCTAAAAATATTTATTTCTTAGCTGAAAGTACTGTTCAAAAGTGTCCAAGTCTAATGTTATAAGAAGTTACTTTTGTTTCAGGTAAGGAAAAAATTATAATTGGTTTTCCTCCTCTCTTGACCAGTGGTGCTGGCAAGAGGCTGCAGTGCCAGTTGGTACTGGGGGATTCCTTGTGCCACTGTGTAGACTGGAAAGGAGGCAAATCCCTCGGCTTCCCGAACTAACGATCTGCTGAACACTTCCAGATGATACAGACCTTTTCTCGGTGCGTGCTGTGCTGTGCGGAAGAAGTAGATCTCGATGAGCTGCTTTCCACACGGTTGGTTTCATTTCTAATGGACCATCAGCAAGAAGTATTTAAAGTACCAACTTACCTGCAGGTTGCAGTGCGAGATCACCTGGAATACGTGAGGATGGCTCAGGTTGGTGGCATGAGAGAAGTTTAAATTCATTTGCTAATTGCAGAGAATTTGTTACTTCTGAAAGTAGGATGGGAAAACTACAAATAAAACCACTGCGTTTTGAACGCAGATTTGTATTAAACTGTTGGTGTAGACATAAATATTAGCTACGTTATAAAGTTTTGTGGCTTATGATGTTGCTGTGAGTTAGTGTGCTTGGGTATTTGTTAGCTCCTTGCTGAAATAGTGATACATAATGATTTGCAAATACACAGACCCCTTCTTCAACTTCTGTTTCAGTGCAAATATCCAAAGGAAGAAATTTGTGCCATATTACCAACGTATTCATACTGCAAACAAATAACTCCTCAGGAGTTTGAAGAACAAAAGGTTTCTACCTCTCAAGCTGCAGTGGCAGAGCTCTTGGAGAACATTATCAAAGACAAAAACTTGTCTGTGAAAGACAAAAAGAAAAAGCTAAAACAGGTAAGAAACTTTGTGGATAATTCTTCCAATTCTGACAAGGCTTTTGAGGGAAGGATCTCAGGCCCTGGGACAGACCCGGAGCAGACTGGAAACCGAGGAACGCTGGGTTTGCCCCGGAGAGCTGGTTGGTGTGTTCTGACCGTGCTCTGATTGGGATTTCAAAGACAGCACCCAATACCGCATTTGGGGCAGCAGCATTCAAACAATGATTTAAAACCCATGTAATATTATTCTAAGACTCTGCTTTCCATTCCATCATGTGCGATACAATTACAGCGTGGTTTCTTGTGCGCTGGCTCTGCAAGTTTACCATTAAAATGCTATGGATGGACTTAATAAGCGATAAAATCGGTGACTTTTGCTTTAAGGTGTGAAGCTCTATCTGTTCACAACTCAAACATTCTTTTCTGGGGACTTAGCAATATACATGTTACAAAACACAAAGTTAAGATCATCTGACACTTGTGTGGCCTAATACTAAAACTAAAATACAGCAATTCTGGCAGGATTTAATGCTGGAGGGTTTTATTCTTTTTTGGAAAATCTTTGGCAAGTATTTCTGACCAATCGAATAGTGTTGTACTTGTCCTGGAATCTCCTAAGTGAGTCTTGTGACTCAAATTTGAAAAAGCAGCTTTTCGAAGCAAGCACATTTCTTTCTCTTTGCCCCTCTCCCAGCCTCTGCAACACTGACTTTCATATGTGTTGTCAAAACTTTCTGCTCCCACAAAAGTGAAGGCTGGACTTTTGTTTAAGTTCATTAAAGAAGAGTAATTAATTACAGTTGATTTAAAACTTGGAGTAAGCAAGCAGTAAATAGTGATACACAGCAGCATGTTAAGCAGGTGAAGTGAGAAGGAAGGAAATAAGACTCAACTCCTCTAACAGTAAAACTCGAAGTACATACTCACTTTTGATGAGTTCCCACTGAAGTACAGCTCGTACTGTAAGGGCCACATGTTAGCAAAGCTTATTTTTAAAAGTCACAGAGCTGTACCATTATAGTCCTGCCGTTTGTGCTGGGATAGCTAGTGGTGTGAAAAATCACAGCTTTTCAGAGCAATTATTCAGTTGAGATACCTGGAATTGGGGAAAGCCAAACATGTGGCACTTTTTAGAGCGTCAGGTCCAACCTGGGTTGTCACCAGGAGTTGCCAATGGTGTCGTGTTCCATAGGCTGAATCAATCAGCAGAAAGCCTTGGCTGGTGCATAGATATATTTACCGTTATCCGTTCCTTCCTGAGACTTTACATAATAAAAGGGCAAAATGTCAGAAACATGTCTCTGAAGCCAGGTATTTTTGTTTAATTGTATATCTGCAAGAATTGAAAAACAACTCCCTTGGTTGAGTAGTAAGCTTTCCTAGAGATTACCTTCAAAATATGCTGAATTTTGGCTTCCATGTAGATAAAACGTATTTATTGTTCTTGAAAGCCAGCTTTCCAAGCATGAACGGAATATCCAGCGATGCTGCAAGGACGGTGCGGCTGCAGGGGGGTGCTGCCCACCCTGGCTGTGGGGAGAGCACTGTCCTGGTCACAGCACCTGAGATTCCTTGGGAATAGAGCGAGACCAGAGGCTTTTCTCATTTCAACAGGAGATAAAGTGCCTGACAAAGCTTCTGTTTGATTCATTGCCGATAGTCGTGCTGCTCCTGCTGGTCCACATCCTTTCCAGGCGATTCCTGCTCAAGTCCTGCACAGCTGGAGGTTTTGGTAAAGTCTGTTTCATTTTATTTTTGCTTTTGTGTTTTCTAGTTCCAGAAGGAATACCCTCTAATCTACCAGAACAGATTTCCAACGACAGAAAATGAAGCGATGCTATTTGAGAACAAACCTACCATCAAACAACCCATGCTTAGCCTAAGGAAACCAAGATTTCGTAGCCTAAGATATTAATTTCACTGCACTTCAGCTACTTATTTATTTGATGGATGGACGTATGAATGATTTACCACAGGGCACGTGTTACAGAAATTTGAATGTTGCTGTGTGTGTAAAATGAAGAAATGTTTACATGGACGCTATGCTGAAAGGTGCCAAAACTTTTTTTTTTTGGTGCAGATAACTTTTGAATGATTGCAAAGAGAGAAATATTTATCTGTTTACACATTATTACGATATATTATGCTCAGTAACATAAATGTGAAAATGAGCATGAAGCTGTTAGTAACCAAAAATTTATATATGGTTTTCATATGGGAAACTAATAATATGCATATTGTTGTAATTTTTTAAATGGTCAGGAATTTGTGCCATTTATTATACTTTGTGTAGGTTTTTAAGTGTCTGTATGTTGTGAATAAGTGCCTCCTTTATATTCTCAAAATATTTGTCTTTAAACTAAACAATGTTCTCTAAATTTGGGACTAATTTAAAAGTTGGTTCTGTTGTTTCCAAGGGAGCCAGGAATTCACCATAAATAAAAGATTATCTGACTCCATACAATACTTGTGTTCAGCTCATCTGTAAAATTCACATAAGCTTTTGTATATTTATTTATATGAAAATTCTTAGGTATGTTTCTGACATTTTTGTGGGAAATTTATTTTGGATCTATTGGTATGCATCTCAAAGTACTGGAAATGATGGATTATACACAAAGTGACAACAAATAGAATCAGAATACACTGGATTTCCCTGTTTTATCTACAGAGTTAGAGGTTTGCTTATAAATGCTGATGGAGCCAAGAGTATAAATCTGTGTATTTGAGAGAAAAATTCAAAGTAAGTTCCTTTTTGTAAGGAAATCCTGGCTTAATATTTAAACTGATGTGCTGAGGAGAGGAGCAGGTGATGGGCAGGACAGCGCTGGGAAGGGCACAGCTGAGAGCGGGGGGATCAATGCGTAATTAATGCAGCTGAAGCGAGTACGTTAATTTGCCATAAGGCAGCTACAAGTCCTCGGACAAAATGAGGCCACCATGTAAAATGTTGCTTCTGGGTAAGTTTTAAACTATCTGCCTATTTTGGCTGTGTTTGCAGAAAAATGGAAGGGCTGCACTGGAAGAAGGTACGTTTGAAGTCCAACTTTGTTTTCACTTGAAGGTTTTATTTATTAAGCAGTTTTGTGCTTATGGAATCGGATATTTTGGAGAGCTGAGTGTTTTTCCCTCACGTGAGTGGTTCCAATGGCTGTTACCCTGTTCGGTGATCCGAGTTCTGAGCTGAGCCACTAGGACAAGAAACTGAACCATCATTGCACCTGCACATCCAGACCCTTACAGTAATTTTTATTAAACTATTGTCAAAATTAAAACAAATCTCAACTACTCATCTCTTTACCTGGTTTGGGAATCTTTCTGGCATCTCATGGGTCTTATACAAGTTCATATGCTGTGTCAGATCTGTTGGTGTTATGAATGAATGTCTCGTTGGAGGATTGTCACACTGATATTTGACATCTTAGCACATAACTGCAACCATGAGACTGCACTTCAGTTCTCTCAGGCTGTTCTCGCTGGAAAAATGGGGCAAAACCACCTTTCCATTCTGCATCTGACAGATAATTGTACATAAAGATACACAATTATATATATATGAAATCAGTCTTATATCAGCTTTTTGGCTGATAGCTTTCTGATAACTGGGGGGTATCTGGCACAATACCTATTTTGCAATAGATCATTTTGCTCTCTTCCTTAGGAGGAGGAAGGCTTGGTAAATGAGAAGCCAAGATGAGCCCAGTTTTAGGCAGTACTAGCGATGCTTTAACGTCCTGTAGATAACGCTTGTGTGAGAGGTGACAGATGTTCATCCTCTGTAAGGCCTGGTAGTAAAACTGCTTTGAAAAACCCAGTACCTGCCTAAACTTGCTTCTCATTCTTCTCCACCTGTTAAACTGTTGTGTAAATGCTTTATTTATGTGGTCCAGTTAAGTAACCTATTCCTCCAGAAGCTCACATTTCTAAGGATTTAGCTTTCAAAGGACTGCCCTCATTATTCAGAGTTCTTGATCCATGTTATTTAATGTTCCCTTCTAGCATTTTGACAGAACTTAGCAAAAATGTGAATAAATAGACAAATTGACTAGCTGTGGGACAATTAAAACGCTCCAACTGGAATGACAGATACAAATTTAATTTTCATCTAAACCTTTCTTTGAGCTACTGTTTTCTCTTGGGTAAAATTTTTTAGTGGAAGCTTTTTATAATTTTTTTTTTTTTAATTGCAAAACCTACAGTTCTGTAGGGGAGCAGTTAATCTGAGGTGAATTTGCAGTGTCCTGTAACATCTCGGTTGTGTCCAGCACAAGGTAGCAGAATTCCCTCTTTCAAGGGTAGTTTGGTCTGTTCGCTCGGCAGCAGCCGGTGCAGGTGTGACCATGATGGGCTATTTGGGTTTGGAATACGTACTTACTGTTTTGCAGACACTGCCCCAAAACTCCCTTCTCTTTTACTGAAGTGTTTTTAGCTGTTATTTGTGGTTGCCGTCTGCAATACCACCTGGTCTGCTGGAAATCAAAGGTAAATAAATTAGTTGCCTCCCTTTCCTGCACGAAAAGGTGGGATGAGATGCTGCTACTTAGCAGCACCTTTTGTGCTAATTAGCCTCAATAATTCCTTTTCCAGTCATATTAGTTAGAAGGAAGACCAGTTTTATGACCCGCTGGCAGGTATATGCCATCTCACAGTGTCCTTGGTGTTGGTGTCACACCACAAGTCCCCGGTCTAGCGCTGCCTGGTGTGTTTTGGCACCTGGCGATTCCAAGAAAGCGACTGGTTACATGGGTAAAATATTAACGGCTGAGCTCAGCGTCGAGTGGTGGTGCAACCGTGTGCTCCAAATTCAACTGCGTGTGGGCAGCAGACAGAAGTGGCAAAATTAAAACTTACAGGGGAGCAGGAGAAAGAATGATAGAAGAATTAAAGACTTGGCCCTCTGCCTCCAGAGCCGCTGGGGAAGGATGGGGCCTGGGAAGATGTGTCACCATGGAAACACTGAATTTTCATGACGTTGAAGATTAGGACACTGCCTTGGGTCCTTATCCTGGGGCTAATTAAAAATCTCCGTGTTATTTGCATTAAGAGGCCTTGGGTTTGCACTCAAGTTTATATTGAATATATTTCTTGCTGGGCTGCTTCCGCAGACAAATTACCATATAATTAAGGTTGCTTAATATGGAGGGTTAATGGGAGGCTTCAGCCAAGGAGCTCAAAAAGGCTCAACTTGGGCTCCTGGTTTTGAATTAGAAGCCTTGAATGAACCCTCAGTCCTAAAGGACACACTGTCTTGTACAGAGAAAAAAGAAAGAAAAAGAAAAATACATAAAAGGAGGAAGCCAACCTTTCACTGAATGGTTGTAGTAGCAGACCAAACATGGGGACTATTTAATGCTTAATTTTCTCCTTTCACCATAGTTTTGGTCACTGGAGCCCTCCTTCTGCTTGTGTGGGAGGAGGACCCAAAGATAAATGGAATTCTGAAATGTCTCCATCCTGTACCATGGGCTACCTGTGAGTACAGAGCGGTGATCTTTATAACCTCGTTAATCTTTGAAATTACTCCTTACAGCCCCATTGTTTTCATAAATGTCTGCTCTTACTAGAGGTTGTTTCTTAAAGTGATCTTTGGCCGTCTGTGCATAAAATAAATGATCAAGTCTGATGTGTTGGAGTGTGTAGGGCTGTTAAGATCCCGTGTAAAAATATTCTGTTACGTGCATTAGACTTCAGAAATCTGCCTTGTGCAGCAGCTGGAGCAACCCCAGTGCCCTCCCGGCCGGTGCGAAAGGTAAAGCTTTAGTCTTGCTCTCCTTGGACCAACACGTTGGAGCTCGCAAAGACAGAACTCCAGAGAAGCCCAGGGTGGAGGAAAAAGCTGGCGCGTACAGGAGGCAGGGATGATGATAACTGACACCGTCATCTCATCTCTCGGTCGGTGTCGGAGCAGGGAAGGTTTCCTGCGGCGCAGGGTGGTGAAGAGCGAGCAGCTGCGCCAAGTGCCCGGTGTGTCACCCGGTGTGTCACCCGGTGTGTCACCCAACGTGTCACCCAGCGTGTCACCCGGCGCGACTCCAGCACGCCCCGTTTCACTCCCTTCTGGTTTGGTGGTTGTTTTGTGGTTTTTTTTTTTTTCTTCGTAATCACTTCTGCTTGGGAAGAATTTAGGTCTCAGAAAAACATTCAAAGCCCTTTATTGTGTGAACAGCGAGACAAAACCTCTCAAAGCCCCGGGAGGATTTTGGTGCTGAAAGCCCGCTCTGTTCCCGGGGGGTGCGCGCCGGTGGGGGCGGCCGTGGGCACAGAGCTGCCCCCAGCAGCGCCCCATAAATACCCCTCGCACGGCTCTCGCTGCGCGCTCGGCTGCCGGAGCCTCGCGTCCTCCGCTGGGGAGAAAATGTACAACCAGTGAGTATCTGCGCGCGTCCCCGCGCGGGAGCAGCTCGGCGGTGCCATCGCGGTGCGGCGCTGGCCGCCGCGGGGCTGGGGGTCAGTGCAGGCTGGAGCGGGGGCTGTTTGGGGGTGTCCGTGCGGGTGTCTCCCCTGATTTGGGTGGCGGGGGACAGGATCACCGCTGGGTGCCAGGGGATGCTCGGTGCTTCGGAGGGGAAGGACGGTACAGCCTGTGTCTGCTGTGTCTTTACGGACTCTGCAGTCGATCAAAAATGGAACCTAACAAATAATTCTCCCTTTGCTCGAAGGGGGAAAAAAAAAAAAAAGCTTATCCAGCACCTGGGAAATACACCTTGGATTTTGCTTCCTGATTCAGGATGTCCCGAATTTGTGCACGGGGCGCGGGTGTTTGCCTGCAGGGCTGTCCTGTCTGTGTTCCCTGTTCCTCCGTCGTGCGCTTGGGGTTTGGCCGGTTCCAGGCAGCCGGTCAGAGCCCTCGGAGCCTTTTCCCCCCTCCACGGCCGCTGCTTCCCCCTCCCGACCTCTCGAGTGGTTTGCAGGCAGCAAATCGGTCCATCCAGGAGCAAACCCGCCTCCCGCAGGGGGTGGGCTCCAAAGCCACCCCCAAATCACAGGAGGCTGACGCCAGGTCTGCTGCCCCTTCCAGAGTGGAGCATCCCGCTGGAGGCTACAAGAAGCTCTTTGAGACGGTGGAAGAACTGTCCTCGCCGGTGACCGCACACGTCACGGGTGGGTCTGAGCTCCTCCTGCCCAGAGTTTGGTCTCGGGAGCTCGTGGGCAACCAGAGCTCGGAGGTTTCACAAGGGCCAGAGGTGGAGGTTGTAACAGGGCTGGCGTGTTTTCGGGTAGAGGAAGGGCAGATTGGCTGGGTCATCTTTAGACATTTCAGTATTGAACGTCTTGGTCTGCAGGAGGTGTGTAGGTGAAGGAAACAGCGCAAAGAGCTCGTGCGTGTTTACAAACCAAGTTTAATAAACATGCAAAAAAAAAAAAAAAAAAAGAAAAAGGTTTGAAGCTTTGTTCTTTCTGTCGGCACAATAAGAATTACTCGCTCTGATCTGCGTGTTCCGCAGGCAGGATTCCCAGCTGGCTGCGCGGGAGCCTCCTGAGATGCGGCCCCGGCTTGTTCGAGGTGGGCGCGGAGCCCTTCTACCACCTCTTTGACGGCCAAGCGCTGCTCCACAAGTTTGACTTCAAGGAGGGGCATGTTACCTATCACCGAAGGTACGTGGCAATTTTACAAGAAAAAACAAAATAACGAAGCATTTCCTCAACTCTGCTCTGCTGCCCAGCACGTGGGAGATGCTGGTTATCTCAAGTCAGTGCAGTTATTGGAAGAGCTCTGATGGTGAGATGACTGACACAGGCTGAAAATAACTGAAACTCGCTCACAGTTAGCAGAAATGCAACTTTTTGCACAGATTACAAAACATCGGGGAGGGGAGGGAGGGCTGGATGCAGCTGCAGCCGGTGACAGAATTCTCTGAAAAATGAGAAGTGTGTCAGTCGGAAGCTGCCGGGCTGTCGGCTCTCGGGTGTTTGGCACAGAACGTTCGGCCGAACCGCCGTGTTTCCAGCAGGTTCAGCTCCTCCCGGCCACCCCTTCCTGGGGATGCGGTTGGGGAGCAGCTGCTGGACCCCGCGTGCTCCAGATGCAGCGTGAAGCTGCGGGGACCTGCAGCTCTCATGAGGCTCCTCGCAAGAATATTTACATTTTAATTGCACAGCCCGTTGCGGGTTTACAGCTATGCCTGTCGTGTGCCTTCTCGCCCTGCCCAGGTTTGTCAGGAGCGACGCTTACGTGAGAGCGATGACCGAGAAAAGGATCGTGATCACGGAATTTGGCACCTATGCCTACCCAGACCCGTGCAAGAACATCTTTTCCAGGTACCCTGGGGTTGCGGACGCTGCAGCGATGTCCTGCGGTGCTTCCACTTCCAAGCAGCCCCTGACCGCCTGTCCGTTTTCTCTATTCAGGTTCTTTTCATACTTCAAAGGTGTGGAGGTCACCGATAACGCCCTCGTTAACATCTACCCCATCGGTGAAGATTATTATGCCTGTACTGAGACCAACTTTATAACCAGAATTAACCCAGATACGTTAGAGACCATTAAGCAGGTGCGTCTTTGTACTGCGTTTCTAAACAGGTGGAGGAATAAAACTAAAATGAAAATGTTTCATAAAAGCCTCTTACAGCAAGGCGAGAGTTGGGGTTTGCCAGGGGGGTGGCGCAGAAATCAAACCAGCTGGGAGGGTTAATGAGAGCAGAGGCGGAACGAGCTTGTAAGCGAACGCAGCGCTGCTGCTCTGAGTGATATTTAATTAGGAGGTGATGGGGTCTGCGTCCTCATGCGTGGGTTAGCATTGCCAACTGGAGCTGCATTGCAAAGGGGACGGTGATTTGGGCTTAGAGAAGAGCTGTCCGTGGCTGAAGCGAGGTTGTGCGGACCTGCGACACTTTGCAGAGCTGGCGACCTCCCACCTCCTGCAGAGAAAGCTCCTGACTTGCTGCATCTTCTTCCCCAGGTGGATCTCTGTAAATACGTGTCCGTCAACGGGGCAACGGCTCATCCCCACGTTGAAAGTGACGGGACGGTTTACAACATCGGCAACTGCTTCGGCAAAAACTTTGCGCTCGCCTATAACATCATACGGATTCCTCCGCTTCAGGCAGGTCGGTTAATCCCACCCCTGAGCGAACCGAGAACGTCTTATCCCATAAATCATTTTTTTACCCTTCAAATGAGTTTTGTCATCAAGTTACTTTTTCTTAATCTTCTTTAGATTTTATTCATTTTTTTTAAGTAGGAGAAATGTTATCTTAAAAACAATTATTTACGTGGTTTCTAAATCATGAACCGCCTTTGTGTTAAAAGCAGAAACTTGCTGGGTAAACGCTACAAGTAGAGAATAAGTAAGTGGAGGTGAAACCCTCCCTAACCCCTCGCCTGTCCCGTTCCAGACAAGGAGGACCCGCTAGCCAAGGCGGAGGTGGTGGTGCAGTTCCCTTGCAGCGACAGGTTTAAGCCGTCTTACGTTCACAGGTGAGGCTTGGTGGGGTTGGGAGCAAGGTCGCAGCTCGGGGCGCTGCTCCTGTGTCCCCACAACGCGGCTGCTCCGTCCCCGCGTAGTCCTGCGAGCACACCGCGGCGGGGTGGCCGTGCACAGCCTCGCTGGCGTTGCGTGCCCCGGAAAAGCGCCACACGGGGCTTGTAATCAGCGACGAAAATTAGGTGATATGCCAAAATCAGCACGTTTATATTCCTGTCGCTTTAAGCGATGATCTGCATGATCCATTCAGTGCTTAAGACAAACTGCTGCATGGGTTTTGTCCAAACTAACTCCTGTTGAGCTCGATGCGCTGCCCGTGTTTCCAAACAGCTTTGGGCTGACCTCGGACTACATCGTGTTTGTTGAGACGCCGGTGAAGATCAACCTCTTCAAGTTCCTCTCCTCCTGGAGCCTTTGGGGAGCCAACTACATGGACTGCTTCGAGTCCAACGAAACCATGGGGGTAAGCGGCCAGTCATACCAAACTGGGCTGTACTGGGAGGTCTATCGTCTTGGTTTCGCCTTCATTTCTCTGAGCCCAAACCAAGCTGCTGCTGGCTTTTCAGGTCTGGCTTCACGTGGCAGAGAAAAAGAAGGGCAGGCTCCTCAACATCAAATACCGCACCTCGGCCTTCAACCTCTTCCATCACATCAACACCTACGAAGATAACGGGTTTCTGATCGTCGACCTCTGCACCTGGAAGGGGTGAGTGTTGGTGGTGCCGAGAATGGAGCCGGCCGAGGGTCCCGGGCACGCCAGTCCCTGCGTTGAAATATTCACACATGGTGACACGCAGACTACGCAGCGTGGAAGTCACCCAGAGGCGCAGAGGAAGTCTGAAGCTCATTTTCCAAGAAAAAAGTGATTTTTATCTTTAATAAATGTGAGTGACTGCTGAAGGGCTGATGCTGTTTCAGCTCCTGGGGCCGCAACGAGCAGGCTCTGGGTGAGGTTTAAACGCCGCGTGTGTGTTAACACGGGGAAGTACGGCGCCGAAGCGGTGGTGCCAACCCCGCGTTGGCCGCGCAGCCGCGGTGCCTGAGCTGGGGTGGTCCCGGCCGCTGCCGCGGGTGCTCGGCGTGGAAAGCAGCGCTTGCCGGCTGTTCCTGGCAGGGCAAGCGATGCGCACACACAGCTCGCTTCTGCCGAGGGCTCCTCCTAATCCGATGAATTCTAGGGAAAAAGAGAGACGCATTTGAATCCCCTGGCTTGCAAATGACATCTTTGTTTCTGTCTGTGGCCCTGGTTCTATGCAGGTTCGAGTTTATTTACAATTACCTCTACTTAGCCAACTTACGATCAAACTGGGACGAAGTGAAGCGACACGCCGAGAAGGCGCCGCAGCCCGAAGCCCGCAGATACGTCCTGCCCCTGAGCTTCGACAAGGTACCGGGGGGACCGGCTGCCCTCCCGGGCAGGGCTCACGGCCGAGCATCGCTAGCGCTCTGCCCGACCCCACTTAATTACTATTAAACTCAGAAAACGGAAGCAGCAGCCGTTGCCAAGCGCATGGATGTTCTGTGCTTGGCAAGGCTCCGCTGCACATCGCTGCCTTCGCCGTTCAATGCGGTTCACAACACCCCTCTGCAAATGGGGTTAATTTATCTGAGGGATTTCCTGCGCTTGGGGTGTTCCTGGGTGGAGACAACTCGGATCCTCTGCATGGATTCTAAATGGAAGCAAAGAAAATACGTTCGAATCTAAGCTAAAAGATCAATAAAATAGAGGTTTCAGGTCAGTGGTGAGAAGCTGCAGCAGCATAAAAAGAAGGGCCAAAGCTCGCTCAGATGGTTTGGCATAATGAAAACTTTTCTCCGATTTGCAGAAAACCAAAACTCTTCACCCACCTCATCATTTGGCCCAACACTTAGAGGGTGATAAAATAAAATTCTGCGACGTGAGCCAAACCACCGGCTCCAGCTTCAAACAGACTAAGAAATTTGTTCCTCTTGGGTGTTTTTCTTGGTCCCAGGCTGACACGGGCAAGAACTTGGTCACGCTGCCCTACACGACGGCCACGGCCACGCTGCACAGCGACGAGACCGTCTGGCTGGAGCCAGAAGTGATTTTCTCCGGGCCGCGCCACGGTGAGATGACGACCCCCAAGCACAGCCCGCGGCAACGCCAGCACCCCCGGCATCCCACCGATCCTCATGCATACGTGTGTTGTTTTTTTATTGTAGCCTTTGAATTTCCACAGATCAATTACAAGAAATACTGCGGGAAACCTTACACGTACACGTATGGGCTGGGGCTGAATCACTTCGTCCCAGACAGGGTAACTATCACCGAACGGGTCTTTGCCATGATCTTCCAGTTTAAGGACAAGAAAGAGTATTTCTGAGGTGCGTTTTGGGTTTTTTTCCCCACCTTTAGCTTTGCAAGCTGAATGTTAAAACCAAGGAGACGTGGGTATGGCAGGAGCCGGATTCGTACCCCTCGGAGCCGATCTTCGTCTCCCACCCGGATGCCCTGGAGGAAGATGATGGTAAATACCCATTTTATTTTAGTTAAGGACACCGCGGCTCTGCTGAATTTAAGAGCCAACTCTCACTGGTTTATAGTGAGAGTTTCATACTTCATAGCCAAAACATGTCATATTTCAGGGTGAAATTTCATATTATGCATTCCCAGTTCAGGAAAGTGACAATGCAGGGGCTTGAGTCCCGCTGAAATGAAAAGGTTTTAAGCTTGTTCTTAAAAGCTTTCTTTAACCGAAGTAGACAATGCACATGTTAGGAATATGTTTAAGTCTCTCTCGCTTCCTGAGACTTAAGCCTCTGCAGAAAGCTGAGTTAAACCTTCCCAAGGCTGTGTCTGATGCTGTCACAGACTCTGAGGTTGTTCCCATGTCCCCTGCCACGTCTGACCCACAGAGCACACAAATGACCAACCTAAGAGCTATGACGTCCCATCCCTTCCACACAGGGATGCCACGATCCAGAAATGGGGATCCTGTCGCATTAAACCTGAGGAGCAGAATTCGAAAGTAATTTATAAAGTAATTCATAATATTGAAAAAATTAGCGGACAGATTTGAGATATATATTCCCGTACGTGATGTTTGTCATTAGCCCCTGCAATAGCTTTTCACAGTTCCTTTTTCAGAATAAAAACATCTTTCTGTTTCGGAAGCTACTGCGCCACGGCAGCCCGGGCTGGGGATGGCGAGAAGCCAAAATAGCACGAGAGAGAAATAAATCGCCTCGGTCTGCTTCAGAGCTGGTGGTCATGCAAAACCAGCGGGATTTACTGGTGTCCCGCGTGCAGGTGTTTTTGTTTTCTCCCTGCCAGGGGTTGTGCTGAGCATCGTCATCAGCCCGGGCGTGGGGCCCAAACCCGCCTACCTGCTGGTCCTCAACGCCAAGGACATGAGCGAGGTCGCCAGGGCCGAGGTGGAGATGAACATCCCCGTGACTTTCCACGGAATCTTCAAAAGGGCCTGACCTGACCGCTGCCCGCGACACACGGCGGTTCCTCCGGCGCAGGCTCCGCTTACGAGCGCTCGCGCCACCTGAATTCCTTCCGCATCGCTTCTTATTTGTGCGGCTACTTAATTAAGATCGAGCGTTTCAGTTCAGGTATTTTTCAAATACGCCCTTTGGCATAATGTCCAGACGTACAGTGCTAAGAACACTCGTACGGTTAAAACGACGCGAGTTCGGGGTGGCGGGAAGGAGTTTTTTGTTTTTACAAAATTAAAGTTTGCGGCAGCGGCAGAGTTAGAGATGCAGGAGACAGCACAGCGCAAACTCAGTACCTGCACACATCCTAACGTTACGTACAACAGTCTCTGTGCTCGGTTGCACGCCTTGAAGAGGTCTATTTTAGGCTAGTATTACAGATTTAAATCACCTCCTGTCACTCCTTTAGTACCTGCGAGCAATCCGGGCGCAGACTTTGCGCAGCTGCTCTGGAAACCTGACCTGGCAGGCGCAGTTTGTCCTTCACCAGCTGCACACACCGGCTCATGTCTTTTCTCTTTCCCATTTCGTTGCCCCAAGTGCAGTTTCTGGAGTTCTGGGTTTCATACTTAAACATGAATATGAAAAAAACCAGGCAATTGTTACGGCTTGGGATGAATTTTCTTCCTTAATGTGCTATAGACTCAGCTTATTCCTTTTCGCAAAATGAATTCTCAACTGATGTAATCAGAGGCTATGGTTCAAGATACAAACTTACTGCTAACAGACCTAAAATCCAGGATTCTTGTTTGTCCGTAATGGTTTAACATTTTTATTAATGGTATCAAAGAATGAGAAAATCATTGACATTAAAGATTTCTAGCACATGGTGTGAACTTTAAAAGGTTGATTACTCGAAAAGGGCTGCAGTCACTCTGCTGACAGGGACACGACCTGGTACTTCTGCTGTTCCATCATCTCTAAGAACTGCGCAATTACCTAATTACAACCAAAAGACAATATAAGCAGCAGGCCTCTGAAAGAATAAATGAGTAAATCTTACTAGTGATACACTCGTTCCGTAATGCATTTGTTCTTACTTTTTGCAAAACAATGAACGTTTGAAACGAAGAGCTGCCGGCTGGAGCATTAGGGGAAACAGGTGTGGGTGCCGGGTACCGCTGGGGCAGGGGAAGCGGAAAGGAGGAAATGTCCACAGGGTCCCAGAGTCACACAGAGACCACCACATCGCTTCCAAGTCACTGTGCTGACGAGAGAATTACTTTGGGAACACCGGGAAGTTATTCTGCTGCAAAACTCCAGTGAAAATCCATGACGTGAAAATCCATCTCTGTCACCACGTAGCTATGCACCCAGGACTTCCAATTGCAAATCAAAAATCAGCAGAACATCCCGCTCTTTCCCATGCACCCTTTTCTCAGGAGCCATTGTTCTTGGTGTCCTGTGACAATAGGCACTGAAAATGCAGAACTGGGTTTGGTCTTTAAAAACAAGATAATTTTCCGTATTTCACTGCTACTGGAGCACACGTTGTCTTTTAAAAGCCTGTTTAAAAGAAAAAAAGTTCCCTCAGCAGCAGTGCTGGAATTACAATGCCATGTTACTTTTTTCCATTTCAAACAGTTCTATCTAGCTGCATGACACTCCCACATATATAACCGAATGCCACCAACCTTTATAATAACTCATGTATTGTTTCTACTGGGTTTTTTCACTGCATGTTTTTCAGTCCTTAAGGACAGTACTGTATGCCGTCACTGGAATAGCTTCAGCCACATAAATTTAAGATAAAATAACCGTTTCTTTAAAACTAAATATGCTGAATTCTCTACTATATTTGAGAATTATTTCCCATACTCAGAGTGAAGTTTGGCACCTCCTAGGAGGACACATTCTCCCGCAGCAGCTTTTACCAGAGCGGGGCCAGCAAGGAGCATTGTGCCAATTTTATCTATTATTGCAGCTTCTCATGCCGTGGTTGGAACGTGGGCACGGGAGCCACGCGCCAAGGCACAAACAGGTGCTGCGGAGGGGAACACGGGAAGGCAAACCCATCACCTTTGTTTCAGAAACGTGCAAGAGACTAAATCGCAGCTTGGGAAGCAACGAACCACAGATATAAATGCGAGCACGAGCAACAGTGCTGATTTGGAGAGGATTCGCTGTTTACTCTGCCATAACCTAGTGATTTGGTGCTTTTCCATCATAGTCACTAAACACCCATCCTTACGGCTCAAATATTCTGTTAGGTGAGAGAGGATTTTGGCCTCCCCCACAAACAGAAAAGCTGAGCTTTAGGGATTTTTTTGCATGTTTGGGAGTTGTTCCCAGAGTCTGCATTAGAACAAAACTTGTTTCGGATCCCTACTGATCACAGATAACACTTGTACCTCAAATGGCCAGGGGGGATTCTCATGGCAGAAATTACCGCTTCGTTGTAGAAAACTCTGCCACCGTGTGACTTGCCAGGAGACAGCTCTGAAATTACAGAGAAAAGACAAAGTGAGTTTCAATCTTAGCTACAAAAGCCAGCGCTGCTGCTTCTCTCACAAAAGTGCCGTAAGCGACTCTGGGAAGGTCGCCACCACCAATCACGCCTGGCACTCTCACATGCAGCATCCACTGCGGTATTTATTCCCCGTACACGCTCTGCAATTCCACAAAAATACCCATGCGTTTCAAAAGCAGAGGTAAGTTCGGTGATTTTTTATGAAACCAATTGATTCTATGCAAATGGAGACTGTGAGCGTGGGGAAGGGGAAGCTCGTGTTCGTACTCCACCTGTGAAATGACTTCAGCACAGCTCCCCTTGTTACTCCGTTTTCGATGCCACTCCTTAAGTCAGGCAAAAACTTCTACCGTGTGTTTGCTTTTGGTCTGGAGAGAGAGCTGTAGACTCTGTGATAATACGACCTCTGTACGCTGGAAAGTAACCCGTGCAAATTCTCCTTTTACGGCGAGAATTTCAAAACCCACATTTGTAAAGGCCAGGGAGGTTCCTGCGTCGTCACCACAAACTTTACCGTAAAATACGGAGTAATTTTATAGGTTCTTCAGTTGAAACCAGAGACCTCAAACAACGTACTAATGTATGAGAGGCACCGAAGCGTTCCAGCACACGGAGGGACCCCCACGCTTGGCCAGCACTTTGTCCCCCCGCTGATATTCACGTTTCCGAACTCCGATGAGATGCGAGTTTAGCCAAAGCGGTCGCCACGGTTACAGCCGTCAAATAATCCGACTCGTGGGCAGAACTCGGTTTAACAGACAATGAAAGTCAGCCAGTCAAGAAAACGCAACATAAATCTGAGGTTTATTGCTAAAAATCAATGCGACTAAGATAAACATAGGTATTTTCTTCTATGAAGCGGTTCCAATATTACCCGTAGTGGCAGAAACGCCCCCTTGCTGTCAATATACAGGTACGGTCTGTTCTGCACGGCGGCTTCTTGAGCTTTTGTTTCTTCACCCCAACTGGATGAACAGTTCTGCCTTTTACGTTTGCACCATTTGCCGTGAAGACGCACCAGCGCCCACAGATTTTGCCAATTCCTCTGAGCGGTGCCACAGACACTTATCGGGACTCCCTAAAATACCACAGACCAAACAAGGGGCCACGTTACAGCTGGGTTATTCTTTCAGAAATATTATATCAAAAAGCTGCAAATTAAGTTGCAAATACCGCACGGGGAGGAAATCTATAGCTCTTCTCCGGAATAACAAGCTGAAAGCCAATGACATTAAAAAAATGTTGTTGGGGCAGCATCAAGTACAGACAAAGAACCAAATAAACTGTAAGCAAATGCGCTACCTCAAAAAATTTTGGTCTTGAATGAACCGGATTCTTCATTTATTTAAAGTAAAATATTTCTCAGCGAGATGAATCCTCTTTAACTAAAAATACGGTTGACACAACTATTTATGCAGCACTCTGTACGTGACTCCATTATCTTGCAGTGGCTTCCTGCAGACCGAGGGGATTGAGAAACCTCAGGAGAAGAAAGCTGAGGATCTGTAATAACGTGGTAAACGCCACCACAGGAGGGCACAGTGCGTTTTCCAGAGCTTTGCTCCCAGCTCATGTCTCCTTCCTCTGAACAAAGGCCTTTGCGGTTTTGCCAGCTGATCTTTAAGGACCAGCATATAAAATAACATTTTCCTGCTTTCATCGGTGAATCACGATTAATTGCAACGACTGTGACCTGCTCTTTCAGGGGGTATCTGTAAATGTGTGAGTCACCACTTCTGCCTTTGCATTCAAAATCAAACACGAAACAAATTTGACGAAGGCCTAGGCAAGAAGCTTCTTGGCAATATATGCAAACCTATGTCACATGGCGCTATTTTAAATAGAGGTTTAGGCATTTCAGTCAACGTTGAGGCACATTTTCTGTGGGGGCTGAAATATTTAAGTGCTGATCCTTGCAAAATTCGCTCTGCAGAGAAGCTACTCGAGAAAATAGCAGCAAGGAAACTAGTTTAAGCTTCAAAACGTTTTTGTTTGTTTGTTTTTCTTGGGGGGTTTGTTTGGTTTGGGTTTGGGGGGTCGTTTATTGGTTTGGTTTGGTCTTTTAGTCTCTGGAATTTTTACCCCGTCTCTATTTTTTTTTTGACTGTGGACTTTTTAATTAGCACTGTTCTTACGTTAAAAAGTTCCTAAAAGTGCCTGTAACTCTCACATCATCTCACAAGCAGCAACACTTTGAAAACACCACAAAACCAGTTTATTGCCTTTTAATAACAGCCTCGCTGTTCTTACATTTTCTCCAAACACATGTCGATACACGGACAGGATATGTCCATTTGAAACAGCTGAAGTTTTTGCAGACCGTCTGTATTTTATTACTTCCTAAATGTCACAGAATCACAGAATAGTTTTGGTTGGAAGGGACCTTCAGAGTTCAGCTATTCCAACCACGTCCTTTTCGGCCCGATTCTGCAGTTTGGGTGCTGCCTGTTTTACCACCACACAAAACTTTTATTTTATTTTGAACACACGATTTATAAGGTGATGCCGCTCCTCTCAAGAATAGTTGTAAGCCATTCAAATCACTAACTGCTCAGTCGAAGTGCCTAAACGCTTTCTAATTAAGTTTATCGTTAGAATATTAAAACTGATTTGATTTTTTCCCCCCTTCCAGACCTCATCCTGTCCCTGGGCTGCTTTACTCAGTTCGCTATTGTTAGTCATGCCATAACCTTCTAGAAATTACTGCTTGCTGCCTTTCAGCGATTTCATTAAAATGCATTCCTGCCAGAAAGCTCTTTACCATACATATTAATAAGGCTTCGTAGTGATAATTAAGCAATGACTAATATGTTGGTGAATGTAAGTATCCAGCATAGGCAGGAGAAAGAATTTGTAGGTAAGTTGTGTATGTTATTTTAAAATCTTGGCAATGATAATTAAGATTTGCTGAGCTACACTAATTTAAAATAATATTTTTTTTTTCCCTCTTAGACTTAAAGCAGATAGAACTGTCTTCGATTCTCTGCTGCTTTGTACCAAGAACCTCAGTGCAGGTGGAGCTGTGGGTGCAAGGGACGGGAATTTGTTACGGGTAACCAGCTATTGAAGAAAAGCCCCGATCCGACCCTGTATGAAGTCTGCAGCCTGTTTGGGGCATTCGTGGTGCTGGTTGCTGCTGATTTCAGATCACGTCTTCCCTCCTTCCACGGCGTGACCAGGACTGTCTGCTCCCGACGGTCTGAGAAACCTGTAAAGAGCTGAAGATGAGAGACAGAAGACACTTCGCAGCTTTACATAGATCTTGTGCATTTCCCGTGGGATTTTATGTGAATTTTTATGCTGTCTGAGGTGCAGGTGATAATGGGGAAGGAAAGAGTGGTGACAGAAATGCATGTAAAGCAGGAGAATACATTTGAGGAGGTGTGGACTTGCAACAGGTGGTGATGGCAGCGAGCAGGCTGGTGCTCGGCTTGCTGAAGGAGCGATTGCTGGTGCAAATGCTTGAATATGCATTGAAAGTGAGATTTGCGCTTTCTGTTTGCTTGTTTGGTTTTTAAGTGGACCCATATATCATTTCCCAGGATTCATAAGATATGTTTTAGTGCTCTGCTCTGTGAATGTATCAGAGGGATTACTGTTCAATTATACTTTTGATGCTTCTTATTTAATTTTCCATAACGAAGTGTTAGACTTTCGTAAGATACGTTCTCTCTAAACTGCTAGTGTTGCATAGCAGTTTCATTTTATGTGATCTTAATTTGCAGAAGTTTTTTTAAATACCTTTTGCAGTTAGTGTATTGGCTTGCATTCTTTTACAGGTTTTCTGGTAGATAGAATCTTTGCTCACAATCAGAATATGCTGTAAGTAGTACAGGCTGCTTTTACTCCGGCTTAAGAGGGGATTAAACATTCTCATGAAAGCTGAGCACTGCTTGCTCAGAGTAAAGAAAAAGAAACACTCTCCGTTGCATTTCAGCCTCCACAAGTATCCGAGTGAATGTTTATCACGAAGAGAAGGCATCAGTCATCCTTTTTTTGTACCGGGAGGCAGCCTGGTATAAATAACAAATCCTGTAATTAGGAGCCAATAGATTCTAATTGACTTACGTTAGTCCGCAAGCTGAAATGCAGCCTTTTCTCTGGTCGTGGCACGGAGCATCCTTTGTTCAGTGAACACTGAGGCGAAATCGAGTGAGGTAAGGGAAAAATAGCACTTCTGAATGGACGCGGCCTTGTGCAAGTGTTTGAAGTTGTTATTTTAAGTGCTTATTTTAGCGACTTTTGAGCGGAGTGTTTAGAATATATAGAGTAGCATTTAGGGAAAATGTTAATGTGGTTGCTGTGCCATTTAGGGAACGCTGGAGCCTTGGGTGAAGTTTTTACTCAACTTTATTTAGAAACTTGCTGGAGTGCACCGGATGCTGGGGAAACCAGAACACACTTTTTGGATTGTCAGACCAAAGGCAGGAAGGTTCCCACAGAGCCCTCCTCCTTATGTAGCTTCTGTTTCTTATTTCCATTTTGTTTTTTAATACCCAAGAGCTTTTAGTGGTGTCCCGACAATTGTGGCCGGGAAATTTCTCTAAATTGAAGCAGGTTTTGGTTGTTTCCTTAAAAGCGCTGACCGACTCAGACAGTCCCCCAGCATTTTTCAGGGCTTACATCATTCTAAAATAGATCCAATTGATTCAAAACAAATTTTTGCCTCAGACTCTGCCCCTCTTCTAGAAATTTGAGGAGACCAAACTCCTGGGAGAGATTAGAGGGGATGAGGGAGGGATGCGACAGTGGCAGCCTGCTCCGTGGCAGCTGGCTTTGGCATCGGTCTCTCGCCACAGAGAGCTTACAAAACGGTGAATAATTGCATAATAATTACAATTGTGGAAACAGAGCTCATTTAGATAAGACAAGGAGTGCGTCCGCTTGCTTACGTTAACGAAAAATGTGAGTTTCTGATTTGTCTTGCTGCTGCAAAAAATGCACAGAACAAAAAGAGCAGAATTATATTCTACTTAAGTCATAATCTAAAGTGTGTACAATTCCTCACTGAGGGAGCAGAGTCCTGAATTGCGCTGACACGAGCTGAAGAGAACAGAATTTGATTCAGAGAATCCAGGTAACTGGTGGCGATACCCAAGTCAGAAGAAAAATAAATTTAACTTTCGTGGGTTGAAATGGCAGAGCTGGGAAATAACCTGTTGGTTTTACCTGTACTCTTTCCAGAAATCACTGAATGGCTTCTGAAAAGCTGTTTTACAGTTTCGGTATGCAACAACTCTCTGAAGATCTGTTGCTTTCTCCGTTTTCAAGGTCTAATCGAGCCTTCTGAAGTCATCCGAAAGCTTCTTACCGGTCAGACGAGATGGAGATTCAGCTGCACATCGTTATGTTACTTGCTGGTATTTTATTCTAGGAAAGTGCTGATTGATTTTCTTTTTTCTCCTGTGCAGACGTTTGGCGATGAGTGGTGACACCAAAGCCTCAGCCTGTGTTCAGCTGTTCAGAGTCCCTTGAACATGGTTTTGTAAGGCCATTTCTAGCTACTAATCGGTGACTGGATGTGGTCAGGGTAGTTAGATAAACATACAGAGGAAGGGGATGAATCACTAAGTAAATATAATATCGATGCTGTAGGAACTGCTGTTACGTACAGCGCATTTGTGGCAGATGTGACGTATTTGTTTTCTGTTGTCAGGAAAATGTTACTTGAAAGATGAATCAAGTCTAAATGTCTAGTTCCCAACGTGCAGACCCACACCCTCCCGGTGCAGATGTTGTCTCTGTTTGGACTCTCAACCAGCGGTCAGCTTTTAACGTACCCCCTTCTTTTTACATGTCGCCTTAGAATTCGATCCCCTCATCTGAGGTCACACCAGAGAAGTTTCCATTGCTGTAAATGTCAATGTAGTTGGCGTCATTAAGAGTCCCGAAAGTAGAGGGTCTCTGTCGATGTAAAAAGGCATTTATTCCAATGAAACAGCATTATAGTTATTAGTGGGCCATGTTGGCAGTTTCTGTTGGCAATTTTTGCAACCATGCAACACGGAAAAGGATAAAAATACCACTTACTGTGATTCGCATGCCACAGAAAGGATAGCGTGCCATAGTACCAAAATCACAAAGAAAAGCCCTGCGAGTAGTTTTCTGTCCTCTGTTTTGCACTTTTGTAGGATCTTGGTGGACACCCAAAACCTACTTGAAGCGCTTTAGGCTGCTCGGGGGTGCTGGGGCTGGGACACCCCGATACTCAGCAGCCCCCGGTCCCTCCGCCGGCGGACGGGGCTGCCAGGGAAGGGGAACCGGGGCACAACGGTCGATTGTGTGCAGCCAGGTAAAGCCTTTATTCGTTCCTGTTTACAGAGTCGAGGATTTAACCATTAAAAAGGCCTAATTACAAGACAAATTGGATGTTTGATCACCTTGTTGTGAGATGAGAAGCATGCATCTATATATATACAATGTGTATATATATCTGCATGTGTGCTAAAATGAGTTCTCCAGTCCCGCAGTGTTTGTTATTTGTAATGAAAAATCTTTGTTCAGAAGAAAGAAAGATCAATTTTTTTTTTCCCCTTTATTTTGTCTTTCCCTCCGTGTGTGTTCATGCACATACGTGCACCCAATTCTCCATCTCCAGATCCCAAATGCTCGGTCCCGCTCTGCCACGGCAGGGTCCTCGGTCTGCGGCAAACCTGGGTGGTTCTCAGGTCACGGAATACATTTTCTGAAGACAAACAACTCACGTCTGAGCTTTGAACTCTGCCAAATTGTCCATGATTTGTAGAATATTTCTACCCCGAGTTCTGGTGCAAAGTTTCAGTAAGGAACTGAATATTAAGCAACAATACATAGAAAAGTACATAAGCTATTGCCAGACAAGATATTGTGGTGATACCATAAAATCCCTCTCGACTCACTGCTTTCCTGATCCACTTGGCATGAAATGTTTTCTTGACCTCCACTTACTATTATCATAAAAACCACAGGGGTTTCTTCTTGCTGCTGTTTGTTTTGTCAAAGATCCAGTGACTGGTAACACGTGAATTAACGTTTTGCAGAAGGACAGAGAGCACCAGCAAGGATGAGGAACGGCGTTCTGAAAAGTCACTTCAGCATTTTGATCTATGGCAAGCGCCAGGGCTAGAAACCCACCATCTTTAAGAAATAACGGGCTTACACATCAAATAGCTGACATTTCTCCTGCTGGTACCCACCTATTTGAATATTCACAACTGAAATGGAAACATGATGAAAAATTAATAGTCATCGCAGATCCTTTGGTGCGACGCTTATATTTTTGTAGATCTTTGCAGCAGATTCTGTTGTTATCTTCAGACTGGAATTGTTTTATACTTGCTTTGAGTGCACCCGCTTGCAATATTATATCGTGGTACACTGCTTTGTTATAGGTTTAGTTATCGGTTGACATGTTCAGCTCAGTTTGGTGCACTACAAATTATGTATATGGTTTATGACATTGATTGTGAAACATAGTGAAAAACTAACAACACCAGGAAAATAATTTTTAAAAAATCAGGGTCAAAACACCCTGTAAAATCTTAAGGTACATTTTAAAAAATTGATGGAAGGGTTTTGAATTCTCCAGCCTCCCATGGGTTACCCCTACCACACCGGGTAGTGAATTCCTTGGATCATCTTCTCACTCATATCCTTGACTTAATTGAGCTGTAGTGAGAGAAACATTTACCGAACACCTGCAGGTGGCCTAAAAAAAAAAATAAAGCCTTCTTGAAACCTCCAAGTTATTGGATAGGTCTTTTGATTCAAAATCTTTTTGAACTAGGGTCACCTGTGGTTCCTTTGCAGCTCTCAGCCCCGCTGGTGCATAAAGGAATTCTTCAAATTTCGCCCATTTTGTCTGACGAGATCTTTTTTTCAGCACTCATCCTTCATGACCACAATTTAATCATTTAAGGCGACAAAAAAACACCTAACAGTGGGCTCCCAGTTCTAATGAAGTCAATTTTAGCTGGTGGTGTTAGTAATAAAAAAGGAACACAGGCTTTCGAATCGGAAGGAACCTGGTACTTTTAAGAAGCTATTCTGGATAACTGAACGAGCAGTGCTAAAGAAATGGAAGGAAATTTAGATTTTGCCCTTGCCAGATTACTTTAATCCAACATTTATGGCAACACTGTAAAGTTAGGACTGTCAGAGGAAGAGCTTTGAGACTGGAAGGGACACTCGCTGCAAACAGAGAACTTTGCAATGTTCGTAGAGAGGATATTACAGAAAGCCAAGAAACCACGTGCGGTTAGCAGAGCAGAATTCTCCACAAAAAACCCAAAGAGATTTCCAGTTTTTAGCTTTGAAAATAGAATCCAATTTTTTCATTTTTAGGTCTCTGACCATTATCCTCTGGTCTCAGCAGAACGGCAGCAGTGTATTTAACAGCTTCATTAATGCCAGAATAACGATCAGCTGCCGCAGGAGCGGCTATTGCATCAGGAATTTTTATGCCAGAACTGCAGCAAAATTCTCATTCTTCAGAACTCAGGAGCAACGCTTGAAAAGGTAAAAAAAAATAGCGAAAAATATTATGTAATCTGAACCTAAAATACTTTCACCCTTCACAGCAAAGACTAAGGCAAAAGGGCAAGCTGCCGGCTGGGCTGAGTAATTAATCCTCAGAGGATGGCTTACTCAATTAGTCTGCTTTGCCTTGTCTGTACATGGATTTGAGTTATAACGGTATTTGCAATGAGGAATTTTCATTTGTTTCCTTGCTACAACGTGATCACAAGTTATCTGCTATGAATTCTTTCAGTGCAATATTCAGGACCGTGTGTTCCATATTTCTAATTGGCCAAATAGTCCAGATGCCAGTTTCTGTTTTCTTCGTGATTACTCATTAATCGTGTTTATCACATTTTTATATATAAATGTAATATGTAAATATTCTCAGAGTTATCATACTAGATTTCAAAACAGGCACAAAACAACAGAACTAGAGTTTAAAAAACTCGCAAAATCTTGCGCTATTTGCTGATTTATAAATGACAGCGATTACTAGCTATGTGTCAATCGCACAGGTGGGAAAAGCAGATCACCTGCCACCTTTCCTTCCTCTGGATCTTGAAAAGAGAAACTGGAGCTGGCTCAAGGGCAGACTGAAAGAAAATGGGCTTCCCTTTCAGAGAAACGTATTTGAGGAAACAAAGAGGTGTGAAGCTTTGTGCGTACTTAGAAACTCTTTTAATCTTAATGATGAGCATCCGAGACCTCACAGTTTTCTCAAGCATCAGGATGATAGAGCGATGTCATTTTATAACAAGGCCTGTATAGTTACAGCTGGAACTCACACGCATGTTTTCACAGAGTCCCTTGGTACCTGGTTAATCAGTCGGATCCTGAGTGACTCTGCTAAGATTCGGGTTAGTTTCTGAAGTGGAACACGACATGCCACCATTTTGCCTGTGTTATGTCTCTTTTTTACAATGACACTTTAATCTGAAATTTAATTATTGGCCAGCCTGGGAAGAATCACGAAATCATAGAGCTGGAAGGGACCCACAAGGACCATCGAGTCCAACTCCTGTCCCTGCACAGGACCACCCCAAAATTCAAGAGCAGGAGGGAGCCAGGGCGGGAGGTTTGGGGGGCTGCCGAGGGCTGGGGCCGGACAGCCCATCTGCATCCTCCGTCACCCCTCTCAGCTTGCAATCTTTGTGCTCCCAAAACCTTGGCTTAACCATCATTCATGCCTTTTCTTGTATCTTGGCCCGTTACATCACTTCGCCACTGCCCGCTGGTTATTTGCTCTCTATATCACCTCCCCCCAGGGGGGGGCTCAGAGAAATCAGCAGATCTCCCCCAGCAGAGCCACGAATCCTGAGCCCAATTCATTCGTGCGCAGCGGGACGGCCGGGGATTAATGGGAGGGGGAATGCTGTGAACTCCCGCGCGTTCCTGCTCTCCCGGTGGCGGGGATGCTGCCAGATGGATGTGGATGCCAGGGATGGACTGGCCTCAGCTCGGAGCTCCGGTGCCGGGTCCCTCTGCCGGGGTAGGCGCAGGAGGACTCCAAGTTCAAGCACACCTCGCTCTTCCGACTCTCGAGCTGGTTTTAGCAGTTACCAAATTCTCTAGGACGAAAATTAGAATGGAGGTGTTTTTGAATGTTAGGCCAGAGCATCATGGAAACCGGGGACGGGAGAATTAATTGACAGCTCATCTTCTTGCCAATTCGGAGTTCTCTTTCTGATCTTAAATTTCCTAAACGATGTTTCTGTGATGTAACAGAGAAGCTATTCTTAAGGAGCTTTTTACAGAGAATTCTGTTTTCTCTAGGGTGTCATCATTCAGTTACAGCTTATTGTTGTAGTTCTCCACAGTGGTAAAATACCCACTGATGGCTCTGAATTTTTCCTTTTTTTCCTCGCAGAATCCCTCTATATCTATTGACCATCTTCTGTTCTCCAGCCCCCCAGCACTGTCCGTCCGTACTGTTAAACAGCTGTGATCATCCACAGGAGTCACGCGTTGGGAGCCCGTGGTGTTTATTGTAGAATATTTCTCAGAAGAGCGCTCCGCTGCATTGCAAACACCGAACAAGTGTCAGAAACGCTGTGATAAATGAATGTCAGACCAGCACAGCACGAAGCAGAGGCACAGACCAGAAAACCGGGCGCTCGTTAGCTCTGTGGTGTGATTGGAAACGTGTCCCTCCAGGTTTCCTTCCATCAGACAGCGATCCCCGGTAATCCCCCCATCGCAGGCAGAGCCCGCGGCCGCCCAGCACAGCCGTTTTCTGTGCAATAGTGACGGTCTGGGAAACATGGTCAGGAAGGGGAAACAATTGGAAACTACTACTTTTAAGACAATTGAAGTGTAAGGGCCAGCCTGTGCCAAGACTAAGCAGAAATGTGGCAAAATCAAACGCGCAATGTTACGAAGGTGAGAATAAATTTAATTTTAATGTAATTTATAATACTATTAATTAACTTTGTGAGTACATATGATTTTAGGTAGTAGCATACTCATGTTCAAAGTCTTTATTTAGGAATTTGGGATTTGAGGGTTTGTTTACATCTTAACGTATATAATTCCACAAATCGTAATGTTTGCCATTGTGCAGCTATTTTTTCTTTCTTTCTTTGGCGTGAAAGGCCATTTCAGGCCCAGCTCAGCCCCTGTCTTTGCAGAACGGGGCGTTTACCGCTGGGCCGTGCAGAGGGTTGTGTCAGGGTGACACGCGGCTGGGGACAAGCCAGCGGGGATGGGGAAGGGGCTGTGGTACCTTAAGCCAGTGCTGCCATTAAAAACTGTCCCATGAAATGCAGCTGGGGCGAGGGAGGTGGAAAAACAAGCACAGGGATGAAGATGAATGACACTGGGGGAAGAAATCCTTAAATCAGCATTGCCACTGGAAAAATCGTAATTTTATGCATTTCTACTGTATCCTCAGTGTCCTCAGGCTCCTGAATCTCGGATGTGAAGAGCTGAACAGGCCTATTTGCTATTCAGTACCTTTTGGTGCTTTTCTGTGATTCTCAGTATAGATTTATCTTGTACATGCATATGTAAAAATCTGTTATTTTAGTTACTGTTTTCCTTTCCAACCTAAAGCTTGTATTCCTACTAGCAAAGACTTGCTGGAGACTAAGCAGGCATTGTTTAAACACTTCCCGTCTGGCTCCGCTGGGACACTCCAATCCGTATTGCTAAAGAGAAAAAAAAGATTAATCATTCTTGGTGGGTTTATTTTAGAATACTTGATTTTAACAGCGAAGGCAATTTGTGTGGCTTAACTGTGATGCAGACACTTTCCTCCTGTTGTTTGAGTCATACTCGCTTATTTTATCCAGGTTTAACTCTCCGAAAGGTCAATCTTAGTTTAGTAATTGGGGTTTTGGGGGTTTGGTGGGAACAATCTAGTTCCAAATAATTAACCTGGACAGCGTGTCATTCAAGGAAGAAAATAACTCCCCCATTTCTCTCTTTTCCTCTTAGATCTCTGCAGTTCCCAAGCCTGAGGGTCTCGGTGCCCCCGCTCACCTGCTTCCCCTTCCCAAGAGACGAGGGGCGAGCAGAACGTGTCTGAACTCCTTCTGCGCAGGAGAGCTGAGCTGGGGGTAATAATTTACTGCAGATACAGACCGACAATAAATTCGTACGCCCCCAAGAGTCTGGAAGGCACAGAGGAGGAGCAGTGACTCAGTTCTGAGTCATAGAGCCTCCCCGGGTTTATCCTGGATGATGTACTGTGCGCGCCACTCCTTCATCTGGGCTGTCTCGAAAGGACAGCCGAGCCCTCCACAGCCCTGAATATAACTGTGGAAAAATAAATGTTAGCTAGGAGCAATCATTCCTTGGCAGCAGCAGACATCGTGATGTTTTGCAAGATATTCCCTGTATCAGGTCAGTATTTTGATAAGAAATGGTGAAAAACAAAGGCGGGGCGGGCTGGTTTGGCTGCCCGGTCAGTCTGCAGCCAGGGGGTGCCAGGTCACCCCTTGGCAGGAGTTATGGGAGCTGCTTTGGGAGGGTGTTGGGGATCAGCCAGAGACCCCAGTGTTGTTCCAGCCGTGGGCAGCCATGCAGCAGCAGAGACCACGCTTATTGTGCTTTTTCTTTCTCCTCCGTTTCTTCTAAAGGTTCTTTCTGCGTTGTTTGGTGCCTGGAGCTGTGTCGCCCTCCTGCCCGCCATGGCCGTGCTCGGGCCTGCCCTTCTCCTCAGCACCGGCTCCTCACGGCCGGGGAGGACGGAGGTTTCGGGCCTGCCCTTCTCCTCAGCACCGGCTCCTCACGGCCGGGGAGGACGGAGGTTTCGGGCCTTTGGCACAAACAAGGCGTCCCGTAATCCAAACCATCTGGCTTTGCGTGGGGCCTTTCGAATCGGGTGGAAACCACCGCTGGAGGATACCAGTGGTACCAGAAGCTTTCTCAGTCAAATAAAGCTCGTGTGAGGGATTCGAACAGTCCTGCGCCCAGCCGCGGGGCGTACGAGGTGATGGGAGGAGAGGTACCCGGAAAAACCTGCGCTTTTCTGTGGCTCCGGGGTAACGTCAGCCCTGGTACCACACGGCATGCAGGAATCGTAAAGCTACTTCAGTCATGATCCCTGGTTTTTGCCGAAGTACAAGAACAGGGGGGCTGAAAATCTGTAGTTTAGATTTCAACAAGACCTATTCTGATGTGGGAGCAGTTCTAATTCCTCACGACCTTGTCGAGACAGCTTGCAGCGTGTTTCCATCCCAGAGCTGTGGCTGCTTTTGTCTCGCCAAGCACCCAGATCAAGATTTGAACCCCTGTTTACAAAGTATTTTGGTTGAGGGCATTTTAATCTCTTTGCAGGGCTGAGTACTCCCAGCTGGCAGAATAGCTGTGCCAGTTGGACTGTGGACTGTTCGTTGTTAATTTTCACAGACTTTTCTTTTTACGGATTGCAGGTATACAAAGACTTTGTGTGCGAGCTGACAAGCAATCTCAAAGGAGGAGGCCGTATTCCCTCTTTTTTCTACCTTTCCTTTAGTCCAAGCCTTATGGTTCTGCTTCCACCCTATTATTCAAAGTGTAGCACTCATTAGACCTTTGGTGAGCTGACTTAACTCCCCGTCTGGCAAGAAACTATTAGGTTTGCGAGATAAAAAGTGTGTTTTCTGCTTGGTGAGCAGCTGGAGGGGCCCAGCGCACGATGAGGCCCAGGCACGCGCGGCGGTGAGGAGCAGGAGCGGTCCCTCCGGTAGGAGCACAGAGCTGTCAGACCAGCTCGCTCCGTCCGCTGTAACTTCACCCTGAACCTCCCGCCGTGTTCCAAATTTGAACAGTCGACAGGTCGGGAAAAAGGGAACGGGCTTTTAAATCGGGACGGTGGTGCAGGGTGAGGGAACCAGCAAGATAAAAACAACCACCGATGGTGCAAATGGGCTGCGAGAGTTCTTATTTCTCCTTGTCTGTCTAACTAGACCTCCTTCGGCTAATTATATCTATTTCCCCGCGAAAGTTTCATGAATAATGTATCTTAAGTATGTTAAATGTCAGATATTTTGGCAGGGGTCCGTCTTAATGACAGTTTCACTTCAAATATGATGAATGTCCACTGCAAAAAATTCGTTTTCCTTCTTCCTGCTGACTGAGGCAGGTATTGATGACAGTCTTAGAAGATTAAGCCTTCAGTCGCTAAATGATCATAACCATTAAAAATGCATGTAAAGAAATAAATTACCCTTATTCCCTTTTCTTTTGCACACATCAAATGTGGTGTACAATGAGGGGTTGGGGTTAAAGATTAGTGCTAAGTTTGATCTGAGAAAATCTAATGAACCAACACCACACTGAACCATACAGTACCACCAGTACTGAATATACCTGGACAGAAATGCAAAATTCATTAGAAACATCGTTGCACAAGAAGGAATATTTCTTTCTGTGACTTTTCTATCTTTCTATCGTCTGGAGTCCCGTTTCATAAGCAATTCTTGCTTCCAGCTGTGTGAGCAGCAGTCCTCATGGCACATCCGTGGGCACTTCTGATCAGCCTGATGCCCTGAGGCAGTAACAAGCTCTCAGAAAAAAAATACAAGGACATTATACTCTAATATATATAAATTATTTTATTAAGCACTGTTTAGGAAACTTGGCTGCTGTTTTTTAAAAATAACTGAATCCAAAATAAGTTGCTACACCTATAAAAATGGCAGTTACAGACAGACCTCCAAATCAGAATATTATTCACAACATCAGACTCATGATCAATATCTGTGAGAAAGTGTTGCTAGAAATAGTCGATGCCATGGTAAATGTGCACGGCATTTGCTTCCTGCTAGCTCCGAACAGTCATGCCCCAGCCATTCTGTAAAGTTTCTACCGGATTTTAAATACAAGTACATATCGAAGAAGCAAAGCCACTCGACTCAATGGAGAAAAAAAGTCCTGCACATTCTGAGATTGACAGCAGTGTCATGCACTCGCTGAAGGGAACGGAGCCCCAACTCTGCCTTTGCCTTACGAGGTGATATTTTCATTCCAAGAAGATTTGCATTTATGCAGCTATAAATCAGCAGATCAGAAACAGGAGGGAAGCTTTGCCTGTGTATGTGTTCCATGGGACGTGGGGGGTTATTGTAAATCAACAAACTGGTCCTCCAGGCACAAATCTCTTCTTGAACCCAACCTTGCGGTTTGTAGCTGGCTCTGACAGCGCGGGCCAGCCCTGGCCACAGCTCGGTTGACGTCCTATATCATGTGAGAGGACCAGGGATAAAACACTGTCCCAGGTTCCCAGAGAGGTGGTGGCTGAACCATCCCTGGAGACATCCCAGGCCAGGCTGGACGGGGCTCTGAGCAACCTGAGCTGGTGCAGATGTCCCTGCTCATGGCAGGGGGGGGCACTGGGGAGCTGGAAAGGTCCTTCAACACAAACCGTCCTGTGATTCTCTGATAAAACAGATTTGGAAGCCCAGCTCCACCTAAGGGGCTTTGAGATGGGTAAGTGCCAGAGTCAAAAGACGTTTTTTAGGAAGCAGAAGTGGAGGCTTTCACAGTAGCTTTCCATGTATGAAATCAGCTGCAGAAAGTGACCAGGACAGGAGAGACCCAGGACAGTTTGGCCTGTGCTAACACTGAGCGATCACACAGCCCTCCGGCTTTCCTTGTGTCATAACGTGATAGCAGTAAAACTATCTGTGTAACCGTGCTGTGAATCAGGTTAGAAGCACTAAATAACTCACACCCACCGCCCCCCTGTTTATTTTTAACACGGATGAATTCCTCGTCCAGTTCACCCCGCGAAAACGCTTGTACAAGAATTTGCACAGCCTCTCGATGAACCGGGCGGGAAATCAATCCAGCAAACCAAAAATCTACATCCTCGTTCCAACAAAAAAATTATCTCCCAGCCAGACCAGCTCCTCAGCCTGTGCCGTGTGGAGACAGGACGAGGCGCCCGTGTGAGTTAACGCTTTAAGCCACCCGGGTCTGAATGTGAGATGCTGTGGGCTACACCTGGAAACAATTTCCTCTCCACCTCTTTCTCTCCCTGCAGCATGTCTTTGTGCTTGGCTTTACCAGGATGGAGCGGGGCTAATCCATGTGCCCAGGGCTGGGCGAGGAGACGCTGCTGAGCTGATGCTGCTGCCAACAGAAACCTCCGGAGCTGAGTAATCTGGTAAAACGCTTTCTGTCTGCCTGTGCAGTGTCTTTTGCTATTCTCTGAATATTTCTGTCTTTGCGAAATACATAAATATTTCAACAGTGGTCTCTCTAGCCCTTATTTCCAGCACTTAATGTGGAGTTGCAGTGTCCTAAACCTCCCTTGCTACGACTGATTTACACTGGGGGAGCTCCCGACTCACCCAACCAGAGGCACGTGGCCCCATAACGCGAGAAACAAACCCAAAGAAGTGATGGGGAGTGGCGACAGCAACGGCTGCACTGAAGCTCACATCTCCTTTTTTCTCCTCTTCCTTTCTTTTTTTCCTGCGTCCTCCTTTTCTGCAATTGTTAACAGAAGAATTTGAGGTTTAAAAGGTGCCTGTTGCTGAACTTTTCAAAAGTAACAAAAATGCAGGAGAAGTCTGGAGAGTTAATGTTAAATCTAAATTTAGCCGGGGTATTACAGATGGGTCTTTCATCTACTACTTATTAATAATTTACACATTTAGTGCACCTTCTCATCTTAAAATTCTGAACTGCCCAGTGATGGACACTCACAAACACCTGCCACATAAGAATTTTCCCAGTTAGGATGAGTAATTGAGGAGCTGAATTAATCAATATTGTGCAGCAGTCAGGAGATAAAATTCCTGAGTCCCAGTTTCTTCTTTTACTTTCTGCAAAAAGCCTTCCTTTCATATTTTTAGAGCTTAGAGGATGCCATGTATGTAGCAAGATACATCTAAATAGCACGCTCTCCAAAAAGTTCGCTATTTTTTAATGTTCATGAATATTTCAGGAACTCGTGCTAAGAGGTTTCGGTGCATTCCAGGACAATGATTTCAAGTTTCTGTTTTGCCTTCAGAGGAAACGTGGCTTACTGTGACACGTTCTACATGGTTTGCATTATTCTTTTAGACAGGGTTTATTACTGTTACAGAATCAGATGTCCTGAATATATAGTACTTTTGTTTTGGTTTTGGTGGGGTTTTTTTGGTAAGTAGGAGTATATGTTCTTACAACTTTCTGCCTGTTTTTCCATTTTTGTCATCTGTCCTTGACAAAAGATGGGCATCATTTTTGTTGTTGTGAGGGCAGAGGGCATTAATTTCTCTCTAGAAATTAATGGATTCTGTTAAATCATGAGCAACACCAGAGTTAAGCAATAGAGTTTACTTTTTTCACCCTTTCATCTCGTTGCTTTCCATTGCTCGAACTGGTGAATACACTTGGGTACAATTTTGCAGTGGCAGCAGTGCACAAGATGATAACCGAGTTGGTATTTTCCAGCTGAAATGTCTGTGATTCTTTTGTAAAATAATTACAGTGATTTGTATGAGCATAAATTATAGCATTTGGGAAACGTTTGCTTAACTGCAGTACAAGACACATTTAAATATTTAAATGTATCATTTCATTAGTAACCTGCTTCCTTTGCTTATATTGATGCGTTTTTAATAAGACCTCTTTAAAAATATTCTGTTTAAGAAATGCTTTTGCTCCCTACAAGGTATATGTTCTCAGAAAACTGAATGAGCACTCGAATAACATATAAAATCCCTGTCAGGGTTCATGATCCGTGCTTATACCAATTACTTTTACTTTAAAGAAAGCCTGATAGCAAACTAAGGAAATTATTCTAATTTAAAAAAAAAAAAAGAATGTGAGAAAAGGCAGTATTACACAGTATCTGGGTCATTCTTTGTTGTAGTGAGAGCGGAGAACTCGCAGAACGCCGAGAGACAAGCACCAGCTAATCTCTTTATCGCCACGGAACATGAACTTGCCTTGCAGCTGCTTTAGGTGGGTTTGCACAGAAATGCGGAGCAGAGATGCCGTCACCCTGCCAGCTCTGCATTTGGGAGCAGAAAGGCACAGGGTGACTAATAACCCAAGCTGCTGGACGCGAATGTGAATCATTGCGTTAAGATTAGAGACGAGAGATTATGTTCCCCTCTTTCATTCGCTATTTCAGACTCTGAGCAAAACAAGGATGGCGAGATTCGGTAATACGAAGCCCTTTGACAGCATTAAATGTTTTTGTGACTTGGCTCATTTAAATGATGCTGGAATAGCCAGTGACACGGGGACAGCCATTTACGGCTCCAGCTCCAAGGCACATCCCTGCCCAGGGACATGGAGCTGTAACTCCTCATTACGGGTGGATTAATCTGTGACAACGGAGGCAAATATTACTGCCAACCGCCCCCTTCTGCCGTGGATCACCTCCTCGCAGGTTTGGGATCTGTCTGCGCTCCTTGGCCGGCTCCATTGACAGCCCAGTATAGCGGTATAACTGGAAACCAGTGCCAGCTCACACCAGCCTGCTGGCTTGGGAACTGGGATGGTCAAGGAGCAGAAGGTTCCCTGACGAGGACGTGTATCCACAGCTCACAGCAGTCATTGCATTAGCCACCCCGCCTCTGATCATCTGCTCTTGGAATGAAAAAAAAAATTTAAAAATATGGAAAATAAGATTAACAAGAAAACCATTTTTCTTTCTAAGTTTTTTTTTTTTTCCCCTGTATGATACACACACTTTTATTTAAGAGGACAACAAAACCTATCTCGCTAACTCTAATTCAGTTTCTAGTCTGTGGGGCAGCTTGCCTTGATTACATTGTACTAAATTACTCATCTTGAATATATGCTTCTCTTTAATTTCTCTGCCAAGAGCAAAAATATGATATTATTTGGCAAGAGGGATGTGTATCTAAAATGTCAAATTACAGCTCATAACTATTACGGGATAGTTTTGGCAATAGCCCTTTGTGATTGTTCCAAAACAGATGTCTCTTTCTAGGAGATCCTTAAAACTAATACACGCTTTATATTTGGTTTTAGCTGGTATTTTGAGAATGTCTCACAAGGATGCTAACTGGGTCATATATTGCTTTAATTTAACTTCAAATTTCTAATTTCTCAAGACTTTCGAGTCTTCAAATTGCATTAACTGATAACTCAGCATGTACACATAGTGCAAACATTGAGAATTGCGGCTTCTTTTTTACAATAACCGATATAGTCAACCTATGTAACTGCACGTTATTTAACATAAGAGAAGAATAAAATGAAAAAGCTAGTTCATATTTGTCAACTTTTTCGTCTCTTGTTACAAGACTGTTACCACTGGAACTTGATTAAATCTCTCGTGCCTCTGCCATCTTAATTAACTAACATCAGCTTTTACGAAAATTGAATTAAAGCATGTTGCTTGGTGTTCTGGTGCTGAAGCAGCTGCCGCCGTGACAAACTCTCAGCCCATGTGCATTCGTTTGCTTCTCATGGGACTATGAAAAATGGCTTGGGTTTAAATTTAGCTGCATCTGCTAATTCGGTCTCCAGTGGATTTGATCATGGGAATGTGAAGGCTCAACAGAGAAATGGTAAGAGGCTGTCAAAAAGCCCTCTGGAATTCACTCTTTGTGTTCTGAACACTGGTAGGAGCGATTGAACCATGAAGATTTTACTATAAACAATTGTACAATTCAGCTAGTAGAAGGAATTTACTTTTGCTAATCTTATTGTCCTAAGATAGCATAATGGACATGATTTTTAATATTAAAGTGCCTGTATCTATTAGTAATTCAACTTTCTTTCCTTGCTTTTGCGGAGGTGACAAACCTGTGAAGATGCAGTCTCTGGGATGGACGAACTGCTGAAGCTATCCCAGCTCTGGGGCCCCGGCGTAAGAACAAGGACCTGCTGGAGAGGGGCCAGAGGAGCCCCAGCAATGATCCGAGGCTGGACCAGCTCTGCTGGGAGGACAGGCTGAGAGAGTTGGGGGGTTCAGCTGGAGAACAGAAGCTCTGGGGGGACCTTAGTGCAGCCTTTCTGTACCAAAAGGAGACCTAAAATAAAGCTGCAGAGGGACTTTTTACAAGAGCATGTAGTGATGGGACAAGGGGCAATGGCTTTAAACTGAAAGAGGGGAGATTTACATTAGATATAAGGAAGAAATTGCTGCCCCTGAGGGTGGTGAGAGCCTGGCCCAGGTTCCCAGAGAGGTGGTGGCTGAACCATCCCTGGAGACATCCCAGGCCAGGCTGGACGGGGCTCTGAGCAACCTGAGCTGGTGCAGATGTCCCTGCCCATGGCAGGGGGGCACTGGGGGAGCTGGGGAGAGCCCTGCAACACAAACCCTCCTTTGATTCTGTGTTTCACCGCTCCTTCATGGGTGCCTACTTGGATATGTCATTCCTTGGAAGCCTTTAACCCGACTGCACCATGTTTGAGCTGGTATCAGTGATGTCCACCACTGGAGTGGATGAAAACATAGACATGTAGGTAGAGGAACGCCAGACTGGGATGTCTTTGTGAAGGAAAGCCAGGAAATCATGGTAAATGCCAGAAGTGGCAAGTTTTGGATCGGGTTTGTGATGGAGGTTCAACACAAGGCAAGAAGCCCTGTGAGGGGTGGAGTCACCATGGTAAAAGCCATCGCAGAAGTTTCTTGTGAGATGGAAATTTCAGACTGAGGGATGGTGGGAGAGTCCTAAGAGAGAAAAAAAGAGCAGAGCTCTGAGCTTGCATTTTCATGAGGATGGAGACGAAGCAAGAACTGGCAAAACGGTCCTTGGGAAAGTTGTGAGAGCCTGAGCACAACTTTGGCTGATGACGTGTGGTCACTGCACACCGATCACACGAACTTCCACTTGTCGGAAATAGCAGGGGTGGCATTGGAATTGATACAACAAATTCAGACCAGGTCAGCATGGTGTATTGTGGATCAGCAAACGCTTCTGAGTGACCTATGTGGCTTCTGAACTGTGGCTTTTTTGAAATGGATTTTGTAGGGGTAGGAGGTAGCCAAGGTGGTGGTGGTGGGGTGTTAAGAGCGTTTTTGATGAGAGAAATCTTTTGGGCCTCTGGATGATTACTCAATCAATCAAAAAATGAAGGATACAAGCAGAGCTGTACTTACTGCCAGATGATCATTATCTTATGGAAGATGTTTGGATGAAAGATCTTGGAAATTTAGTGATAGGCTGATGATGAATCTGCTCTAGACTTGTTAGATATCCCATTGCAGAAACTTTTCCTCTTGATGATTGGATTAATGGTTGAAAGAGGCAGCTTGGCAAACACAAATGAAAGACTTTCCACACATTTGCTTTGGAGGGCTTGAGCCTTTTAACCACATGGTGATTGTCAAGACTATAAATAAAATTCAAAAATCTAGTTTAAACAGTATTATATTATCTTACCGCACTGTTACTGGCCCCTACTTCAGGATATCACAAGTCTGCACTTTCAGTCTGACAAGCTGAAATGTGCTCACTGTCAAATTATCAGCTTGGTTTTGTCTCCCGTACTTAACAGAAGCCTTGATGCTCCTATTGAAGCTTCATCCTAATGCGAGGAAGACTTTGCCATCTGATTGAAGCCATCAAGAGAGTCATCTGGGACTATTCTCTCCATGTTTTCCAAATGCTGGTCCACACCCGATTAATTATGGAATTTTTTTGCCCTGTTCCTTACCCAGACAGGCAGGACTTGGTGAGGACGCAGAGGACAGAGGGACAGCTGAGTGGTGACAGTGGCTCTGAAGGACCTGAGCTGGACATCACCCACCCGCAGTGCTGCTGAGGAGTCCAGGAGGTACCGAGTGGCTGGGAGCAGGTGTTTGGGTGTGTATCGTATAGGTGTTTGTGGTCCTTGTGTGCTTTAAGGGGAAAATCTAGGTGGCTGGGTAATTCCCTTGCTAAGCGTGTGCTCCTTTCCTTTTCTTCCTTGCCATATTGTCAGCAAAGAAATTACGTGAGGAGTCCATGACTCCTGTAGAGATGGAGCTTTGGGTTGCACATGTAGAGCCTGAAGGACACCATGGGATCTCAGACCTAGCAGGCTGGGTGGCACTGAAGTAAAAGGCGTCATGCAGGAGAAAATAAAAATTAAGCCTAGCATGGAGTTCCCAGGTGTAGAAACAGTGGCAACATTCAGCTTTCCTGGTTCCTAATAAGTGGATGAATGTTTAACCTTGAAGTACAACGGGGCTTGGAAACCACTCAAAATATTTACATTATAGAGTGGAGCTTGATTAAAATGAAATGTTGCATGCCTGTCGATTTTCTTCCTAATTCTAAGTGGGCAATCCCAAGTTGTAGATCTGTCTACTCACCCATCTCAACCCCCACGCACTTTTTTTTGGTGTGTGCCGCACCAAGTTTTACATTTCAGTAGCTGTACGAACCATCGAAAAGGCTTTTCTCACAAAGATTAAAATGTTCCCCACCATCTGTGCACTAGAAATAACACAAAACGCCCTTTTCCTGTTCTATGAGCGAATTTTCCATGTTATTAGTGTTTGTAAGAGAACAAAACCAGCAAGTTACCGATGAAAGCAGCAGGAGAACGGAGAGGGACGCAGTGCTTTCCAACGCTTCTAATCGGCTTTTCCCCATAGCAGCAAACTACACATTATTTATTACCGGGGGTAACTTCGTAATGCGTTAGGTAGTAAAGCAGCCGAGTACAAACAAGAGTTCAAAAGATTGTATCTGGTGGTGGATGACCAGGATTTAATCAGCTTTTTGTCCCCTACTATACTTTGTATTTTACGTGGGGTCAGAGTTTGCTGTTGTGCTGGTAGAAACAACCGCGCTACTAATATTAATATTAATACTAATATTAAAAAACCAAAACCTACAACAAACTTGCCTCTGTAAAGCAAAAAGGAAGCAGCTCAATACTGGACTTTTATGCAGCAACATAAGTCCAAATAATTGTGGTGAGTGTTTTGATTTTTGGGTGGGTTTGTGTTTTGTTTGGTTGGGGTTTTTTGGTTGGTTGCTTGGTTTTATTTGTTTTGAGGGTTTTTTGTTTCATTTTGGTTTGGGTTTTAGATTTCTAAAACTAGAAATTATTACTATGATCTCGCCATTTGACTTCCTAATCCAGATCATAGATGTTCCTCTGTTGAGCCTTTCTGTTGTATTTGTAGCAAATGTCCTTCTCTTACAGTTGCATTTGGAAAATACCTCTAAATTGTAGCCTTTTTTTCCCCAAGTATTTCTATTAACTGTCCAACTGAAATGAGACAACAGAGGAGAAGAAACTCTGAAACTTTCAGAGAGTTTCGTCCCTGTGCAAACTGAGCAGCCAAAACTTTCCCCAAGACTTTTGCAGTAACTTGTGGCACAGACACGCAGCCCCAGGAACGAGCAGGTTGTGGAAACCCCGCCGAGCCCTCACCTACATCTCCAGGCAGTTAAACCCCTTTGAAAATCCGGGCTCGGAGCCCAACCCTGCAAAGAGTTCTCTGTGCAAAGCCGCCTCCTCCCGCCCGCGATCGCCTGACCGCAGGAGAGCGATTTAATAGCTGAGCCTTTCAAAACAGCCCAAAGCGGGCAGGAAAAAATAATGGAATAAGCGGCGAGTAGATGAGTTCCCAGATTATTGATTCTGGAGACTGTGCAGAGATAGAAATTGTGCTTTGTAAACAGCTGGGAAGGACAAGCGACGGCCGGAGACGTGTTTTCTGCTATGCTCTGGGCCAGTTTCTCTCTCGTGTGATTTTGTGTGTGGTCATTTTCTGGCAAAAGAGAGGTCCCAATACTGTGGTATTTGCTCTATATGCACTTTGGACATGTGTCAAAAGTCACATGTGATTAGTATCTCTAAACTTTGCAGTATTAAAGATGTAGGAATGTGGTAGAGATGGAAAATGTCTTATAAATGTGAAGTATTGTTTGCCATGCTTTTATTATTTTACTTTTTTCGCTTAAGATTTTTTTCTTATGGCAGGATCTTAGCTCAACCTCTCCGATTTTTGTCCCAGAAATAAATTGCGTGGAACAAATGGGACATTTAATGGAAGATTGCACCACGTAGCTTTTGTAGAGTCATTAAGGTAGACTGGATTTAGTGGCTCTGAAGATGTTTGGTCATACAGGACCTTGCATTTGGATAACGGTGGGACCTCGGAGGGTGGCCCGGGAGTGTAAGACTCTCTCCTAGTCAGTGGTGATCACAGACTGCAATTCAACAGCTTGCGCCATTTCCAACAGAGAAAATACCAAAAATTGTCACTCAGAATAAACATCAAGGGTTAGATAGGCATCCTAAAAATTAGGATTAGATATTTCAAAATAAGCCTTTTTAATAGCAATTTTTTTTTTTTTTTTTTCCAATTTCGGTGTGAAGTATTTGAGATTTTAGGTCTTTAACTGTCTTGGCAAAAAGCCACTAATGGGCTTTGATTTTGGATGCCCATCTGTGTGAACGATCTTAGTGGGTTCATAATGGGTACAAAGGACGTGTCCATTAAGAGCTATTTTTAATAATGAAGTCATAACTGTAACGTAAAAGTAAAGCTAAAACTAAACTAAAAGAAAAGTTAAACTTGCAGTATGCTAGAAGATTAAACTGTCCTGCAGTCACAAAATGTTTAAAGTTATCCCTAACACCTACATTCCAGCTTGCATTGGAGGAAGAGAAGAATTAATTAGCTCTGCGAGTCAAGAAAAGATCACAGAAGTAAAACACCACAACAGCACACGAGCTTGGTTTCATTTTGTTTTTCAAGCCCAACTTTGGAAGCCAAAGACTTAGTGCTAGAACAGCAGCGTAGCGTTTGGGGATCACTGCAATCCTGTGTGTGTGGTGGAGCCCGGCTCTCCTGGAGATGGCTGAACACCCGCCTGCTGATGGCAAGTGGGGAGTGAATCCCTTCTTTCGCTTTGCTTGTGTGCGTGGCTTTTGCTTTACTTATTAAACTGTCTTTATCTCAACTTTTCTCACTTTCCACTTCCGATTCTCTGCCCCATTCCCCTGGAGGGAGTGAATGAGTGGCTGCGTGGGGCTGAGCTGCCGGCTGCGGTTAGACCACGACAGGCACATTAAGTGCTCCTTTGAACACACTGAACCTGGGGGGCTGGTTCTAGGCTCAGGAGGGGAATTTGCCTCCTCGGCTGGGAAAGACGTGAGCTGCCCTCTGTGGTCCTTCTCCTGGTCACGGAACGAGCGCAGAGAAAGCGAGTTAGTGACGGTAACTGAGGCCTGATCTTGGGCAGGGGCACATCCCCCCTCCGCACGGGACCTCTTCCTAAACACCTGTCAGCAAAACACCAAGCACATAGGGTTCTTGCGCTCACCTACTTGCATTGGCTATACGTTGTTTGGTCAAGGTCTGGATAACCTTTCTGAGAATCTTTCGTTGGGAGTCAAACCCTGTGCCCTCTGCTCTCTGCTCTTCCTGGAATTTCTAGATTCATTTTTTATGCTTCTGCCCATATCATCACGGTGCACAAAGCTCCCATTAGGCTAGGCAAGGCAAATAAGCACCAGGTGCTGTCTGTATCCCGAACAAACCCAACACATTACCGGAAGGTTCAGCTCCAGGGCTAGCATATCGCATTGCCTTAACTTTTGCTATCTTACTGTGATTTCTGTTGGATTTTTTTGCAATTTTTTCTTCTAAACTTTTTTTTTCTTGTTACTATTTGTTTCAGATTGTTATTGGTTTGCGCCTCTAAATATTTGACCCATCTTTCATTTTGAGGGTCCCTGTCTCTATTCTTGTCACCACTTGTTTCCTTCCACAGCTCATTTATCCTCAAGGGATGTTTTCAGCAACTCCCCATCTAGTTTCTATCGTACACAATGGTATTCTGTGTTCTTCATTGCCTGGCAGCACAGCACGGATCCTTGTGGTACCCCATGAGTACAATAATAGAATCATAGAATGTCCTGAGTTGGAAGGGACCCACAAGGACCATCGAGTCCAACTCCTGTCCCTGCACAGGACAATCTCAAAATTTACTAACACGTAAGGCACTAATGCTAGAACGTGGAGGTGATGGCAGGGGGTGGGGAACTCGTCCTGGGTGATGTACAGGAACGTGTGAGTGAGCAGACCAGGAAAAAAGCGCCTTCAGGGAGCGGGGCTGGAAGGCAGATCTGAGCTGCTGAGCGCGCCCTGCCCTCGGCTGGGGTTTGGGGACAAACGAGGGGCAGCAAAACTCAGAGAACTGCTTCATGTGACCTACTGTGATTAATCAAAGTGGTGTTGAGGGAAGCACAAAGCATCGCGGAGAAAAATGGAGAAAATGTCAGAGCCTGTTTCAGCTGGAATGGAGCTTCATGTGCCTGCTGATGGTCGGGGGATCACAGAACATTTTGTGTTGCAGGGCCCTCCCCAGGTCCCCCAGTGCCCCCCTGCCATGGGCAGGGACATCTGCACCAGCTCAGGTTGCTCAGAGCCCCGTCCAGCCTGGCCTGGGATGTCTCCAGGGATGGTTCAGCCACCACCTCTCTGGGAACCTGGGCCGGGCTCTCACCACCCTCAGGGCCAGCAATTCCTTCCTCGTGTCCAGCCTGACTCCCCTTTAGTTTCAAAGCCCGCTTAAAGCCCGTCCCCGCGGGATGCGGCGCCCGCTCCTTGTGCCTCCGCCGGCTTCCCCGCGGGCGCCGCGCGGCTGTCGAAGGTGCGGAGCAGCGGCGCTCCCCCGGCACCGCCCGCGCGGCGCCCCCGCGCTGCCTCCGCCGCTGCCCGGGCGGCTCCGGCCCGGCCCCGGAGCGAACCCCGCGCAGCGCCGCGGGGACCCCGGGGATCCCGGCGGGGCCGGGCCCGGCGGCGGGGCCGCGGAGGGGCGGGGGGAGGCGGCATCATGTGACCGGCCTCCAGCTCCTTTAAAGCGGCCACATGCAGCCGAGCGGCGGCACAATCACGGCTGGAGGCGGCGGGGAGCGGGGAGCCGGCTGCGGGCCGGCCCGGGCAATCAGTGCGGAGCCTCGTCCGCCCCATCCCCGCGGCCCCGGCCCCTTCCCCGCCGCGGGGTGGGGGAGCGGGGGGGGTTAGAAGCGGGCGAAGATGGCTGGGGCCATCATCGAGAACATGAGCACCAAAAAGCTGTGTATCGTCGGGGGAATCCTGCTGGTTTTCCAAGTCATCGCCTTTCTGGTGGGAGGTCTGATCGGTGAGTGCCGAAGGTGCAAACTTTCCTTCCTCCTCCTCTCCTCGCTCGCGTTGTTTAGCTACTTGTTACAGTATCGCTGACTCGCTCCTATGATCTAATTAGCCCGGCTATTGTAGTTAAGAAAACACGGCTCCCTGGGCCTCTTTGTGCACATTTCACTCTAGTGCCTGCAAGAAAAGAAGGGGCAGAGAAAAAGTTTCGGTTTTTTCTTTTTTTTTTGGCCTGGTTTTAGTCTGTACTTAAAGAAAGAGGAAGGGGGGGAAATCTTCAGTATGGCGACGGATCGCGCAGGCAAGCCTTGCATTGCAAAGTTGGCTTTAAAAAAAAAAAAATTATTAAAAAAAATAATAATTTCCTCCGGTGTTTTCGTACCTCTGCTCCTCCCCGTTTCTCGGCCTCCGAACCGACCGCGGGAGGAAACCGCCCCGCTTGCGATAGTGATAATAATAATTTAAAATATATATATTAAAGAAAAGGGGGCGGGGGGGAAGGAAGGAGGAAAATTAATGGGCGCTGCTCGGGCGGGGGCAGGACTGTTTTTTACCGGCTCCGGGGTACGGGGGGGGGGGCGCATTTCGGTGCCCGCCAGCCCGGCCCCCCCGCAGCCGCTCCCCCGCTTTGTCCGGGCTCCTTTCTCCTGGGGGTCCCCCCAGACCCCCCGGGTCGGCCGGGGTTTGTTTCTGCTCACGGCAAACCCGGGTGGCTGCTTTGGGGGGGGGCTTAAGCCCACCCCCCACCCCTCGGTGTTCCACACCCCCCGGGGACGGGCACGTCCCCCCACCCGCGTTTTGCAGCTCCCCGGGTGGCACACCCCCCCCCCCCCGCCGGCGGCTCAGCCCGACTTTCTCACGCAAAACCTCGTCTCAAACTTTTAAGCCCCGATTGTGTTTGTTTATGAGCTCTGCAGAATCCTCAGGCCCCGGGGTTTGGGGATGTGATTTTTTTTTTTTAATTTATTTTTTTTTTTTCCCTGGGGGAGAGCAGGGTTTTGGGGTAGTCTGTGGATTTTTTTTCCTTTTTTTTTTTTTTTTTTTTTTTTTACTAGAAAGCAGCCGAGTTATGCGCCGGCTCGTTCTCCCGATGGTCGCGTCCCTTTCCCAGCGCTGCCCTGCGGAGGAATTCCCGGCCCGAGCCCTCCCCGCTCCCAGCCCGGGCCAAGGGCTGGCCCAGGGATTCACTCCCCTCTTTCGGGATTTGGGGCTCTTGGGCTGTTCCCAAACGACTGTGTAGAAGTGAAGTCCCATTGCCCTGCAAGGGCAGCGGGAAAAACCAGTCACGCTCTTTACTTGGGGGAATAAAGTTGGCTTGTTCTCGCAGGGGTCTTTATTTGAGAGATATGGAAGAAATATCGACAGCCGTTCCTCAGGAAGCACGTTCAGTGTCCTGAGCCACTTTAGTGCTTTGCGTTTGTAGCCTCTCTAATTATCTCTTCTTAAGAGCCATAGGAATTCTACTAAACATAATTTTAAAAAACTTTTGTTTCCCTCGTTCTCTTGTTTCAGTTCACATCTGTGCTTAATAACAAAGGAGTTGGTGGCAAACACTGAATTAAAATGCACTTTTTCTAGTCTTGTGGGCCTGAACCAACACTGAAGATGAGCAGAATTGGCTTTTTTCCCTCTTTTTTTTTTTTTTCTTTCCTTTAAGAGCTGGTCTAGGACAGATGCTGAACCCAACACTGATTCATTAAAGTGTAAATGTCTTGACCTGTGTTGTGCAGAGAAGTTGTACTTGGTGTTCATCTTAAAAGCATTTTTTTCTAGTAGCTTTTTGCTTCTGAGTTTAAAAAAAAGTAAGTTGCTTGTGCAAAAGGAAGGTGGTGATGAGAAAGCCCCGGTTCTGTTGTCGTTTGGGGACAAAGATGATAAACAGATATGTTTATGTTTAGCTTTATAGGGAATAAACAGAAATGTTTCTGTTCGGGTTTGTAGGGATTGGGAGATGGAAGAACTTAAATGCTCTGGGGGCAAGTCCTGGGGGGGGATTGTGGGCAAACTTTGTTTAATTGCTGGAAAGCCCCACTCCTGATCTTTTAGCAGATAGAACTGCACTAAACAATCACCCAAACTGGTTTTTCCTCTGCAGTATTTACCACTTTGGATGCATTTACCACATTTGGATGCATTAAGAGGCTCGTCCCCTCTTCACTCCAGTGGTGGTGGGACAGCTGCACCGATGAGCTCCCCAGCCCTGCTGGGAGCAGGAAGCCTGTGACACAGCTGTAAGTTAGAATCCTGAGTCATTTGGGTTGGAAGAGACCCTCAAGATCAAGTCAAACCATAACCTAACTCTGGCATTAAACCATGTCCCTGAGAACCTCATGTCCGTCTGTCCAACCCCTCCAGGGATGGTGACTCCAGCACTGCCCTGGGCAGCCTGTTCCAATGCCCCACAGCCCTTGGGGGAAGAAATTCTTCCCCAGATCCAACCTCAGCCTCCCCTGGTGCAACTTGAGGCCGTTTCCTCTGGTCCTGGCGCTTGTTCCTGGGGAGCAGAGCCCGACCCCCCCTGGCTCCAAGCTCCGTTCAGGCAGCTCAGAGATCAGAAGGTCTCCCCTCAGCTCCTGTTCTCCAGCTGAACCCCCAGGTCCCTCAGCCGCTCCCATCACCCTTGTGCTCCAGCCCCGCACCAGCCCCGTTCCCTTCTCTCCACTCGCTCCAGCACCTCGAGGCCTTTCTTGGCGTGAGGGGCCCAAAACTGCCCCAGGATTGGAGGCTTGGCCTCCCCAGTGCCCAGCACAGGACGGTCACTGCCGGTCGCACTGTTCTTGATGCACGCAGGGATGCTGTTCTTCTGTGTGAACGATGTGTGGTCCCCAACATCTGGCCCCGTCACGCAGGAGCAGGGTGTCCCAGCCCAGGGGTCTGCATGAAGCTCTTCCCAGGAATTAGCCCCCCGGAATGCCTTGTTGTTGGGGTCCTCGTGTCCCTGGAAGCTCTGAGCTGGTAGCTTGTGACCAATTCTTTGGGTCACAGCTGGTGCCTACAGCTCGGGGTCCTTGTCCCTTTAGCCTGTCCCTTGCATGTGGTGTTTTTTAAGAGGCATCTGGTGAGAAAGGGGTCGATGTCTGGTGTTTTTCTGCGGCGTGGCTGGGGACGGCGAGTGGGAGCGAAGCGATGCGATTGAAAGCTCCAAGTGCCAGTAGCTCTGGCAGCAATGACAGGGGACGGCTGCCCTTCAGCGAGGTGTGACACAAGGTGGGACGGGAGCCGAGGTGTCACTGAAATAGCGTTCCTGGTCTGGTTTGATCCAGTGCACCGAAGGGACAATGAGAATCTAGTTATTTTAGTTTATTCAGGTCTAGACAAACCAAAATATGTACACGAGTGGAACAGGGCTACAAAGCTAAACCAGCCTTTCCTTTAGCAGTCAGTTAGGTCATGTTTCAAAACAATGACTAAGTGCTCTATTTTAACAGATTACTTGTCCAGGTCCAAAACACACAAATGCAGCGCATTGGTACCTGATACGACAACAAAGCTTCGTTTTTCTGAAATGGAGGTTTTCTGCCAGCGGTTGTTCGCTAGCTAGTTTTTGACCAGTAAACTGCATTAATGTCTGAGTTCTCATATGGCTTGCAGATTTCCAACAGCTCTTTTATTTGGGAGCAGGGCTCTATTCAGCTCTCGCATGGATTTTGCTTAGAACGGTATGTTGGCAGAGCATGAGGTGTACGTGTAAGGGAGTCACTCCCTTGCTGGGGCGCAGCTCTGGCAGCGGTCTAAGGCAGCTTTGCGAAGTGAGGGAGTGAGAAAACACCTCAAAAGAGACTTTTATTGAGCCGTTTCTTTGTTGTCGTGCTGCGGCAATGAACTGTTGGCTCCAGAAAACTGGGATTGTCGCTGCCTCAAACCGACCTGTTTTCAGGCCCTTTTCTGGTGTCTGTTCCCTGGTAAACGTCTCGTTTGAAGGTTACGCTTCTGGATTGTGTGCTACATGTTTTCTTAGGATGCACCAGTATTTGACAAAACATGATCCGTAAAATTAGTTGTAATAAAAATTCATCTCCACCACCCTGCTGTGAGTGATAGCATGGATATAGGAGGATGGGATCAAGCAGGAATGTTTTATCGTTCAAGACGCCGTTAATGTTTGTGAGAAACGAGGCTGCAGCTAATTCACGGCCGTGCCAGCGTTCCCGGGAGCCCTCGCGTGCTCTGCGTGTGTATGCGCTGCCTTTGCGACGCACGGCGTGGGTCGAGCAGGTTTCCGCTGTGCTGGCTGTCCCCGGGGCTGAGAACAAACCTTCCCACGGCTGGACCGGCCGCAGCATCCGGCTGGCCCAGCTTGTTACTGGGATTTTCGAGCAGGGTGTTCCCATGGAGGTCACCCCAACCCTCAGGACGCCTGGTGTCCTCTGCTTCTGACTGCTGGCCACGTGGGGGAAGTTCAGTGTCTCTGGAAACCTGGTGTGATCCTAGTGTGGGCTTCATGCCTCTTGGTTTCCCTTAAACCAAAGCTTTTTATTACAAATTATCTTCTTCCGTATACCTTGTGGGAAGCTGTTGATGGTGTCCCTCTTTGTAATTTCCTGTGCATCCTGGAATTCATTTATATAGACAGTATTTTAAAAAAAAAAAAAATTTACTGCTCAAGTCTGTCTAGAGTTCATGGAGATAGTAGGAGATTTTGTATTAATCAAGTCCCAAAGTGTCAGGCAGTTTTTAAAATGCCCCTGGGTGCCTCCGGTACCCAGGCCGGGTTCCTGCATCTCGGGGCTTTGTGCTGCTGGATCACCGCGAGAGCTGGGCAGATGTGCGAACCTGCAGCCGCCGACTCTGTCCCAAGTCACGGATTATCTTGGTTTCAGTTCAGACTGAATGCGGGAGAACCTCCCTGCACTGGAGACAAAGTCCAGGAGCAGGCACACGCACAGTTAAGTGCTGGAAGCCCAGTGCCCAACCGTACACTTTGCAAATTTAACTGATTGGAAAAGTGGAGGTATTTATTTAGCACATGAGGCTTCCGGACGAGGGGGATGCATTTAAGAAGGTGCAGGTTCACTGCTCCCGTGCCTCAGCTTAAGGTTGAAAAAAAAAAAAAAAAAACAGAATTGTTTTGACTGGAGCAAATAAAACTCTTGTGTGTCTCACCCAGCGAGATAATGAGTCATGTGTATAAATGGCTGAGCAGCTATCAACAATTCCAGTTCATTATCTAAATGTCTGATTTGGCTCCTGAGCGGAGAGTTCCCAGGATTTAATTTTCTTTCCTCGGATTTCATTACCTTCTCAGGGCTGAGCTGATCTTTTGGTGGGAGAGACGCTCTGATTTCTGAGGCATGTGGATGCGGCCCTGCTAGGAAAGAGTGCCTGTGGGCTCCCGGACAAAGGCCACTTTTCTGAGCCTGACTTTCTTTCGTCGCTGGCCCCTCCAGAAGATGGGCAAGCCGTGCTGACTGGGTCAGCGCTGCACCGTGGCCGTGAATGCCAATAAACTGCTCTGTATAGACACATTCCTGCAGCGCTGCGGCCTTGGCAGAAGCGCTGGGAGCTGATGAAAAAGCAGACACGAAAGGTCATGTCTGTTTAGTTTAGGTCTGCTCAATTCTTCTTTTTTTTGTTGAGAGCTGTAACTGTAGCTGAATGGGCAAATGTGCCAGAAATGGAGAGTTCCCAGGCAGAAACGTCCGCGCCGGGGGCCCGAGGAGGCCGTAAATCCTCCGGGGTGCTCGGGTTTTTGTGCTTTTTCATCGCTTCCAAACTGCAGTTTCCTTGGGAGAGATGCATCAGAGAAACTCTGCATCAGAGTCTGCGTGAAGAGGACGGTCCTCTGGCTGCTCTGCTTTTCTGTAGTGTCGGTACTAACTAAGCAGGCTTGGCTTTAAACGAGCTGAGCGCTCACCAAGTGGCGGTCGCTGGGCGCGCTGCCTCTCTGCGCTTTGCGAGTTTCAGCAGGAAGTTTTGTGTTTAGTAAATAACATTTACGGCCTTTGAAGTCAAGTTACAACTCTCTGATGGGCCCGGGCGGCCTTTGAAGGGCACAGGGTGTCCCAGGGGAAGGGCCCCAGGATCTGCTCCCTCCCATTCAAATGCAGATGAAATTCTTTACATATCTGAGTACTGGGGGTTTCAAGGTATCTTGTTATCTGTGCTGTGGGATTTGCAGAGTTTCGGGCTGTCCCTGGGGGGGGAAAAGCTGCTGGATAACATCAGGGCATGCCACTATTTTCAACCTCTGCAGGGATTTAACATCTTGGCTGGCTGTTTTCTCCGAGTAAAAAGTTGACAAAGGATGGCTTGAAGAAGATCAAACTGTGGCAATTAGTAAATCAGTTCTACCTTTTCTCTCTGTTTTTTTTTTTCCTTTTAAATAAAATATTTTTGCATATGTATTTCCGCATGTATGTAACTCGTGCTGCAAGTGCTTTTAGCATTTGTTGCCGCTGTTGCATCTCTGTGTGAACCGTGGAGGTCATTGGTGCAGTTCTCCAGCAAATGTTCATCTATTAATACTGGTACTCTGTTGCCTCCTGAGGTTTTCTTGCTTTGTGGTGTGCTGGGGCCGAGGGAGTAACCCCTGATCTGTGAGTGAAGGCCCAAAGCTGCAAATGCAGCATTGAAGAATAAACCTTGAGCAAAACAAAGAAAAACAAACCACCACCCCCCCAACACGTGTGCAAACACATCTCTAGCTACTGCATGGATATCGGAAGCTGAGAAAGTGTAGAAATTCCTCAGAACCACAGTAAGTGCAGGAAACCTGCGTGCAGAACCTGACCTTGGGCTGGACAGGGCGCTGGGCCGGCTTGGCTAGACCAGGCTTGTGCTGGGGAAGGTTGGACCAGATGATCCTTGTGCTCCATCCCAACGTGGGGCTCTGTGATTCAAACTGGGCTTGGTGGGTTGGACATGTTCATTCTTATGGTCTGAAACAAACAAACAAGAGAAACGTATAGTATTGAGAAATACTATCAGGGTCTTCAGCTACAACAGTACATCTGGCAGCTCCCTCTGTAAATAAGGATGGAAATGGTGTTGTGGGGGCTTTAAAGGACCCTGGTCTTGATAAAGCTTGAAGTCAAATGATAGGAAAGAAATACCTTTCCCAAGGGGAGCGGGTTTCCAGTTTGTAGTGATTTTTTTTTTTTTTTTAGATTAATTAGCTTATTTCAATGTGTAGCACTTCTGCATATAAAAGCCGCTGCAGTGTTTGAAAAAGGCTTTCATGTAGCTCGTGGAATAGTAACTAGCAATAAAAAATAGTAATTTAAAGATGGCATTAGTGGTCACTCATTAACACGTTAAACCGGTAGCATCGAGCTCAGGAAAGAAGGTGGTAGAAAACTTCCCTGCTGCAGTAAGTATATACTTATAAATAGTAAGTATAGATAACGTTATTTGGGTTCGTACCATTCTGGTTGGAAAAGCTGAGTCTGTCCGATGATAAATTAGCTTGTTTATTCCTGTCCTGCTGTTGGTTAGTGTAATGAAGCAGAAGCCCATTGTGTGTGCTCAGGGGCAGCGATGGCTCCGCACAGAAGGGGGTAATTGAGTAGAAAAGCAGAATATTCCTGGTGCATGGGAGAAGTTAACACCACATGAGGTCAGTAGGATTCAAGCTTTAATCAATGTAGACACAATGCAATTGAGATTTTCTAAAGGGCTTGTTTATGGTGCGAGAGCAAGGGTCAGTAGTTAATTTGAAATGCTGTAGGTGTTCGAGATGAGAAGGTACAAAATATATATCATAGAGGTAATATTCATGTGGGAGCAGAGAGGGGGTGTTGTTCTTGGTACTGGGCTGAGCTACAAGAACTGGGTTTATTGCAGGAGCTTTTTGAAGATTTACTTAATTTATTGAAATTAATAAACTGAGTGATGGTGCCTCTCATGCAATTCTAAGCATACGTAATGTTGTAAAATGAAAATATTGAGAAATTGAGCTCACTTACAGTATTTTGGTTTACCTAAAAATTAAGTCTAAGTACAGAGGAACAGTGTTTCTTGTTTCTCTGAGGAATAGCTCCTGAGTTTCCCCCCTTTACAGGTGGGATCTTATTGTCTGCTTTTTTTTTCTCAGAAGACAAAAGGGTGGGCGAACGCTTACATGTTAATAGAAATAGATCGATTCAAGGACAGTGATGCTGAAACTAAAGGAAAGCTACTAATTGCTGTACTAGAGAGATGTTAAAGCTGGCAAGCCTTGAACCTGGGCTTTGAGAATTAAAATAAGTAAATAAAAATAAAGAGTTGGACAGCTGCTCTGTGCTATTTGCTGGCATCTTTCAGGGTAAGTCCAGCGGGCTACGAATGGCGCTGGAGTTTGTCTAAATGAGATTTCTCTGTTCCACATGCCCTCGCCTGCCCCACAGACCATCGCCAGCACGCTTTGCAGGAGACGTCAGCCCAAGAGATGGGTAGGAACGGGTTCCGCTTGCGGCACAGAGACGCGAAAGGGTATTTATTAAAGATTGATAGCTGTTTGGAGAAAGGAGGCTTTCCTTTCTTCTCTCCTTAAAGACCTAATGTTTTTAACTCTCACTTTTTTTTTTTTTTCCCTCTGAGAAATTTGAAGGTGCAATGTATTTGGGGCAGGATGCTCAGTTTCTTCAGCTGTAGGTTTCATTGTGGGGCAGGGGCCGCGTTGGGTGTCCCAGCTGTGCCATGAATCACTTTGGCTGTTTGCTGCCACTCGGACTCCTGTTTAGTCTACGCGATGTGAAAGAATTTCGATTCCAATTGAGATGCAGGAGAGAAATCCTCTCTCTTGGCAGCGAGAATGGTCTCCAGTGCTGAGCAACCAACTCATGACAGCCGCTGAATCAGGTCATCACATCTCTGACCTCTCTGTAGATGTAAGGTATGCTGAGGTGTCTCCTGCAAATCTGTTTATTTGAAGTTATTCTAGAACACCACCATCTTTGGGTGAAACATCGCTACCAGTTCAGCACAAGACTGAGTAGTTTTGGATCATTAAAAACGGAAAGCAATTCAACTTCTGGCTGTCCCTCCTGCACCAAATGTGTCTCTTTTAATTGCCGCTGGTTTTTGGGGACAAAGCTTGAGGAAAAAGCTATCTTCTTGAGCTAATGTACCGTTGGATATGTGATATTTTAAAATACCATATTGAAAAAATTCTCAATTTTTTTTTGAGAAAAGTCTCGCTGGGGTTGAAATGCAAGAGTTGCTTCAGTCTGTAGGGTGCAGCTGAAGTGGCTTTGAAGGCTCATGAGGAACCATCGTCTGCAGGTGCTCCCAGGCTGAAACCATTGCAAGGAGCCGTGTGTCCTTGGCAGGGTCTGCTGTGACCCACGTCATTTGGGGTGACCCACGTCATTTGGGGTGACCCACGTCATTTGGGGTGACCCACGGGCTTTTGCAATGAGCCAAGTGCCTCCAAAGCCTCTTCTGGAGGAGGTGGAGCGGGCGGCTTCCCCAGCAGCGTACGGACCAGCCGTGCCAGCGGGTCACCACGTACCTTTACAGCAAATGTGTTTATAGCATAAACGCAAACAAGCTTCAAAGAGGGGAAACTGTTTTCACTCCTCGAACCAGTACAAAAAGCAGAGAACTGCAAAAGAGAGGTTGCTCGGACATGGTCAGTATTCTCCTGCCTGTGCTTGCCTGGGCTTCTAAGGAAGATTCAAGCGAGGAGGGTTCTGGTGGGGACGGTGACCCCTGCCCGTGTCCCGGCACGCCGGCTCCTCGGAGATCACGGCTGGTGCCCTGAAAGCGTTTGCTGTGAAACATCCCATCTCTTAACTTGTCTGTGGGAAGTTTTTTCTCTGAAGTAGGGAGGCTGGACGGATCCAGCAGCCCCGCTGGCCTCGTGCCCACGGCTGTCGGCATCCAGCCCTGTGGAGCGACGGGGTCTCTGCCCCGTGCCAGGGCTCCTTCAACTGTGTACCCTTCTGCTTTAGCATAACAAAACCAGAAAAATGGACTGCGACTGTCCGTGCGTGCGCAGGAGGGAAGCAAGCAGATGAAATGTGACTGGCTGTGAGAATGGGGCTCTCGTGGTGGTGGTCGAGTTCTTCTCTTTTGGAAGTTGAAAGGTTGAAGATGCCTTGTGAATTGATACCAGTTGCAGAGTCCTCGTTGCTGGAGGTTTGAGATGCAGCTGAGTAGGGTGCTAGATAATCTCAGGTTGGACTAGGTGATCTTCAGAGGTCCCTTGTAACTGGAGTGGTTCAGTGATTGCTGGAGGCTCGCCGGGCTGGCTCCTGTTTGAGGTGGCTCCTGGAGATCCGTGCTCTGCACCGGCTCCGGCAGACCCCTCCGGGTAAAGCCCGGCTCCGGCAGACCCCTCCTAAGGGCACCTGCATTGCTGCAGCGCTTCCCCGACTGGAACGCGGGCTGAGCTTATCCACTGTGTTATGCACAAACGGCTATTTAATTATTTACAGGCTGACATATATCATTTAATATCTGAAGCTGAACCAGCCCACAGGCGGAATGGCTGAGAGCAGCCTGCTTGGCACCGCGTTTTCCCCGAAATCCCTCTGCGCTGCCTTTGTTTTGCATAGCACTTTGTAATGCTGCGAGTTGACTTGGCTGCAGCTTCACAAAGCATTTTTTTTTCCCACTTGGTTCAATGCTCGCTTGAATTTAATGGGACTGGAGCCAAACAAGTAATGGAAGCCAAGTGCCGACGTTTGTTTGGTGTGCAGATCCCGAAAAGGAATATATATAGTAATTGTCTCTTGCTCCTCAAAGCTGTAACTTTGGCAGAGGGGATACTTGATTTAGCATGCTAAGTCTTTAAAATCATAATCAGTCGGTGATGAAAACATATTTTTATGGCTGTAATGGGTTGCATCAAAGCGAGAAACACTCATCATCTCTGTAGAAGTAACAATGTCTCTTAATTCAGAAATGCCTGCTTTTAAATCACACAAAGATCTGTCAAAGTTAAAAAGCTGAGATTGCTTGGCCTGCATGTCTGGCTTATTTCACAACAATATTCCTAATATTGATTTACAGCTGAAGTTTTAGCCACACTTTCTGCATTGAGGCACAATAAATGAATATTGCACAGTTTTATGCACTTATGGCACATCTTTAAAGTCATCCTGGCCTTGCAGTTAGATTTCCTATTTGTTTTTTGAATGTTTGATTTTTATTCTGTTTTGCCACTCCTGGCATATCAATGATTTGTTGGGTTTGGGGAGTTCTCTTTGGTTCCTGGAGGGCCTTGGGGTGCAGCAGGGGTTTGGGGTGCAGCACCGCTCCATGTCTGGGGTGCAGTGGGGACTTTGGGGTGCAGCACTGCTCCATGTCTGGGGTGCAGTGGGGACTTTGGGGTGCAGCACCGCTCCATGTCTGGGGTGCAGCGGGGACTGTGGGGTGCAGCGGGGGTTTGGGGTGCAGCACTGCTCCATGTCTGGGGTGCAGTGGGGACTTTGGGGTGCAGCACCGCTCCATGTCTGGGGTGCAGCGGGGACTGTGGGGTGCAGCAGGGGTCTGGGGTGCAGCACCGCTCCATGTCTGGGGTGCAGTGGGGACTGTGGGGTGCAGCACCGCTCCATGTCTGGGGTGCAGTGGGGACTTTGGGGTGCAGCACCGCTCCATGTCTGGGGTGCAGCAGGGGTTTGGGGTGCAGCACTGCTCCATGTCTGCGGTGCAGTGGGGACTTTGGGGTGCAGCACCGCTCCATGTCTGGGGTGCAGCAGGGGTTTGGGGTGCAGCACCGCTCCATGTCTGGGGTGCAGTGGGGACTTTGGGGTGCAGCACTGCTCCATGTCTGGGGTGCAGTGGGGACTTTGGGGTGCAGCACCGCTCCATGTCTGGGGTGCAGCAGGGGTCTGGGGTGCAGCACCGCTCCATGTCTGGGGTGCAGTGGGGACTCTGGGGTGCAGCACCGCTCCATGTCTGGGGTGCAGTGGGGACTTTGGGGTGCAGCAGGGGTTTGGGGTGCAGCACTGCTCCATGTCTGCGGTGCAGTGGGGACTTTGGGGTGCAGCACCGCTCCATGTCTGGGGTGCAGCAGGGGTTTGGGGTGCAGCACTGCTCCATGTCTGGGGTGCAGTGGGGACTTTGGGGTGCAGCACCGCTCCATGTCTGGGGTGCAGCAGGGGTCTGGGGTGCAGCACCGCTCCATGTCTGGGGTGCAGTGGGGACTCTGGGGTGCAGCACCGCTCCATGTCTGGGGTGCAGCGGGGGTTTGGGGTGCAGCACTGCTCCATGTCTGGGGTGCAGTGGGGACTTTGGGGTGCAGCACCGCTCCATGTCTGGGGTGCAGCGGGGGTTTGGGGTGCAGCACTGCTCCATGTCTGGGGTGCAGTGGGGACTTTGGGGTGCAGCACCGCTCCATGTCTGGGGTGCAGCAGGGGTCTGGGGTGCAGCACCGCTCCATGTCTGGGGTGCAGTGGGGACTCTGGGGTGCAGCACCGCTCCATGTCTGGGGTGCAGCGGGGGTTTGGGGTGCAGCACTGCTCCATGTCTGCGGTGCAGTGGGGACTTTGGGGTGCAGCACCGCTCCATGTCTGGGGTGCAGCAGGGGTTTGGGGTGCAGCACCGCTCCATGTCTGGGGTGCAGTGGGGACTTTGGGGTGCAGCACTGCTCCATGTCTGGGGTGCAGTGGGGACTTTGGGGTGCAGCACCGCTCCATGTCTGGGGTGCAGCAGGGGTCTGGGGTGCAGCACCGCTCCATGTCTGGGGTGCAGTGGGGACTCTGGGGTGCAGCACCGCTCCATGTCTGGGGTGCAGTGGGGACTTTGGGGTGCAGCACCGCTCCATGTCTGGGGTGCAGCAGGGGTTTGGGGTGCAGCACTGCTCCATGTCTGCGGTGCAGTGGGGACTTTGGGGTGCAGCACCGCTCCATGTCTGGGGTGCAGCAGGGGTTTGGGGTGCAGCACTGCTCCATGTCTGGGGTGCAGTGGGGACTTTGGGGTGCAGCACCGCTCCATGTCTGGGGTGCAGCAGGGGTCTGGGGTGCAGCACCGCTCCATGTCTGGGGTGCAGTGGGGACTCTGGGGTGCAGCACCGCTCCATGTCTGGGGTGCAGCGGGGGTTTGGGGTGCAGCACTGCTCCATGTCTGGGGTGCAGTGGGGACTTTGGGGTGCAGCACCGCTCCATGTCTGGGGTGCAGCGGGGGTTTGGGGTGCAGCACTGCTCCATGTCTGGGGTGCAGTGGGGACTTTGGGGTGCAGCACCGCTCCATGTCTGGGGTGCAGCAGGGGTCTGGGGTGCAGCACCGCTCCATGTCTGGGGTGCAGTGGGGACTCTGGGGTGCAGCACCGCTCCATGTCTGGGGTGCAGCAGGGGTTTGGGGTGCAGCACCGCTCCATGTCTGGGGTGCAGTGGGGACTTTGGGGTGCAGCACCGCTCCATGTCTGGGGTGCAGCAGGGGTTTGGGGTGCAGCACTGCTCCATGTCTGGGGTGCAGTGGGGACTTTGGGGTGCAGCACCGCTCCATGTCTGGGGTGCAGCAGGGGTCTGGGGTGCAGCACCGCTCCATGTCTGGGGTGCAGTGGGGACTCTGGGGTGCAGCACCGCTCCATGTCTGGGGTGCAGCGGGGGTTTGGGGTGCAGCACTGCTCCATGTCTGGGGTGCAGTGGGGACTTTGGGGTGCAGCACCGCTCCATGTCTGGGGTGCAGCGGGGGTTTGGGGTGCAGCACTGCTCCATGTCTGGGGTGCAGTGGGGACTTTGGGGTGCAGCACCGCTCCATGTCTGGGGTGCAGCAGGGGTCTGGGGTGCAGCACCGCTCCATGTCTGGGGTGCAGTGGGGACTCTGGGGTGCAGCACCGCTCCATGTCTGGGGTGCAGCAGGGGTTTGGGGTGCAGCACCGCTCCATGTCTGGGGTGCAGTGGGGACTTTGGGGTGCAGCACCGCTCCATGTCTGGGGTGCAGCAGGGGTTTGGGGTGCAGCACTGCTCCATGTCTGGGGTGCAGTGGGGACTTTGGGGTGCAGCACCGCTCCATGTCTGGGGTGCAGCAGGGGTCTGGGGTGCAGCACCGCTCCATGTCTGGGGTGCAGTGGGGACTCTGGGGTGCAGCACCGCTCCATGTCTGGGGTGCAGCAGGGACTGTGGGGTGCAGCACCGCTCCATGTCTGGGGTGCAGCACCGCTCCATGTCTGGGGTGCAGTGGGGACTTTGGGGTGCAGCACCGCTCCATGTCTGGGGTGCAGCGGGGACTGTGGGGTGCAGCGGGGGTTTGGGGTGCAGCACCGCTCCATGTCTGGGGTGCAGCGGGGGTTTGGGGTGCAGCACCGCTCCATGTCTGGGGTGCAGTGGGGACTGTGGGGTGCAGCACCGCTCCATGTCTGGGGTGCAGCGGGGACTGTGGGGTGCAGCGGGGGTTTGGGGTGCAGCACCGCTCCATGTCTGGGGTGCAGCGGGGACTTTGGGGTGCAGCACCGCTCCATGTCTGGGGTGCAGCAGGGGTCTGGGGTGCAGCACCACTCCATGTCTGGGGTGCAGCGGGGACTGTGGGGTGCAGCAGGGGTCTGGGGTGCAGCACCACTCCATGTCTGGGGTGCAGTGGGGACTGTGGGGTGCAGCAGGGGTTTGGGGTGCAGCACCGCTGTGTGTCTGGGGTGCAGCAGGGCTGCGGGTTGACAGCGAGAGCAGATACGAATCTGGAAGTGTTCCTGCTTCAGCAAATCCATTTCCTTTCAGCAAATCCCTTTATGCCAGCAGCGATGCTGCTTTTCAGCTAGAAGAAACTTGCTGCTGTCAAAAAAAATCTGAAAAAAATGCAGTTTATAAACAACAACTTCCTCCTGGCTCGCTGGCTGAGTCGTTCCCCTGCCCGTAGGATGGAGCGTGGATCTCGTCTTCCTAATGAAGCGGCGCGTTAGCGGACATGCGAGGCAGAGCTCCTGGCTGGGGTCCCAAAAAGCAGTGGGGATGCTGTGGGGGTGCTGTGTCCAAACCCCCCGGGAGCCGGGGACGTCGCTGTGCCGAGAGCCGGTGCTGCCTGGGGGGTGTCGCTCCATTTTAGTCATTTCTTTTCCCATTGAAGTACTTGCAGTTTGTAGGTCGGGTGTTGTTCCTTGTTGCTGGAGGTTTTGGGGTGGTCTCTTTGGGAAGTCCTGGACCATCTGTCAGAATGAGGATGGTGAGAATGTGAGAACAGCTTTCTGCAGGAGCCCGCAGGCTGAGCGGCTTGTCCCCAATTTTACGTGACCACCCTGGTGCCTTTTCTCTGGAGACTTCAACATTCAAGTCATCTATTATTCTATATCCCTGCATATCTGCTATTCGATATGCCACTTGTGTTTTAACTCACAGTAAGGAACACTTCAATGCTTATCACTTGCATTACTGCTTTATTCGATCATTAGGTTAAATTTGCACTTACATTTTTTTAATTTCAAGCCCTATTTTTGTTTTTGAATGTTTGGGGTTTTTCATAAATGCCATTTCGCAAGAAACATGCATTACATAACTTTAGTTTCTCCAAGTTCTAGTGAAAACAGAAATCAAGTAAAACCTTTTAACAGCTTAAAAAGAGAGTTAACCTGCTCCATCTGCTTCCCAAAACCTGTGAAGCCGGAGGGATTCCATTACAGCATGTCCAGTGGTGCCTTCCTGGTAATAGTCAGAAAATAGGACAGTGCTGGTTTAACTGCAGTGGAAAGTGTTGGACATTAAAATGTGTTGAGCTGGCTGTTGTGCAAAAAAGTATTTCTTTCTGTGACAAAAGGGGAATAGATCTGAGTGACAAGGGAATTATCGACCCGGTCGCTTGGCTTTCTGACCCGTGGAAGCCACTCAGATTGTATGGGAGATGGGGAGCTGGAGCATCCCCAGCTCTGCTCGTCCTCGTGGTTTGCCAGTTCTGTGACGCATTAAAATATTTATGTCCCACATGATATTGGAAATAGGGCAGAACCACTGTCATATGAATTCTTTGCATGGAAGAGCTATGCTGGAAACATGTTTGAGTTTTTAAAAGCCTTTCTCTCAGATTTGAGGGTGTTTGCTGCAATTCTAGCTGAAGGTGGAATGCATTTATTTTCTGCTTTCATCCCTATTTGTACTTCAGAGTTTCTGACTGTCTGATGTAAAGCCCAAGCAATCAATCCTCCATAGTTTTAATTGTCTAATCTGGGATGTTACAGGTTATATTGATACAATGAAAATGGGTGTCTTGTGCCCATGCACAAAGCCTCGTCACTGGCTGTGCTGATGGGGCCACTGCAGTTTGGGGAGCACAAGATCTTAAAAAAAAAAAAAAAAATGCTAGCGGTAAAAAAGAGAAATCTTTGGTTGTGATGGTCATTAGTTCACACCTGACTTACAGCAGAAGGAAGAGACCTCCACGCAGAATGTTTCTCTCCCGTTGGCAGCAGTGGCTGAGGAAGGGCCTTTGCGGCGTCACGGCGGGGGCCGGTTACCCCGCACCCTCCGTGCAGGGGGTTTTGGGGAGGGCGAGATGGCTCCCACAGCACACTTGCAGCCAGCAGATGTTGGCGATGGCCCTGGGCTGGGTGAGATGCCCAGTGGTTCTGCTGTCCCCCTTTGCAGGGATTCGGGATAACTCGCATCCTTGTTTGGGCAGCAGCTGTGTGATGGAGGTGGGCCCAGCGCACGGGCGATAGCCTTGCGGGAGAGAAACCCGCTGGCGTTTGCTCGGTTTTCCGAAGATGCTTTGCTGGCCTTGCTGACTCGAGCTGTGCTGGGATGAGGACGGACCTCCAGGTAAAAGGGGGTGAAGTGGTGGCAGTGCCGCCTGCGGTGAGGTTCATCGTCCCTGTGGGAGATGAGGCAGCTGTGGCCTGGGGGTGCACTGAGGGTGGTGAGAGCCCGGCCCAGGTTGGCCAGAGAGGTGGTGGCTGAACCATCCCTGGAGACATCCCAGGCCAGGCTGGACGGGGCTCTGAGCAACCTGAGCTGGTGCCGATGTCCCTGCCCATGGCAGGGGGGGCGCTGGGGAGGGCCCTGCAACCCAAACCATCTGTGATTTTTATGGATCTTCACTTGACATACGGCAGCGCCGAGCACTGCTGGGCCTGAAAGTAAGTATAGGAAAGATTAACGTAGCAACATCCACTGTATTCAGTGCTGGCAGCTTTTTTTTTTATTTCCCTGATGTTTTTAAAAAATAATGGCATGTTTGAGCAGCGAGACGAGCCTCATGGCCGAGGGAGCGTGTGGTTCAGATCGCTGCGGGAAGCCTTGTCCTGCTCTGCAGGCTTAGTTCATCTCTCTGACTTTGTGATAGCCACATGCTTTTCAAGTGGATTTACTCCAGTGAGAAAACTGCAAGAGTGTATGCACAGAAAAAGATGCCAGGAGCCTGCTTTGTGATCTCGGTGTAACTGAGGTATCCAAGACTGGGCTGGCAAATTCCTACTGCTTCAGCTAATCCTAATTTGATCACACTACAAAGTCAGTAATATGTCTGTAGATGTAATAAACTTAAGTAATTAACTGCAAGCTCAAGGAGCTGTGAAGGAGAATCATTTGATGCATTAGTTTTAAATGGTTTTCGAATAGTTGAATGGAGACCTGCGTGTTTGATGGGGAAGACACTATATAAGGTCACCCAGGATGCTAAAAATGTGCTTCTCTTCCACTTGCAGCTCCCAGCCCCACCACAGCTGTTCCTTACACATCAGTGAAGTGCATTGATGTGAGAAAAAACCACCACAAAACCAAGTGGCTGATGCCGTGGGGGCCCAACCACTGCGAGAAGCTCAAGGACTTTGACGAGGCGGTGAGCAGGCAGATCGAAGCCAACGACATCGTCTTTGCCGTGCACGTCCCCCTCCCCAGCAAGGAGATGAGCCCCTGGTTCCAGTTCATGCTGTTCATCATGCAGCTGGACATCGCCTTCAAGTTGGACAACGACCTCAGTAAGTCACTCTCCATCGCTCATTAGATCCTGATTGGGGTCTAATCTCTTAAAGTTGTTTTTCTCCTGCACTGTAATGTTAACTGGTATGGTGCTTCCATACAGTGAAGTGAGCAGGAGCACGTTCTAAAGGTGGGAATCAATAATTTGGCATTTAATATCTTTTTGCACAGAGAGCTGTTGATGCTGATGGTGTAACCAGCGAGTAGCTAAGCACATGGTGAGCATGTTCCCTGGTTTGAAGTTTGTAGACCATCAACAGCTGTGCTGGTTTAAGCCCAGCGATTTCTCTTCCACAGCATATGCTCACAGGTTTCATATAGTTTTCCAAAATATTCCAGGATGCTGAGTGCACAGGAATGGCTTGCAGTCGGTAATATAGCCCAGCCCTTTCAGCTGCCTCTTTCCTCCTTCGTGCTCCCATCCCTTGTGCTGGTTCTGCATGTGCCCAGCCTCTCTCTGCCCCAAAAATCCTTTATACAAAGACTCAAACTGGTTTCCCAGTGCTGAAGACTATAGGCTGTGGTATTTTTCTCCATGTTTGCCAAATACTTCTGTGTGATGCCTGCAAGCCAAAGTAATTAGTAAATGAAATTATTGATCCATAAGTTTACACGAGGAACTCATGTCTGAGTGTTCAAACACGCACTCTCCATTGGGCACCAGTTGATGTTTATTTACTGAGCCTTTGTCACAATAATAACTTCTTCAGTTTGGACTGAAATAGTTGCCTTACTTTCTGTCAAGCCTTGCGAGGTACATTTTTTTTGCTAGGATTTGGTACGGGCAGATGGAAAATATCTTCTGGCCTTGAAACTATACAGTGGTCCAAAAACTGTACAGGTACGGGAACTGTGGAAGAAGCTGCATTACCGGAATGCACCATCAGTACCTGGAAGAAGATAAAATATATGAAAAACAAAACAAAAGCAGGGGTGCAGGTCACCGGGATCTGCTGGAGCTTTTGCAGCAGCTTCCCGTGTCCTGCCTCGCCTGCCCGGTGTGGACCCATTCCCTCCTCGATGCTTAATGTAGCGTCATTAAGATAAGTTAAAAATGAGATTGTGTAAAGCCTACGTACGTATTCTTAACCCTGTAATTATCTCTAAAACACAGAGACAGTAGCTTTGTAACTTTATTAAAACCTCGGCTGCTTAGACTTCAATAGATGATTGCATTTAGAGAAATAACACTTTGTTCTGAGGCATTTGAAGTCAAACTGCTGAGTTAGGAATCAGTAACTGGCTGAGCACAAGTTGCTAAGATGCCTAACAAGCTTTTCACAGTATTTCTCCTGCAAGCTCAGTCTTCAAGTCATTCTTTGTGCTGTTCAGTGATGAGGTCATTCAAAGGTGGGGACTCTTTTTTTGATATTTAAAAGCAGAAAAGCTTGTCTTGGGCCACCCTTTGGGTCATGAAAGCGAGGTCTGGAGGTGAGCCCAGCCAGCTGGGACACACTCGGGTCCTGGTCATTACCAGTTCAGTAGCTGCTGCTGTTCTTTGTTTATAAGAAGCATTTGGAGATGAGGGACATGAATACTTCTTGTGGAGGGAGCTTATTTGGCACATCTTGAAGACTTTTCTTTTATTGGCTGAAGGAAGCATTTTAAAATGTTACTTTCCTATGCTTTGTGCCAAGCTGAAGGCAGATGTAAATTAAGTGTAAAATCTAAGGAACTAGTAAGTAACACATTTCTTGCTTGCTAGATTGTGTTGTAACAGATTTTAAAAAAATTAATCTTGTTAAGCCAAAATAATTGCATATGTCTCTGTAACTTGCTGCTAACTTTGCGTTAGTGTGAAGAGCTTCATTGATCAGGTAACTGGAATTAGCTCATCAAAAGAGGCCACCCTGAAGATGTGAAATAACCTCATTACTTCTTTTAAATCAACAATTTGAGTTTCTTCTCTTAAGCTTTAAATCTGAGACCTGGGGAGTGGGAGAGCTGCCTCGGAGGGCCGGGCACCCCAAAAGGCCCTGGGATCTGCACCCGTCAGCCCAGGAGCCACAGAATCACAGAACTGTTTTGGTTGGAAAAGACCTTTAAGATCGAGTCCAACCATTAACCCAATGCTGCCGAGTCCCCCTCTACCCCACATCCCTGAGAACCTCATCTCCATCTGTCCAACCCCTCCAGGGATGGTGACTCCATCAGCCTGAATCACATTCGCCTTGGGAACTTGCTCTGGACTTTCAAAATGCAGATGTTTAGAAATGTTTTTCGAAATGTGGATGTTTTCGAAATGTGGATGTTTAGAAGCTGAGTTACCTCCCTCCTGTTTATCCATCACAGAAAGCTGGGAGAGACTCAGACTTGCTGTTTCTCTGAGGAAGAAGCTACTTCTGTGCCCAGGTTCTCCATGTCCTTTTTTGATGCATTGTGTATTCAATGATTAAAGGACCCTTTTCCAGGACAGGGAAAGGCAGTGGGCAGAGAAATGAGATGAAGTTATCTCAAAACCGCAGCAAAAGCTGTGATGGGAAATCTCAGTGCTGCTCATGAGGGTGGTGACACATGCGAGCAGGACCCGGCTCTTTTCATGGTGCAAAATGCTGCGTTTGCAGGGACTGCGGGAAGCAAATGGTCTGTGTTAAGTTAAATGGGCTCTGGCACTGACACAGTGTCCCGCTGTCCATCCCTGCGGCAGCATCCTGGGGGGCCAGCAGCCATCTCTTGGTTTCCAGCCGTAAGAAATCTCCGGTGCACAAAAGGTTCTTCTGAAGCCGAAGTGTCGCTCCATTACTGCATGGTTAGGTCTGCTTGCCCTTGCTGGCTTTGAGGAACAGCAGGTGCTTTTGGGACAGGGATAAAGGCTGTTCAGTTCATCGAGGACCGTTCTCCAAAACAGCACCTGCCCTCGGAAGGACAGAGTCTGCTCCCGAAGCCACATGTCCTTCCCACGCCGTGGTCATCCACTGCGGGGATTTGCGTGCAAGCCCCCTTTCCTGGGCAGGTTAAGTGGTTGTCTCCGTTCCATGCCCATCAGATTCACTTTAAAAACTCAGTCCTGCTTTCCTTTAGTTGTCACTTGTTGGCACATGTCGCTGCTGGGCCCTCGTGGGCAGGGCACCTTGCAGAAGGGTGGAGGATGTGCTGTGATCTTCAGAGATTCATCTCTTCTTTTAATTTATTTTTTGGGCTGGTCTGCTGCCACTGGTCTGGGCCATTTGCGTTGATGAGCTGCAGTGTTCTTAATGGGGAACATCAGTCCCTCTCTGAGCTGCTTTGCCGCACGACCTTCTACGTGCCAAGAAATAATTCCCTGTGTCCGTCCTTAGGTGAAGCAGGGACCTGCTCGGTCCCCGACTGCCACCGGCTTCAAGAGCCCCCAGAGCTGAGCTCTTGGCTTTCCTGCCTCAGTTTCACCTTGGCAAAAATTAAACCTGAAATTGTGCAATATCAAATTGACACCTAGGAATGCAATGTCCCTGAGGAGCGCAAAGTGACGGCTGTGCTGGGCAGCGGATAGTGACGCCTTGATTTATCAGATGGTGTAACAGTGTGGAGGAGCCTTTACAAATTTTCATGTAAAAAAAAAAAGACAGCTTTTCTTCTCTATCTAATGGTCTTAAAATGTCAGTGAGTGAGAACAATTTCTGGTTTCCTTGCAGTTGGAAAGCAATTGTGTATGGCTGAGCACTGCAGACTCCCGTTCAAATTCATGCAGTTTTGGTCTCTTCAGTAGGTTTTGTAATTTTAAAGAGCTGGTGAAGCATGGAAGTGTAATGCAAATAGTTGTAGCGTTTCTTCTGTTTGCATGTGCTCCTTCCCATATAGCGGTATTAGTATGCAGCCAGCACAGAGCCATCTTCTGAGACAACTTCTCTATTTTTAGATTATTTTAATGTGAGTGACGATATATTCTGCTAATATCACAGTGCAAAATAAATCATGGAAAAGATCTTGGGCACTGAGCGTCTGGCAGTAAAATGCCAATGTGAGAAAGTATCTTGGGGGTGCTCGGAGGAAAAGGGGCAGCGGGGAGCCCCTCGCTGTGGGGGTTGTGGCTCTGACCTGCATCTCACAGCCCTGGGAATGGAGACAAAGCTCCGAGCTGGGAACCCCAGCAGGAGCATCTTCTCCTCGTTGGTCATCCCTGGAACACATCATCATTTAAAGGAATTTGTCTCATTTCTGTGGAGTTTTTAGTATAATTCTGTGATACAAATGAGGCTGTCGCTCAGCGCTTGAGGTAATATCAGAAGTCGTTTACCAGGCTGCAGATTATCTAGACATTATTTACAAGATCTGTGAAGGCAAGGTTGGTCTGGAGTGTGCCATGAAGAGATGCTCTGACATGGTCCTTGTGAGATGAAGTTTCCTGGCACGAGCAATTTCATCTCTTGCTATTGAATAAGACAGATTTTGATCTGTTTCTACCTTTTATTGTTGGGAAATTCTGGAGAATCTTGATTAACATGCGTGGAAGAACCGAGTAATTGCTTTCCTCGAACGTGTTGGCGTCTGGGAAGCCGAGCACAGGTTTGCAGTAGTTTTTTCCTTCCTTGCGTGTATTCATCCTCTTCTGCTGTGCCTCAGCCTTGAATAATTAAAATACTCTCAGCACTTCCAGAAGCAAAAACTGGCTTGACTGTCAGTCTCTTGCCTCCTGCTCGCTCCTCCCATCTGCTGTTTTGATGGCAAGTAACACCGTTTTACAGCACCTTTCTTTTATCCTGAGGCTAAGCGTGGTGGAACGTCAGCTGCTGCTCCTCTCCCTCTTTTCTGTGTGTATACCTGCCCGGGCACGCAGCCTGCCCAGGGTGTTCAGGGTATTCAGTGTTAATGCTGTGCACAAAAAGCACAGCCCCAAATTGTCTGTTCACCATATGACATTTTGGGAGATTCTAATCCGTGGGTCTGGAAAGGCACACACGAGCATTATACCTCCTGCCTTCTGGTTTTCATACTTGAGGGCAGCAGCAACATTTGGATGACAAAGATGAAATGCCGAAAGCTGTTTTTGTTGGACTTAATCCCAAGCATTCCAGTTGGGTTTTATGGCTTCTGAAATGAAGTTTGTAGTTCTTTTTAGGCGGGCCAAGTTTAACCTTATGTTCCCATTTATCTGTTTTGCTGGTCTTCTAAATAGCGGATCTGAGATGGCAAATTCATGTTTCATGGAAACCCAACTGATGGCTGCTGCGGAAAGGAACTTGATAGCAATCTGGATGCTGTGGATCATGTGTGGAGGAAAAAAAACACTCAGAAAAATCTTGATGCATCCACATCAGATGCATAACTGAGCCACCTCCAAATGCTGTATAAATAGCAGGTCTAAACCACAGATCCCATCCCCGCCCCTTCCCCTCGTTTTGGATGAGTGCGCCACCACATAATCCCAACAGAAATATAGCTGAAAAGATGACAGATCTATGGGACGTGCAGTGCTTGAAAGACTCATGCTTATGTGTCTAAACAGCCTCCTTTCAGAATTATGAAGACCAGATTTTTTCGATATTGACGTGTCTTTGCAGCCTGTTCCCGTGCGCGGCTGCTGCGGCCAGGGCGGGCAAGCCCCGTTTTCACGCGGGGGGCTCTGGTAGAAAGCTATGGGTGTTGGCATCGCGCCTGCCTTCCGCAGCCGTGCGGGACGGAGCACGTACGGTGTCTGCCGTGACGCAGCCCTTATGGAATCTGCGTGTGTGTCAGCTTCCATCTGCAGAGCCATTTCTGGCCTCCTGAGCTCGGGGCTGTGCCATGGTGGGCTTCCAGGGAAGCAGGGAAGAGGGCACCGCTTCCGTGTTGGTACAATATATGGTTCTGTAGCCATCTTCCAACACTTCATCTCCTAACGCTTCATTTTCCAATGCCTCCCCAGGGTGGGTGGTTCTGTAGCCATCTTCCAGTGCTTCTCCATGGCGGGTGGTTCTGTAGCCATCTTCCAATGCTGCCCCACGGCGGCTGGTTCTGTAGCCATCTTCCAATGCTTCCTGACAATAAGTGATTCTGTAGCCATCTTCCAATGCTGCCCCATGGTGGCTGGTTCTGTAGCCATCTTCCAATGCTTCCCCACGGCGGGTGGTTCTGTAGCCATCTTCCAATGCTGCCCCACGGCGGCTGGTTCTGTAGCCATCTTCCAATGCTTCCTGACAATAAGTGATTCTGTAGCCATCTTCCAATGCTGCCCCATGGTGGCTGGTTCTGTAGCCATCTTCCAATGCTTCCCCACGGCGGGTGGTTCTGTAGCCATCTTCCAATGCTTCCTGACAATAAGTGATTCTGTAGCCATCTTCCAATGCTGCCCCATGGTGGCTGGTTCTGTAGCCATCTTCCAATGCTGCCCCACGGCGGGTGGTTCTGTAGCCATCTTCCAACACTTTTCCATGGCGGCTGGTTCTGTAGCCGTCTTCCAATGCTGCCCCACGGCGGGTGGTTCTGTAGCCATCTTCCAACACTTTTCCATGGCGGCTGGTTCTGTAGCCATCTTCCAATGCTTCCTGACGATAGGTGGTTCTGTAGCCATCTTCCAATGCTTCCCCACGGCGGCTGGTTCTGTAGCCATCTTCCGATGCTTCCTGACTATAGGTGATTCTGTAACCATCTTCCAGTGCTTCTCTGTGGCGGGTGGTTCTGTAGCCATCTTCTAACACTCCTCCATGGCAGGTGTTTCTATGGCCATCTTCCAACCCTTTTCCAGCAGCTGTGGCTCTCAGTTTGGAGATCTCTGGCAAGAGGCTGGGTTGTAACATGCACATGCTCGTAGCAGAATGTGTTCTCCTTTCAGAGCCTTCCCTGGGAGCTGTGTGTGGTAAACAGGAGGATTTTACACCTGGTATTGCTGGTACGGACTTGCCCCAGGTTTTTAAACCCTGTTTATGTGTGGCTGCTTGGCAGGCTTCAGCTGTAGCTCTGGATTTCATGAACTTGCTCAGTTCTGGCACCTCAAGCCTGTTCTAGCCCATCTCCTACTCGCAGTGATCACCTCTTGGCAATACCCTAGCAAGAGCAGGTTTAGAAGCAGTTACACCCAGTATTCCGACTGTGAACATGTCCAGGAGAGGAGGAACTGACTTTTTCCACTTAAATTTGATGTGACCTTACCTGGGCATGTAAACTCTATGCGTGTGTTTGCTGATGTGCAAACTGGTGCATCCATATAGACAGAGCAAGTCAGTGCTGCTGGGGGGCGTGTGTGTGGAGGGCTGCGCTTAAAGTTTGGTGTAGAATGACTTAAGTTAAAAAAAACGTGGAAAACATCAACTCCATGCTCGTTTCTGAGGTTCTTGGCCGTCCTGGCAGTGTTCAAGGCCAGGCTGGACGGGGCTCTGAGCAACCTGGTCTGGTGGAAGGTGCCCCTGCCCAGGACAGGGGGTTGGAACTGGATGATCTTTAATGTCCCTTCCAACCCAAACCTTTCTATGACTCTGTGATCCCTTTTTTCCAGCAAGGCCAGCATAACTAAACTTCTTTTTTTGTTGTTGTTTTCTTGTAAAAGAACTTTGTGTAGTGTTTTCTCATTCCTCTGTGGACCCTGGCTTATCTTTTCAGAGCACATGATCCGGGATGTGGGCAGTTGTGAAGTGATGTGGACTTTAGGTGATTCATTTTAACTTCTCCCTTTTTGTTTCTTCCATTTAAAATCTCTCTAGTAAAAAACATTATTGTTAAGGGCTGTATTCTAGACCTTTTATTCAAGTTGTTCGGCTCCAATGTTTATATATGGTGAACCTACAGTCAGAAGAAACCTGAAGTTACCTTGATAGATGAATTCTGCCATCATATCTAAATGAACAAAATGTACTATTAGTGGCGCAGTCTTTCCTTTATACAGTTCATCTAACCATATACAGTTGTGTGCTTCATCTTTTTTGTGGTTTTCTGTAACTAAACGCTATTTCAATGTCGATTGAAAGCAAATCCTACGATGCAATATAGATATTTCCTGAAGCAGAGGGACCCATCGCACAGCCTTGCGTTACCTGCAGAAGGTCCAACTACAAGCCCATCTTCTTATCCCTCGGCCAACCCACCACGAAGAGGCCGCTCAGTTGCTTTTTGGCTTTCTGTCTGTCTCTGCAGCTGTCTGGATTCCAGTTTTAGATGAATTATTGTTTCTAATGCTATATGAATAAATAATGCTTTTCACCCACAACCCTAACACAAGCTGTAAGTCATATGTTAGAAAAATTTCAGACCTTTATGACCAGTAAAAAGTCTTTCTTCTCTACTAGAGAGGAGATAAATGTGTGGAAAAAGGTAATTTGATCTGTATTGTTTGGAATGCAAAATTTTCCATTCCCTTCATAGCTGTGAGCCTTTCAGAGGTCCTTTCAAAATTAGAGAGGCTCTTCTGATGTTCCGTACCGTTCCCCTCTAACAAGCCTGATGTCTTCTTACTCTTGCAGAAGAAAACGCAGAAATTACCCTGGATGTGTCATTAGCGTATCGTGATGACATGTCTGATGATTGGGAAGAAATAGCTCATGCAATAGAGATCAGGAAGCTGAAATGCACCTTTGGCTCACCAAAAGTAAGGGGTTCTGATGGCGCTGGGGGTGGGAGGTGTGGGAGGGTGGTGGGAGTTGTCGTCTTCCTTTCCGTCATGGTGCTTTTTAGAAGCTTTGAGTTGTTCAATCATAACTTTCAAACGTGTCAGCTTTTTCTTGGCTCAAAGTCTTTCAAAACCTGGTGAACTCTATGCAGTTGGTTCTGTTTGGCGATAGAAGGGGATGAAGTCGGAGATAGACTTGAAACCGCAAAGAACACCGAGGTGTGAGGTGTTGCAGAGGTGTTGTCTGGAACTCAAATGCTTTGAGATCTGCATAACCCAAACCGTCCTAGAGAACTTGGAACTTTCCATCTCGTGCTTCTGTGATGGAAAAAACCTCGTTCTTCAGGAGTGGTGAGGAAAATCCCTCCAGGGACACTGCAGCACTCAGAGAACCTGGAGACGTGGGGCAAGAGCTTCTTGAAATAACCTCTTGGTGCCTCAGGCTACAAAGCTTGGGGGCAGAGCACACAGCTAGCACTTGAAAATAGAGCATCTTGTTTAAGTAAAGATGTTTCTTTTTGTGCTGCAGACTAATTCCTGTGCTTAAATTAATCTGGTGTCTTTTCGCCATGCCATGTTTTTAAGCTCCGTGTCCTGTTCTCCCACTCCACATCCCTTTCAGCAACCCGCTTATATTTCTGGTAACGCCTGTACTCTTCCATACAGCCACGTATGCGTAACAAATACGTAAGAGGTGGAGAGGGGAGTATTGCTGGTAAAACGGGGCTTAAGAAACTCCAAACCAAGGCATGTGTGATTGGGGTGCGTATTTTGTTTGGCTCGAGCTGTTCTTGCTGAGGGAGGAACCTTGGATCCCAGGATAGCCTTTCATCTCAGAAGGCTCCTGCGGCTTGAAGTGTATTCAAGAGCCGGAGATATGAACCTGTTTGAGGTCGAATGCTATTGACTCAATGACCCCAAACAATCAAAAACTTGACCAAAAATGTCTCGTGTTGCTGCTCTGCGCCCTTTCTGCAGACTCTGGAATCTGAAGGCCGTCACTACGACTGTGACTTCCTTCCCTTCATGGAGATCGGCAGCGTGGCCCACAAATACTACCTCATCAACATCCGTCTGCCCGTGAACGAGAGGAAGGGCATCAACGTGGGCATTGGGGAAATCAAGGATATCCGCCTCGTGGTGAGTGTCCATCTGGGCTCTGTCTGTCCTCGCCACCCCCGGCAGAGCGGCTGTGCCCCGTGATGCTGCGGTCGGCGAGGGCATCTCCCCTGGGACCGCTGCAGCTCGTTTCTTGGTTTCCTCTTAGATCCACAGCAAATGTCCTCCTCTCCATCGTGGGTGGCTCCTGCCTGCAAATTGCCTTTCTGCCTTCCCCAGTGATGCCCTCATCCGCTGGTCCCTTCTGAGGAGCCCTCCCCAGGCCTGGCGCAGGGTCACCCCCGCGCTGCCCGGTGACCACCGCTGGAGTTGGGCTCTTCCCACAGCTCCGAGACCCCCCCGTGTCCTCCCCACCACAGCCTGGCTGGGGTGCAGAGTCACAGAATCATTTTGGTTGGAAAAGACCCTCAGGATCATTGAGTCCAACCATTAACCCACCCCTGGCACTGCCCCATGTCCTGAGAACCTCATGTCCGTCTGTCCAACCCCTGCAGGGATGGTGACTCCAGCACTGCCCTGGGCAGCCTGTTCCAATGCCCCACAGCCCTTGGGGGAAGAAATTGTTCCCCAGATCCAACCTCAGCCTCCCCTGGCACAACTTGAGGCCGTTTCCTCTGGTCCTGGCGCTTGTTCCTGGGGAGCAGAGCCCGACCCCCCCTGGCTCCAAGCTCCTTTCAGGCAGGTCAGAGATCAGAAGGTCTCCCCTCAGCTCCTGTTCTCCAGCTGAACCCCCCAGAGTCCTCCACCTGATGAAGCCTCTCGCGATGGGAGCTCAGGAGGAGCTGAACAGCAGGGTTCGGGGGGGGAGCTGGTCTGTCTTGCAGCTGGCCGTGGCCACGCAGATGTTCGGGGGGCTGTCAGCTGTCCCTGCTCCTGCCCTCCCTTGAGGTTTGGTGGCCATGGGGTGCTCCCAGCTGGAGAAGCTCCCACCGCCGTCCCTCCGGCAGGAGCAGCGAGCCAGCCGGCTGCGGTGGCTGCAGACGGCGGTGGGAGGGCCTGTGTCTGGGGAAGTGCGTTCATCTGGCTGATGTGTTTCCCACCAGCGGTGACTTCACTTCAGGAGTATCTTGTTACTTGTCTGAGAGCAATTCTGCCAGTTTTTTCCACGCTGTGTCACAGTTCCCCCCTCTCGGCTGCTCTCCACCTCGCAGGGGAAGCTGTGCGTCTTGGCGTTTGTTTGCAGGACGTTTGAAGCTGGGGCCTGGGTGCTGGGTAGGCACTTGCTCCCTTTCTCGTGTTGTATCTTTCAAAGAGTAGCTGCACCTGCAAAAATGACCCGAGGCTGGAACAGCTCTTGTATGGGACAGGCTGAGAGAGTTGGGCTGTTCAGCCTGGAGAAAAGAAGCTCTGGGGAGACCTTATTGTACCTTTCCGTACTTGAAAGGGGCCGATGAGAAAGATGGGGACAGACTTTTGAGCAGGGCCTGTTGCGAGAGGATGAGGGGTGATGGTTTTAAACTAAAGGAGGGAGATTCAGGCTGGATATAGAAAGAAATTGTTGGCCCTGAGGGTGGTGAGAGCCTGGCCCAGGTTCCCAGAGAGGTGGTGGCTGAACCATCCCTGGAGACATCCCAGGCCAGGCTGGACGGGGCTCTGAGCAACCTGAGCTGGTGCAGATGTCCCTGCTCATGGCAGGGGGGGCACTGGGGGAGCTGGGGAGGGACCTGCAACACAAACTGTTCTGTGATTCTATGTGCTTGCATGTAGTGCCACATATATGTCTCTCCTGTAAGGAGCAGCACAGATTAACGATGTTAAACCTGCCCAGCGGTTACATTCCACCTTGGTTTTCCATAGGGCATCCATCAAAACGGAGGCTTTACAAAAGTGTGGTTTGCCATGAAGACCTTCCTCACCCCCAGCATTTTGATTATCATGGTCTGGTACTGGAGACGGATCACGCTGATGACACGCGCTCCCGTCCTGCTGGAGAAGTGAGTGGGGGCTCATGCGCTGGCCAGGGTGACCCTCGGGCAAGAGGACCTTGACCAACGTGGTCACTGCTCCCTGGCAGAGCCCATGTTTGGGAAGACAGGAGTGGTCTCTTCTCTGTCCCCTTCCTGTACCCAGGCACACTGGGAGCAGGAGACCCCCATAGCTTGTCTTTTCTTTCCCGTTAAACCCCCAGAGAATGAGCAGCTGCATTTGCCTGTAGCTGCTCAGCGGGTCTCAGCCCCAGAGGGTTTGCTGCCAGGAGGTGACATGCCACCACCTGAACGGTGCTGGATTTTCTTCTGTTGCTCTTCATGCACAGCTTTGGCTTCTGGGGCTCTGCATCCTGGCCTTGCAAAGTGGAAAGAGATGGTGTTTCTGCCTCTCCAGGGTCATCTTTGCTCTGGGAATTTCCATGACGTTCATTAACATCCCTGTGGAGTGGTTTTCCATTGGATTTGACTGGACTTGGATGTTGCTCTTTGGAGATATTCGACAAGGCATATTCTATGCCATGCTTCTGTCATTTTGGATCATCTTCTGTGGAGAGCACATGATGGTGGGTATGACAGAAGCAAAGGTGGTTTCCAGCCCCACCATCAACTTCCTTGTACATATTGAGTGTTGGAAACAACGCTGTGGGGACTTGCTCTGGGTGAGAGGACTTCACGGTAACTTGCTTTTCCTTTTACTCCTCCTCCCCGTCTCTTGACCCTCTGATTAGGACCAGAGCGAGCGGAATCGTCTCTCGGGGTACTGGAAGCAGGTTGGACCCATAGCTGTTGGCTCCTTCTGCCTCTTCATCTTCGACATGTGTGAGAGGTAGGTGCAGTGCTGCTCCCCAGGGCCAGCTGTCCCCAGCCACCTGCCACCATGGGGACCAGCAGCTTAACCCCCATGGCTGGATGCCCCATCTCGTGAAGCGAGAAAAAGCTCCTCTCAGTGCCCTGGAGCATCTCACAGCAGCATCTTGTCTCATAGGGCTGTAAATAAACATGTCCCACCTTGTCTCCTCCTTGCCTGAATGGGAAAGCAGCTCTTCCTAGGCTGCAGAGCGGATGTGGGGCTCTCTTACTGCAGCCTTTCCATACTTAGAAGGGGCTGATAAGAAAGATGGGGACAGACTTTTGAGCAGGGCCTGTTGGGATAGGACAAGGGGTGATGGTTTGAAACTAAAGGAGGGAGATTCAGGCTGGACATGAGGAAGGAATTGTTGGCCCTGAGGGTGGTGAGAGCCTGGCCCAGGTTCCCAGAGAGGTGGTGGCTGAACCATCCCTGGAGACATCTCAGGCCAGGCTGGACGGGGCTCTGAGCAACCTGAGCTGGTGCAGATGTCCCTGCTCGTGGCAGGGGGGGCACTGGGGGAGCTGGGAAGGGCCCTGCAACACAAACTGTCCTGAGATTCTCTGAGCCCCTTGGCTTCTGTGCAGCTGGGTGTTTTCTCTCCTCTTTGCAGGGGGGTGCAGCTGAAGAACCCCTTCTACAGTATCTGGACCACCGAAGTGGGCACAGAGCTGGCTGTATCCTTCCGCACAACTCCGGGCAGGAGGCGTCTTCTCCTGGCAGACACCTGGGGGGTGTGGGGAGCCCTCCTGCTTTGGGTAGACGGGGGCTGTGAGGGGCGCTCAGGCGCTGCGGGAGATGCTGGTGTCATTTGGAAGAAGCAGCCCTGGCAGTTTGGAGCTGGGGACCTCTGGGGACTGTGCTTGGGAAGTCACTGGAGAACTGAACCTCTGCACAAGGCGTTTGAGATCTGGGGGAAAGCACGAGGGATTTAGGTCCTGGGTGCCATCACTGTAACCCCAGAGGCTGTGCTGTCCCAGCAGCACCCACTTAACTTTCTCCCTCGGCCCCAGCTGCGATGGCATCTGCTCTGGGACCCTCCGTTCGCATTGCTGAGGCGTTTCCATGAATTGCTGGTTCAGGTCCTGCTGGCAGGTCTTGCTTTCACTGCCGCTAATTGGGATTACTGGGCTGAGATAAGCTAATGCGATTATTTCCCCTTTGGCAGCATCCAGCTCGGGTGCAGGAGCCTCCCTGGAGCCCGTGCTGGTTGGCGATGGCTTCCCAAATCCCAGCAGGTTTCGGAGGGGCAGGCATTTCGGTGGGTTGTCCCTCCTCAGTGCCGCACCGAGCGCTGGGGACATCGGAGCCCGTGTCCTCGCTCGCTCGCGGGCAGGCTGCTGTCCTGAGCGATCGCTGCCTGCTACAAGTTTAATTATGATCTTTAAGACAATATTAAAATATGTGAATTGCCTGAATAATGTTTGCTGTTATTTCTGTTTAGCTCATACCATTTTTTCTTAACCTGCGCTGCCCAGATGGCCTTTATTATCGTCGCGGGAATCTGCTTGTGTCTCTATTTTCTCTTCCTGTGTTTTATGGTCTTCCAAGTGTTCAGAAACATCAGTGGGAAGCAGTCAAGCCTCCCAGCCATGAGCAAGGCTCGCCGCCTTCATTACGAGGTAATGTCCCTCCTCATTGCACAGATTCTGTATTTTTAAAATGCATTTTTGACCTTAAAGTCTATATTGAGACCTTCTCTATCCATGTGGTCCTGAATTGGGAGATCTGATCTTTATTGGCTTTCTTGTGTTGCTCAAATCCCCTCAAGATTTTTTATTTGACTGTCATGAAGTTTCTTCTTTATTGGGTTTTTAGTCCCTCTGAAGTATTTTAAACTGTCAGGAGGGTATATAAGGAACCCCTCCTTTCTGATCAGTAGTTGCTGTCTCCCAGCTTACTGAACAGTATTGGAGGATAGAAGAAAATTGGCCAAACTACCATTTAAATTACTATGGGGGTATAAGCCCATCACTTCCCTGTGCCTCTGTTTCTCCTTATTAACGATTGTGTCTAATGGAAAGTGTTCCTAAAACCACCCTGTTTTTCCATGGTGTGAATTCAGATTTATGGGGTTGTCTCTTCTTAACCAAGTTGCAAGAGGGAAACCGTCCTGCTAGGATCAAAATGCGACATGTTCAGCCCATTATCCCCATTTTTAGCCTATGATTTTTTTAATCTTGTTTCTGTCCTAATTGTCTTTAACTGCTGCAAAACATTGGAGCTCGCTTCAAGTGTTGTTTCCATGGATGTGTAAATATTTGTTGCTAATGTTGTTCTGTTAAGTGATGGTCACTTCTGATTTAAACAAGTGCATTATCACCCATCAGGAACGCACATAAAAAAACTAGAAAATCAGACTTGAGAGAATGTGAACAAGATATTGAGCAATTTTTTCCACATTTCACTTTAGCAACAGGCACAGGACTTCAGCTCATATTGTAGAGCTGCTGGGGCCGTGCTCTTCGCGCAAACATCTGGCAAGCGTGAATCTGGTCTGGAAGAGTTAAATTAATAGTCATTTGTTGTCGCAGTGTGGCACAGTCATTACGCAGACACTGACATTTCCACCAAAGTTCCAGAAACAGGTTAAAAAAACCCAACACACACAAAACAAAACAAACCGAAAAGGATTTGTAAGTAAAAAATGTAAAACTAGTGAAAGCAAGTATGGTATGCAGTCAGATTCCCAGCCAAGGGAGCTTGAGCTATAGTTTGTTTTATAACGTACATTTTTCAGTAATAGCCAGCGTGATTTTGATGAGCGCTGGGAATGGCTGCGTTTTGTGGGCAGAGCGAGGAGGTGAGGATGAGGCTGGTCCCGGTGCCCGCTCTGTGGACGCGCCGGCTCGTCCTGCTCAGCCCCGCCAGCCTCACAGATGGTGGGTTTACAACAGCTGTGAGCAATCAGGCTGGAACCCACGGCTGACACTGACCTGCCTCCTCTGCCGTGTTATCTGGTGGTAAATCGGTCCCAAAAGCAGATGCAATGGAAAGGCAGAGCTGTCTGGATGTGCCCACCCCGCTGCAGCATCCCGGAGAGACGCAGATGTGTGGGGAGCGGAGAATATGGGCTGTCGCAGACACGGGGCAGGAGTGGGTGGAGGTTGTTTTGCTTTGGGGTTTCGTGGGTTGGACCCTTTTTTTCCTTTGCTCTTTTTTTTTTTTCTTTAATTTTGTTTTTATACTTGTGTCCTGTATATGCTAGAAAACAAATGGGTTTTGTGGATTCTGTTGGTGTGACCAGTGACATTTCTGTCTAAACAGGGGCTGATTTTTAGGTTCAAGTTCCTGATGCTCATCACCCTGGCTTGTGCGGCGATGACCGTCATCTTCTTCATCGTCAGCCAGGTGAGTGATCATAGAATCATAGAATCATTTTGGTTGGAAAAGACCCTCAAGATCATGGAGTCCAACCAATAACCTCACACAGTCACTGCCCCATGTCCTGAGAACCTCATCTCCGTCTGTCCAACCCCTCCAGGGATGGTGACTCCAGCACTGCCCTGGGCAGCCTGTTCCAATGCCCCACAGCCCTTTGGGGAAGAAATTGTTCCCCAGACCCAACCTCAACCTCCCCTGGCACAACTCGAGGCCATTTGATGGGACTGAGCTCCCTCTGAGAACATCAGCCTCCAGTTCCCTCACACTGACATCTTGCTGTTCAGATAAGACATGCCCATTATAAGCAGATAAGTTGCTTTTCAAGAAGTTGTTTTCATTTACTTGAAGCACTGCCATCAAATTGCTCAGGCTGAAGCCTCGACAAAGGCCTTTGGCTCAGGGTGAGGTTTGGGGCTCTGCTGTTTGAAATATCAGCCAACACACTTTAGTCATTTCTGAGAACTCAGCGAGAGGAAAATGTTCTGTTCGCATTGAAGAAATCTGGTGGCTTTATCTGCCCGCAGAGAAACAACAGAATTCAATCCTCCCTGGGCTGACTTTGCAATCCTGCTGTTTCCAACAGCCTCTGTACCTACTTATTGTGAGCCCTGATGCAATCTCTGTACAAATGAGCTCATATCGCTATTTAAATGTGCTCGGATGTTACTCCAAGTGACTTTTCAGATTGCGTCTGTCTCCAAGGTGTCATTTCTGGTTGTTCCTAAGCAGAGGCAGCTCATAGCTTTGGGAGAGCCCTGGGTGCAGCCTCGCATGTCCAATATTACCGAATTTTGGGTGCAGGAGCATTTGTCCCTCACTGCACCACTTATGCTTTGGGGTACATGCTGGGTCCCAATGCAAAATGCAGCAGCAGATGATTTTGCTCTTAAAAATCTGTTAGACTGAAGTGCTGGTTTGAGGAATGTCACTCGCAATTCATTTCATCACTGGCCATTAAATGACCATCGCTGTGTATGGGCGTAAAGCAAATCATCATGTTCACCTATTCCTTATAAGCTAGTTTAGCTTTTGTCTTTCCTCTTTATGTCTTTTTCTTTAATGGAAAGCCAGCATTTCAGTGCGACCTGTCTGCTGTCTTCAAGTAATATTAATATTGATGATATTTTCGCAAACCTTGACAAATCTCTGCATGCCTGAGGCTGCTGCTGTCAGCCTCAGCCCCTCTCGTAAGGTGGAAGCAGCAAGCAGGTATTCAGCACATGATCTCCTCGCGTTATTCATGCTGGTTTTCCTTGCATAAAAGCTCTATTTATAGAAGTCTGATGTTTTCAGATGTAACTAGTTGTCTCCTAGGTACTGCCCTTGATGTGGCAATCTTTGCTGAACACATCAGTTACGGCAGTGATACATCACACAAGATGAGAGATTTTGTCACGTTTAAGAATGATAAATCAAAGTTAAAGAAATCCTGGTGCAATCATTTTGTAAGGACCATTTTTCTCCTGCAGATGGAGACTGAAGAGGAGAATCCTCGCCTCACTTCACCGCATCACTGAATCTGTTGTTCTCCATTTACTCAATCCTGTTGAATTGATGCTGTTCTTATTGATTTACTCTAAGTCAGTGCTTTGGGGGGTGACTTCTGTATTTTTACAGAATTTGGTCTTGCTGACCGGCCTGTGCGTGTCTGCTTTCTCCTGGGCAGGTGACCGAGGGCCACTGGAAGTGGGGGGACATCACGATCCAGGTGAACAGCGCCTTCTTCACCGGCATCTATGGCATGTGGAACCTCTACGTCTTCGCCCTGATGTTCCTGTACGCACCGTCGCACAAGAATTATGGGGAAGACCAGTCGAATGGTAAATGCCTCGAAATGAGCTGGAGGCTGTCATGGAAGAAAGTGGTATAAAGTGTGTGATACCTTTTGTGCATTTTTTTTTTTTTTTTTTGCACCAAATTGTGTGTTCATAGAATCACAGAACAGTTTGGGTTGGAAGGACCTTCCCAGTTCACCCAGTCCAACCCCTGCCGTGAGCAGGGACATCTTCACCAGCTCAGGTTGCTCAGAACCTTAAAATGTTATGCCAAGGGTGGCTTGTTTTTCTTAGCAGACATTTAAATTAGTGACTAGGTTAAGACAGCTTTGAGGATTTAGCCAAGGTGTGTTAAACCTTCTAGGTGTTTTTCGTAGTTCTTAGCAGTGCCCAGCTGTAAGTGTGTAGTTCGAATGGAGAGACAAGGAAAGAAAACAATAGAAATCTGGGCAAATGGAGAATGGCAGTGCTGTTGGATTCCTTTATCCATAGCCTTCAGTAGCACAGAATTCATCCTTTGCCAATATGTTTGGATTTAAATAACTTTAAAGTAAAGCATTCATAGGAATGTTGTGTGTTCCATAGCTTGGGTAGCTCCTGAAAGCCTGGAGGGAATAAAACTGATCTTTTGCTTTCTAACTGTCAAATATTCTATTGTGAGCCCAGGCTGACGAAGTCACTTTTGCTTCTCAGGTGACCTGGGAGTCAGCAGCGGGGAAGAGCTCCAGCTGACCACCACCATCACCCACGCGGACGGCCCCACCGAGGTCTACAAGCTGGCTCGCAAGGAGGCTCAGGAGTGACGCGGAGGCGGCTCAGCCGGGACCCGGCGCGGGGTGACAGCGGGGACAGCACGAGGCTCCCCAGGAGGAGACCTCGCCAACCGCACCTGCTCCTCCAGCACCCCGAGTATTGTCACGGAGCGGTGATGCCGAGCAGAACGTTTGTAAACTCTTTAATACGGTGTAGTTATTCCTGGGGGGAGGGATATGTATATTGTGTTACACTCGAGCACGTAAAAACCCGCTAGAAAAAAGCACTAAGGTTGCAAAGTCGCCCGTTGGGAGGTCAGGAGGAGCCAGAGCTGGCGCAGGGCAGTTTTTCTTTGGCTGCCATGCGCCTGTGCATGAAGGCGGTGCAAGAAGCTCAGTCCATGAGCACATATTCAGTACTTCACGTCTTCTTGTGTGCAGCTTTAAGCAAGGTATGGGTTAAGATGGGAACTAAAGCCTCGTTGTAAAATCATTCAATTCTGCCATCTATAATTGTGTTGAACCTTGTTTGAGGTCTTTAGTACAGCCCTGCAGCAAACCTCTGTCACTTGAATGAAGCACAACTGGGGAAGAGAGTAGACTGTTTGTAATATATAAGATTTTAGTAGAAGCAGCAATGTGCTTTCTCAGTGTGTTTTACAGCTGTTTGTTAAATGCAGGGGAATAAAAAACTGGATGCCTGAGCCGAGCTGCGGGAGAAAGGGAGGCTCCTGTCCCGAGGTCCCAGCAGTGCCGCAGCCAGATCCTGCCTATTCTCAGCCTCTTTGGCTTCCTCTCCCTCTTGTCTTACTCCGTCTGACCTTTTTGTTGCGGCTCATTCATTTGCACGCTGCTCATGTGCCATGGGGAGAGCAGGAAGGCCGCGGGAGGGACGGTGTGTTCTCGCTGCCCAGGCAGTCCCACTCCTCCTCGCGCTGCCGGGATGGGGAATGCTTGGCAGAGCTGGATCCTTCCAGGGATTATCGGGCTTGAAAACATCCGCTTGTCCCGGCACCGACTTGGATATTTGCTTTTTGGAGCAAAAGCAGACAGTGAGGTTGCTCACCCCCACGCTGTGAGACTGTTGGCAGCATGAGGGGAGTGGGAACTGATATGGGATGGAGGCGTAAACTGGACCATGCTGGGGACCAGTTAAGAGAAGTGTTAATGAAGCGTGGCCAGAAGGGTCTTTGCTGCCCAGGGGAAACCTGGAGGACCCAGAGCGCCTCATCATCTGGCACTACTAAATGTCTGTGTTAACTGCCCGTAACACATAACTCAACCTCCCAGTTTAGTCCTTAAAAGATAAGAATGTGCTACTGGTGTCTGTTGCAGAGGGGTGAGAGATGAGGGAAGAGGGGTGGCTTCCCAAGCTGCTGACAGGCGTCATGGGTACCAGTAGAAACACCATCTGGGGAAAGAGAACACGATGTCCTTGGATTCTTAAAACTTCTGAAGTTACACATCAGTTTGTAGAGTACTAAGGCCGCAAAATGGAAGTATAATTGGGAAATATCAGAAGTGAGTTCACCTGTGAAACCTTAGTCCATCTCTAGCCAATGTATGGATTGTGACACGCAATTAAAGCCCATTGCGTGCTGGCTTTACCGTCACGTTCTGGTTCGCGAGTGAGTTTGGGCTCCGGTTTGCACCGGGAGGTGCTGGTCCGTCGCGATTCCCCTCCCAGCAAGCAGCTCGTCCCCGGTGCTGCCCCGCACACCCTGCACATCCAGCCCGCGCTGTGCACGGGCTGCAGCTCCGCTCAGCTCCAGCCGCCCCCGGCGCCACCGCAGCCACGGTAGTAACCAAATCCAGCACCAACTTGCTTTGCCTCTCGCTTTTCCTTCCCCATAGATAATCATGAGTCCTTTTGGTTGCTGGGAACCCCAATTTGTGCTCCACCGAATGGGTCTCTGATTGGGGTGTTGTGTTTTTAATTGGAGCTACTATTAAAAGAAAATATTGTTCTGTTCAGCCCCGCTGGGAGCCCCAGCTCCCCTGGCAGCATCTCAGCTGGGATGCGGTTTCGGAGCCGAGGAATGCTGAACGCATCGCTCCCAGCGATGTCCCTCGTGTGCTGCTGTGTCTGAGCATGCAAAGTCCCTGTGGCACAGAAAAAGTGCTGAGCACCACTCAAGGAGTTGGCTTGGGGTGATTTTTGGATACTTGAACTGGAAGACTAATAATTTTTTATAAGTTGGGGGTTTTGGTTTTTGGGGTTTTTTTGTGGTGGTTTTGTTTTTCGTAAAGTGGGATGATGATGCCTCTCTACCGAAAGGAAATGTAGTTTAAAAGGGAAAAAAAAAAAAAAGCAAAATGATAAAAAGGAGTGTGCACACTTATGTGGATTAAGTGCTGGGACTGCACCTTCAACATGGATGGCAAAATGTAACTTGTAAGCAGTTAACATAAGGAAAACAAATACTAGTAGGTAAAGCAGTGTTCTACTCGTAGTAGTTGTTCCATTACAAAGTGAATTAAATTAATGCACATCATCATAACACCAGCATGTTCCTGGCTGAGTGCTCGACTTTGCAACTTCAACGTGCTTTTTACATTGGGCTCTTACGTGATATTTATGTTGTTCCGATAGATGTGTCCGTGGTTTCTTTTACAGCTTAGTATAGCGTTGCGTTTTGTAAAGGCTCCTTACAAATGGGGAATTGCAGCTTTAAAACCAAATTTTGTGTCAAAACTAACCATTTGTTTACGGGACACATGTATGTGTGCGTGCGCGCGTGTGTTTTTTTATTTCTTAATTCCTAAGCCCTACTCATATGTCTGAGAAATAGTTCCTGGGTCTTATTAAGCTATATCCTTTTTTTGTTTAGGTTGAGTTCAGTTTTTACAGAATGCTTTAAGCAACCTGGAAAATGTGTAGTTTTGTTAATTTAAATAAAATATACAATATTGTGGATTTGTGGTCGGCCTGCTTCACTGACCAAGGAATCGTAGCTCTTGTGCTGTGATCTCGTTTGCTTTTATTTGGTCTTTTACTTTGGGTGGTTGCAAGTTGCACAACTTGTTGCTGAGGAAAATGATTGAAAATTTGATGACAATAGATTAACTTTGATACCGACAGCTTGAAGTTCCCATTGCAATAGGGGCTGCCTTGATACAATGGCACATGAGAGGTGGGGGGAACCGGGCTGCCGAGTTTTAGGCAGAGCCTGCAGCTCCATTTCTGCTGCAGCTTCTCTGCCCCAGCAAGGAACTGGGGCTGCTTGAAGATGAACTAGAAGCAGTACAGCACTTTCTGGATCTAACGAATTTCAAAAGAGCAAATTCATGAATTTTAAATAACTCTAAAACACTGCCACCCTCCCACACAGTTTCTCCTCCTAGGTTACTTGTTCTGGCTTTTTGCTGGCTGGGGAGAGCTCTGCCCTGGCAGGGCTTGGCTGCCCTCTGCTGCCACAGAACATGGCTTTCGGACATTAAAACACAAAATAAATTCCTCACTTCTAAAAATGTGTGAAATTTGCTGATGTGCAGAAGTTCCTATTACCTCCAAGTTGCTGCCCAGCATCAGAGCTGTCCCAGGAGCTTTGTGGGTCTGCGCCATTGGGCAGGGACATGGCAAGAACTGGAGAGGAATGGGAAAAACCTGGGGCTTTCTTTAAAAGGCTGTTTGGTGTTGCCACGAGCTGCCGACTTCAGCAGGAGAAGGGAAATGGGTTATAATAGACTTCTGTGGGTGAGCTGGGGACCACAATTTTGAGGTCAGCAAAGGGTCTTTGGTTGGAAAAGTTTTTCTCATTGGACCACTTTCTGCATTTTCTCAGAAGTCTGGGACCAGAGTCTTTTTTTTTTTTTTTTTTTTTTTTTTTCTCTCTGATGCTGATTTGTGACTGAAGAGCAAAGCAAGGAGCTGCCACAAGAAGTCTGTGCTGTGATTCTGTAGCGATGTTCGGGGAGGTACTGGGGATGCCCATCCTGCTGGCAGGGTACGTTAGCTCTGGGACAGGCTCAGGGAAGGGTGACAAAAATGATGGCAAGTCAGGTGGCTGCGTCTCGCCACATGCATGACAAGGGGTGATGGTTTAAAACTGAAGGGGGGAGATTCAGGCTGGACATGAGGAAGGAATTGTTGGCCCTGAGGGTAGTGAGAGCCCGGCCCAGGTTGGCCAGAGAGGTGGTGGCTGAACCATCCCTGGAGACATCCCAGGCCAGGCTGGACGGGGCTCTGAGCAACCTGAGCTGGTGCAGATGTCCCTGCTCATGGCAGGGGGGGCACTGGGGGAGCTGCAACACAAATTGTTCCATGATTCTGTGCCTGCTGGCCACAGGCTCCGGCAGCAAGGCTTGCGGGATGGACCTGGCTCATGTTTCCCAGCTTAAAAATGGAAGAAGCTACTTGTGACGGGCTTTGATCTCCCAGCGGTGATCTGAGACTGTCCCCAGTCTCCAATGGTGCTGATGAACACTGGTGAGATGGAGGTGCTGGTGTTTTCTCCTTGTCCTTTTCAATCCGCTCCCAGCAGTCCCCAGATAATTAATATTTTGTGGGACACTGAAACAAGTTCCCGTCTCCCACTACAAATCCTGTAGCTTAAGGCTATTGTGTGGGATTTCATTATGATGAAAATAAAGCATTGGCTGTATCGCTGGGGAAAGAATTGCAGGAGACTGAACCGTAGGAGATGAGATGTACAGAGCTGGGGACTGCGGCTCACATCCGCTCCCGTTCTTATTATAAATGACTGTCACGCCTGCTCTGAAAGATGAGACACAGTCGGTACATTTTTATTGGGGTAAAATAAGGAATAACAGCGACAGATTTATTTTTGGAAGGCTTTTGCCCTGTGCCTGGCACAAGGCCTTGTCACGGGTCTGCTTTCCCACTTAGCACCTGACATTACACCACACAAAAGCCAATAGCTCTTTCAGTTTTTCCCTTGTCAGAGAGTATTATAGGAAATCAATACAAATTTCAGGCTTTAGATCCAGAGTTTTAAATAAAATACAAGACCTCGTCATGGCTGTAGCTGTTGGCACCTTCTGCCTCTCCATCTCTGACAAGGGTAAGAGGAAAATCCTCTGCTCGGCCCGGCTGCGATGGCATCTGCTCTGGGACCCTCCGTTCGCTGCCGTCACTCGGGGACACGTCGCTGAGGCATTTCCATGAGTCGCTGGTTCAGGTCCCACTGGCAGGTCTTGCCTTCACCACTGTTAATTGGGATTACTGGGCTTCACATGATTAATGAACAACGGGATAAAATCTCCCGGATAGCATCAGCTCTTTGCATAGTTGCGATCAGCAGCTGCGATTACAGCATTAATCTCCTATGTAAAAGAAGTACAGTTTATTAGAACTTATTTCTGTCCCTTTGTATTAAGCATGAAGCAATGTTGCTTAATGTGCTGTTAGAGAGATGTGGTTTATTCTCCTGTTTTAATTTTCTTCATTATTTTTAGTAGCAGTATGTCATTATTATTTCAGACAGGAGCTTTCAAAGCAGCTCAGAGCAACTGGGCGCCTTCCTGGTCTCAGTTATCGTTCCCGTTATTTTTGGTGTTTCTGAGTACCTTGCGAAAGTTGAGTGTTCTGCTTACAGGCTGTGCAGCTGAGCTGAGAATGAGCCCTGATCCTTATGGGCAGCTGACTTGGAGATAACTCGCTTCTGCATCTGAAACAGCTGGCCCGGTAGCTGAGCATCTGCTTTCATTTTCCCCTGGTAAATAACGCAGTGAATGATGACAGGACTTGACAGGGCTTCATGTTAAGATTGAAGCTCCTTGAGAAAATCCTCTGGGCTTTTTGTGTTGGACAAAAAAATCCAGAGCTGTATGAAACAGGTCCAAAGATCCTTTTTTTTTTTTTTCAGCCTGGGATTGGAGACAGGCGTTACAAGGCTGCTCGGTAAGGATAGAAGCACTTCAAAATAGATGGGAGAATACCATGGAGTCGGTGAGGCAGCATCAGAGAAATAAGAAACGATAACCTGAAAAAAACAGAAATGGTTTTGGAGAAATAAGCTTGGGGAAGGACTGAGAAATGTTCCGTCCGCAAGTGCTCACTAACGCTTTAGGTGCTGCTGTACCTGCCACAGGGAGGTTTGGCTACAGATCGAAATTGCTTAAGCGCTTTACGAAGTTGGAAACACAAATGGGAGCGATATCGCTGCAGCAGATGCAGGTTTGGGAACAGATGCTGTGATGCTGGGGGTGGGACAGCCAGGGGGTTTCTACCCAAGTGTCCTTGTGCAGTGGGAAAGAACCGGGGCCACCAGAAGTCAGGATGTGACCAGGTTGTATATGATCCAGAGGTGACCCCAGGCATAAATGGTTCATGAAATGCATTCATTTTTAGTAGGTTAAAAATGCGCGGTGGGCAGAGACGTGACAGCAGGAACATGAGGAAGCACAACGAGGGCAAACAGGGCAGGAGAAACAGGCAGAAAACTTCTGCCCTTCACCATCAGAAGCCTTCCAGTTTGTTTGTTTTTTCTTCAAAGCAAGGAGAGACTACCCAGAAAGGGAAGCATTGTCTTCAGCTGTCAGAAATTCGCCTACTAATACACGAGGAGCAGTATCAGAGCCTGACACAAGGACATGCCTGCGCTGACGGATTCTGGACCCATCAAATGCCACTCTGATGGTGACACGGGACCTGCTGTGGGTGGCTAATTAGCAGCAGTACCAACGTGTCTCTGTCTTATCTGCAGATTCTCAGTTATTCTTTAGTTTTCCAGCAGCACTGGGGGGATCGCAGCTGCCACTGCGCTGACGGGGAAGGTGTGATGGAACAAACCACCTCCTCAAGCAAAGTCACATCTGCTCTGCCCGAGTCACTGCTCAGCACAAAGATGGACTCGTGTCCAGTAAGGCAGGTACTGGTGTGGGCAAAAGCTTCCTCCAGCATCAGGAAGAATGAAAACTATTCAGAAGCCTTGAGAAAAGGGCAAGCTGACACCAACATGTTTCTGCAGGAGAAGAGAGGTGGTGGATGTCCCACCCCTGGGGACACCCCAGGCCGGGCTGGACGGGGCTCTGAGCAACCCAGCAGGTCAGGTGTATTGGAGACTTGCAGAAACTGGATTTTGGGATAGGGGAAAACTAGCTTTAGCAATGAAAATCATGCTTTTGTCAACATTTTCTCCTCTTTGGACATACTCCCTCTGTTCCAGGATTTGTCCGAGGCTACCTAGAAGCACATTGCTCTCCAGCTCCTGTACAAGTGTAAGCAGATTTATAGAGCTTTTATACTGGGAATGCAATTGCATTAAAAGTTATAGGCTACATGTGTCTTTCCTCTTTCAGTTACCGTATTCATTTAATTACTCTCTAAGTCATCAGCAGGATTCAAATCCAGGCTACCTTAACCTCCTCCACTTGGCTTTTACGGCTGCTCCCGGGTGTTCTGGATCCGTTAGTGTCACTGCGGCAGAGCAATGTCCCACAAGGGAGTGATCCTTCATTCCTCCGGCTCCAAGATCCCCAGGAAGGCCTGTGACAAACATCCCCAAAAGAGATTTAACTCTTCAGTTTACAGACTTGAGCGTGCCCCAGCCAGAACCTTGCGTACTCATCCCAGACCGCAAGCAGCGGCATCGCCCTTCTGCGACTAGGATGTAATTATGGCTTTGGAAACCAGGGGTTATTAAGCACCGTGTGTTGGGACAAGCAATTATTTCTTCGAGAGCTTAGGCTGTGAAAGAGACGGTCGCCGCCGGTCTGCACGGGGAGCGCAGGAGGAGCAGGGGACAGGGCGGACAAGCTTGCTGTCCAAGATGTGCCACCAAAGGGACATGCAGAAGTGTGTGGTTGGGGTGGACAGGAGGCCAGGTGGTCTGCAGGAGATGCTGAGGAGAACCATGTCCCTGTAGACTTTCAGAAGTATTTTATTTGCCCCTTTTAGAGCTGTTATTCCCTAAGTCAGGGCCTGTAGCCCACAGAATCGGGGGAAACATCTACTTGATGGTCTTTAACCATGTTTTCAGTTACAACTTCTGTGAAGGGGGGAAAAGCTCTGGACCGTCCCCTCCTGAGGCTGGTGGCACAGGGAGGTCCTCAGGCGGGTGTACCGGTCGCTTCAGCTGCAGAGTTTGTCCTGCTGTGGTTTAATAATAAGAAAAGTGTGAATCTTTGCAAAAGGGTTCCTGCCACGGGCAGGGACACCTGCACCAGCTCAGGTTGCTCAGAGCCCCGTCCAGCCTGGCCTGGGATGTCTCCAGGGATGGTTCAGCCACCACCTCTCTGGGAACCTGGGCCAGGCCCTCACCGCCCTCACCGTGAAAAGTGGAAGCTCTGGTCCAAGATGGAGTTCGCACTCAGAAAAAAAACCCACAGCATTCTAGAGAAAAAATTAGGAGAATTCTCATCCGGGCAACGCATCATCCTGGTCACAGTCAGACACGGGGATGGTTTTAATGGTCACGGTGGGAGATGTTGCTGTTAGTACAAGCTAAGATGGGCTGTCCCGACGATCGGGGCTGAACAAATGGCGCTTGTCAACCTGACAAACGTTGAACCTCTGCTCCCAGGCTGGTGCCCTCAAGCCCTCCCAGCCTCTGGGGCCAGGAGCTGGGGAGGAGAGCCGACCCCTGCCAGCGCGCCCGGCACAGGCAGACGCGCGCTGCGGGGCTGCTGGGGCGGTTTGCCATCACCAGCTGGTAATTGTCTACATTAAACAGCTAACTAATGAGCCAGGCTCAGTCCCTGAGGTCAGTGTAGCCCCTCTCTGGGTGCAGCGGGGTGCATGGGGCCGGTGGGAGGCTCTGGGGAAGCAGGTTTGGGGTCCGCCTGGCAGCCCGGGGGCCATCGCTCCTCAGCTCTCCCGCTGAGGGCCGGCCGCCATCTTGGGGCGGGAGGGCGGGCGCGGGCTGGGCCTCGGCGGGGCTGCGGCGCCGTGGGCGGCAGCGGGGCGCCCTCTGCTGCCCGCCATGCCGGCGGCTCGGCCGCAGGGGCGTGAGGAGAAGCCGGGGGGCGGCGGGAGCGGCCGCCGCGGGCCCGCTTCTCTCGTCCCCGGGCCGTTCTGGAGGGGTGGCAGCGGGGACATGTCCGCCTTCCCCTGTCAGGCTCCGGCTCTGCCCTCGGAGAGGGTGTGCGGAGAGATGGCGTTTGGGGAAATTCCTCGTAAACGAGGAGAAGTGCAACTTGGCGATTGTGAGATGTAACTCTTTATTTGCCAAATCGGAGGACCTTAAGGGCCCAAAGGTTTGGTGGCTTCTCCGGGGGAGGGGATCCCAGGTCACCCCTGCCGGTTTTAAGGGCAGTGGGGGTGGAAAGCTGACCCGTGTTTTTTAAGTTTTGAAATAAAATAATTCCCGGCTGTGAGCGGGGAGTGCGCAGGCTGGGAGGGAGCCAGCAAGGGCTGTCAGGCCGGGGGGCCGGGGCAGGCGCTGGGGGCCGTGGACGGACAGAGACGCCTCCCTTTGCGCACGGAATGGAGCACCCAAACTGGGCTTTATCGCCAGATCCAGGTTGTTGATCGCTTATTTATTTACGAGGATTTTTTTTTTTTTTTTTTTTTTTTTTTTTTTTTTTTTTTTGGAGGGGAAGGTTGGGGTTTATGTTGCTTTCGAGGCAGGAGGGGCAGGGGCTGGGAGGGGCAGCCCGGTGGGAGCCCGCGGGTGGGTGGGTGGGTGGATGGACGAATGGATGGATGGACGGACGAATGGACAGACGGACGGATGGATGGATGGACGGACAGACGAATGGATGGACGGACGGACAAATGGATGGATGGATGGATGGAGAGCGATCCAGCAGCCCCAAGAGCACCCGAGGTGTGGAGCGGGGAGCTCCGGGGGCAGGAGGAGGAGCGGAGGGCGGCGGGCACGGTTTCCCTGCTGCCGGGAGGCGGTTTCAGCCCTGTCTCGCCAGCCAGGGGAGCGGATGGCTACAGGTGAAGGCGTTTGCTCTTCTCCTAACGTTCAATTGCGCGTGGGGTGTGTGTCTTAGGAGGATTGTGGTTTATTTCTCTTTAAGGCAAGAAAAAAGGATGGGAAGGGGAGTGGCTTGTTTAAATGCTTATTTCAATAACGTGCTGTAAAATTACTGAGATAGTGTAACGATTTCTTTGCCTTTCTCCCTGCTCCTCTCTTTCCTTTTGCACCCCTCCCTCCTCCTTCTCCACAGGCCAGCGCTGCGTAAACTTGAAGAACTCGGGCTCTTTCAGTTAAAATCTTCGCTTGCAGCACAGCAAGCATGCCTGAACAAAGCAATGACTACAGGGTGGTTGTGTTCGGAGCAGCAGGGGTTGGCAAAAGCTCCTTGGTCCTCCGTTTTGTGAGGGGGACTTTCAGGGAAACCTATATCCCCACGATCGAAGATACGTACCGGCAGGTGATCAGCTGTGACAAGAGCATCTGCACCCTCCAGATCACAGACACCACGGGAAGCCACCAGTTCCCTGCCATGCAGCGGCTGTCGATATCCAAAGGGCACGCTTTCATCTTGGTGTACTCTGTCACCAGCAGGCAGTCCATGGAGGATCTTCAGCCCATCTTTGACCAGATCTGTCAGATTAAAGGGGACATCCAGAAAATCCCCATCATGTTGGTGGGTAACAAAAGCGACGAGACGCAGAGGGAGCTGGATGCCAGCGAGGGGCAAGCGTTAGCCAGCAAGTGGAAGTGCTCCTTTATGGAGACGTCAGCCAAGATGAACTACAACGTGCAGGAGCTCTTCCAGGAGCTCCTGAATCTGGAGAAGAGGAGGATGGTCAGTCTCCAGGTGGACGGGAAGAAATCCAAGCAGCAGAAAAAGAAAGATAAACTGCAAAGCAAGTGCTCTGTTATGTGATTGACTTTGGCTGGGCTCGCACCGGTGCGTGGTGTAATCGGAGCAGGGACTCCCACGGAAAATACATTTCTGCTGGAGGTTTCAGAGAAATCTGTGCCTTAGAGGGCTGCTGCTTTTCCTGAAAATCTCTGCTGGATTATTTGATGTGTTGGTTTTAAAGATAATGGCTTTCTGCATGTTTATTTTTTTTAAACAATAAATGTTAAATGTCAGCAATTACATGTGACGGGAAGTTTTTAATACCAGAAGTTTACAGAAGAGAAAAATATCAGTCAGAAACATCTCCATTCCTGTGAGTACATTCTGGTTTTTAAGTATTTCCAGCCTATTAGCTCGAAAGAAATCAAAATGTCTATAATAATGTGTATACTTCAAAAATTGTTTTCAGGAATCTATTGACCAGGGCAAATCTTTAACAAAGCTGGGCATCTGCACTGCAAATGAACACAGATGTTGTTTCAGGTGCTTACGTTCTTGGCAGACAGACTGGCTTGCGTACCAAAGACACAGTTTTTGTATGGTAGAATTTAAGTTTTCCTGTGTGCTGTGCAATTCCCGAGACGTCTGTGTGTGATTCCAGCTATACCTGTATATAATCAGGCTGTTTGCTTTTTTACCCCCTCTACTCTGACTTCCCCTGTTCCCTGAGGCCGGAGGGTCCACGTGCTCTGGCTCCAAACCAGGCGTGATTCTCAGTGTCCTTAACCATGAGCCGCCTCCTTCAGGAAGGTGAGCAGGGTGCTGTAAGTACCAGGTGATGTCAGAGCTGCTTATCTTGGCAATTCACCTTTTCTTTCTCAACTGTCAGTCTGGTTTTGTGTGTGGCTGAAGCTACTTTTGCCTGGAGTTCTCCTAGATTTTTTTTCCCTTATTTCATCCACGTTACCTGGGTTTTGAGACTTAAAACAACTCGGTTCAGGTAACACTGCTTCAAGAAGAAAAATCTACACCTGCAAGCTGCATGTTTAAAGCAAACTCCTCTCTGATGGAAACTTTTAGCAGATAGTTCGCACAACTGAACAGACTGGACACATGGGCTTAGTCTGTCTCTTGTCTCCCTCACACTTTGTTTGGGGGTTTTTTTGGCATGATAAGCTTCATCTGCAGTGCATGGTCAAGAAAGATTTCAAGAAAATAAGTGCAAGTATTTGCTATCAGCCTATGTTGTAATGTACTTTATGTATTAGTACCAGCAGAAGACTGTCAGGACTTCAGTGTTGCACTGTAGGTTTGATTTTTACACAGCAACACAGTCTTGACACAAGAGACATGGGAGAGGGGAATGCTGCTTTTTATAGCACTTTTCTAGTGAAGCGATTTTATTGTTGAACAAAATATGGAACAGGAGATGCTGGAAAGTACATTCCCTTTCTTAGTTTGCAAGCGTTAGTGCCTATTAATAACTGCTGGTTTCTACATAAGATGCTAGAGAAGGGCCTTTGCACTGTTATTTGTGTGTTGCAGACTGATACGGAAAGCTGTGAAGTTTGTGTCCGTGTTAATATCTCACGTATTTGAACAATCCTTACAGTCAGTGCTGGCTCCTGATGCTCCACTGTCTCCTCTCGCTCCACTGTCTCCTCTCTGTCCGTGAGCCACTTTTCCAGCCTCCTCAGGCCGTTCTCACACACACGTAAGGGGTCAGTCGGCTCCATGTTTGCCCCAGTTCCAGCAGAAAATCTTGCTTGTTATGATTTCAGAAACCCAAGCAAGTTATACATGAGTGTTCGGTGCTGACTGAAACAGCCACGATGGCTTTGCTTGGCAATAACTCTTGCGTTTTCCTCCATAACTCCGTGCATGGGTTTTGAGCCCTCTGTTCTTTCATTCCCGAGCAGTCATGAAATGCTGCTCTGTGGGTCATTTCTAGCATCTGGCAATTATTATTGCAAAGACTATTTTGGTTCCACTCCAGTCTTTGAAACCCCTATAAGACATTTTATATTTAAGCCTTTTTCAAATGTCAGGAGACCTAGTAACGTCTCCGCAACTCCCACTGCCTGTGCGAAGGCAGGGCGGTGTGTAGCTGCGATTATTCACCCAGCTGAGATGTTCTGCAGCGTGTCATTAGCGCTGCGGTGTTTGCCATGGATGTGGTATGGAAATCACCGAGAACTGGGGTCCGGCAGAGCACGAGGAACAACTAATGTGAACAAAAGAGGCTCAGTCCCTCCAGTGCCAGGCAGAATCGCTGGCGCATTCAACAAGAGGAGGTCCCATGGGACCACAGGGGTGATGGAGATGCTGGGGTGGAAATAATCTGTGTTTTGGGTGCACGAGATCAATTGTGTTGTAAGTTAAAACCGTATGAATAAATTGTGTGATTTTCTTTGTTGCCAGACTGAACTAGTATGACTTTTGTGTGTGTACAATCCATCATTCTTATAAGAAGGGAAATCTATTTCAGTATCTTCAGAGTCTTCCAGGGAGCCATGTAGAGAATGACTATAGTTAGTAAGAGTGAAAAATACCATATTGCTTGGGGATGCTCATTAATCCTTACGAAACAGTGGTTGTGTTAAATGAACGTTCCTCTGTAAACCTTTTATTCGGATCAGCTTCCTCGTAACCCAGATCTGGTGGGTCTGTGTGTGGGGACAGACGGTGGCATCGTCCCTCCTGTGCTCCTACAGCCAGTGGCCTTGGGATAACATCATTATTCTGGAGTGACAACATAGCTCTGGAATTACGGCCCTCAGACTAACGAGAGAAGAGCTGAAAATACATCATCATTAGGGACCGATGGGTAAGTTTTTGCTAAAACCCTACTTGAAGCAAGACGTGTCTCGTGCAGATGTTTGAGGAGTTTGTTGCACACATGCTTAAGTTGTATTTCTCATGTAGGAGCATTTTGTTGAATTAAAGGAATAATGACTTTTCTTTAAGGATTTAAGCAGTTTGTAGTATAAGGAGTATATGTTGGAAGTAAGTGGTTTGGCCTTTTTTGAATAAGTGCAGTTTAAAAAAGTGAATGAATCTGTTGTGTTTGTTTTTTAAAATAAGATATTCTGATAAAAGACATTCAGGTGACAACGTGGGTTTTTTTATGGAGCTGTTTCTGCATCCTGTAAACTCTTCAACTTGGAGACACCTTGACACGCTGTTCGCATCTGGCGGGCAGGGTGGTAACTCGCTGTTTCTCAAGTTTGTTGTTTTTCTCTGTTTTTTTCTCATTCAGACAAATTTCATTCAATCCCAGAACCCACCGCTTTCCTGAAACGTTCTTCCCGAGTTCAGATGTGGTGAGACAAGGCCACAGAAGACACTGACAGAACTTGTTGAGTTGCTGTTAACACCTCCGTGATGTCTTTTCAGGATCACGAGGTGAACGCAGTCGACGGTAAAAATTCTCTGTGCAACATCCTGAATGAATCATGAGACCTGGATGAAGGCTGAGACTTTTCGGGCAAAGCCACTGCGTTTACTCCTGCCCTCTGTCTCAGGAGGTACCAAGGACTGGCAATTCCAAGCTCTGGCCAACCAGGTATGTATTTCCAGCACTAATTTAATCCTGGCTTTGAGGTTCTCAACCATGAGCTGCTTTAAGTTGGAAGCAACGTGGACTGAGTGGAGCATAAAGACAGGTTTTCCTTAAATCTGTGGTTCAGAATCTAAAGCTTGGCTCAAATTTTACTCTGAATCATCAGATCCTTGCTTTCTGCTACTGCAGAGCTGTTAAATATTTTTCAGAAACAGCATTGCGGTTCATTCTGGAGGATGTGTTAAGCAGTATTCAGACTAGAAGGTGTCAGATTTAATGGACAAAGATAACAGCACTGCAGGCCTTCTGTTTCTTTGCTGGAGGAAAAATATTATGGCACCTTTCATTTTAAAGCTGTTCCAAGGTTTCCTCTCTGCAGTCCAGAAATTCAAACATTTCTCAATCAGTTATACTTACAGTTTCCATGCAACACTTGTTGACTGGCTTGGGGCAGCTTCCTTCTTGAGTCTGGCCAACAAATCAGTGTCAAAAGAAAATACCGGCGAGGAGAATCACAAACAGCTCTCTGTGCCTTGCAAGAGAAAACATGAGCAGTAGGTGGAGTGTCCACCCACATGTGTATTTTAAAAACAAGCAGCCAGAATACTTCTATTTTCTAATTCCTCTTGCCAGAGCAAAGCAGACACAGGATTAACGTAGCAAACAGCTCTGAATAATAGCAGTGTTGCTTTATATGCGTGGTCCGTAGCTACAAGGTACATGGTGCACTCTAGAAGAGTAATAGCGCATCTTAATCATCATCTGCCATCTTCTACGGTTTCTGTGGCGTAAATTAAGTACATCAAAAGCATCCAAGAGCTAATGGAAACGCTAAAGACGGCTTAAAACTAATCGCAGCCTAGCGAAATGTGGTAGTGCGACAGGGAGTGTCCCTGTGCAGTCCTGACATGTCACTTCCACAAAGTAAAGCCTGCAAAAGGGAAGGGGATGAAAATTAATAAATAGGGGGGCATCTGTGCTCAAATTGTTTCAGCTATTTCTGCTGTCAGATGCTTTACCGGCTGGCCAAGCCAGAACGGGGCGATTGGCTGATTTCTTGATTATCTGGAACGATGAGGCAGAATGTGCTCGAAAATGGAAAATATTTCTATTGGCTGTAAGAAATGACTCTTTCCCACAGGCATAATTCCAGGCATTGATTTGTTCTGTTCCTTTTTTTAGGTGAAAAAATAGCCCTTACATGCAAGAAAGAGGATGCTGAAGTGCGGCTGGTGTTTGTCCATAATGTGAGTCATGCGTAACAGAAGGATATTTGGTGTTTAATGTTTTTTGTTGCACTCGTTACTGCTCAAAGCAGCCTTAGAATGGCCCAGGGTCTCGCCTGGGTTACAGCCCCATCAGGCCATTTTTGGCTGCTGTATATTTTCAGTCTGTGGTATGGTGCCAGTTGCTCTTGTAACGCATATGATGTAAAATAATCTGGTTTTCTCATGGGACAGGGTCATTTATCACACACGCTCCTTTTGGGCATCATTTTCCAGGGAAGGCTGAGTCCACCAGCCTGGTGATGGGGATTTTAGTGAGATACTCCTTCTTTTGTGGAAGAAATACATGGGAAATAGTGAGGGAAAACAAGCACAGAGAGGGTTCAGACAGTATTTTCAGAGGCTGGCTCCTCAGGACACAGGTAGACAGGCAGAGGCAGCAAATCCAGAGGAGCCCGGGCTCTGGGTTCTTCTCCAGTGACACTGGTGCTGGTGCATCTTGTCCCTTTATCCATTTTCTGCTGCCAGAAGGGACTGAGGGACCTCTCTAACCCACTTCCCTGAGCATCGTGGGTGCTGGTGTCCCCTCTCCCTGGAGATCTCCCCGTGGGTTAATCCACTGCCCTGTTCTGCACTGGAGCTGGCTGGGAGAGCTGAACTGCAATATTTGTTTCCTGTTCTTTCTCCTTTAGCAGAGTCTATTCAACAAAATGGCCAAGATACTGATTTTTTTTTTCTTTTTTCCTCTGGGGATGCAAGAAACCGCAGTGCCAGGCTGGCTGGGATGGAGCCGGATGCTGGCAGCACGGGAGGGAACACTGGCCAGGAGCAGGGACCATCACGGGAGGGATTGTTTGCTGTTAGCGGGGCAGGGATGGCCTGAGGACTGTTCTTGCATGTGGAACATGGTCACAGGTCTGAGCCCTGCACAGAGGGGCGATGAGGGATGGCTGCCCCGTAAGTTACATTGCGCTGTCTCTTGTACCTCCAGTTCTTCCCCACATGTCTACGCAGAATTCGATTACTCTTCTGCTCTAGAGAAAACCTTTCTGGGCTGCTGGCTGTGCACATCTGTCTGGTTTAGTTAAAAAATACCTTGTATAACTATTACTCTGGACTCTGCGCCCAGTGAGCTAAACCCACCAGGTAGCTGGGACCACCCCATTCCCGAGAGACACGACACCCACCTCTGCCCCGCACCAGCACCTCACCAGGAGCAAGCTCCAGCCTGCTCTCCACTGTTTTCAGGAGCATGTTTATCTGCATTTCTAGTTAAGAATAAGCTCAGTGCAGCCACCAAGGCAAAACTGGGAGCGATTTGGCTGTTCTTCTCCAGCATGGAGCTTGTCCACAATTCGGATGGGGAAAACACCCCAGTTCATATGGTAAAACCCACGTCCCTGGGCAGGGCAGGGCAGGAGGCTGGGGATGTGTCAGAGCTGCAGCATCCTCTCAGCCATCCCTGGGATGAGAAAGGAGCTGCTGTGTCAAACACATGGAAGAAATCTGGCTTTGCTTTAGCATGGCCAAAGTGCACGCTGAGACCAGACCTGCTGTCTTTCCAGGTTTACGTTACTGCAGTCTGTCCCTTGGCTGAACTCTAAACCTTGGAACACAGGAAATAATGAGAGTTGAGCAAAGATGAACGAGCGTGGTGGACGGGATTACAGCCTGGGTACCGCACCGCATCCCACAGGCGTGGACTGATGCCGATGCCCCACGTCCAAAAAACAATGTTCATGCACTTTGCTATGGGCTAAGGGGAGCAAAACAAAAGAATACAGTAACATAAAACTTTTTGGGGTGGCCTTGGTTGAAATACAGGTGTAAGGTGTGAAAAGCAAACTGCAAAAACAGTCACTTTGCTTTGTGTCACCTTCCTCTGTGTGTCTGTGCTCAGAAGGGGGGTAAGAACAAGGCTAAGGCAGGACAAGGGCTGGGGATGTTGGACCCCTGGCCTGGCTCCAGAGAAGATTTTCATGGTTTTTCTTGGTCCAGTTCTGGCCACTGATCCCTGTCCTGTCCTTGGGGAAGTCATTTCGTTTCCCCATATCCCCCCTGGTCGTTCTGAAGGGACAAAAGGTGGGAAGCAGGTAAGCTCTTGAAGCAAAGACTCTTTAATAGTCATCTAGATCTCTGATCTCGGCTTGATACACTCTTCTAATACACACTAATAGTAACAAACATTTATATATATGTATATATTTGTGTTTGGAGGAGGAAGGAAAAACTGTGCTTGTATAAAAAAAAAGTGCTTGTGTCACTGTAGATCTGAAGAAATCAGTCCTGACTTCAGACAGAGGCGAGACAGCCTGTGTTTAATGTCTGGGACAGGAAAAAAGGAGGGAAAACCAAGAGATCTCCTCGTGCTGGCTCCTTATCCAGCACCTGGTGAAAAGGAAAATAAAAGTTCAATAGAGAAAATACAAAGTTAAAAGTTGCTTTATGTTTTCCAGTAGCATTGGAGTGACAAGGCTGGTCCCATGTGTGGGTGCAACTCGCTTTTTTTTATGGAAGTGTTGAAGAGCGCAGGGTGCTGCAGAGGCAAAAATATAATATTCTTGTGTAATATTATAAAATATTCTTGTGTCCACCAGCTGCACGGGAGCAGGGTGGCCGGAGCCCTGCAGCCTCTGCCAGCTGCAGCCACATTTTTCCAGCATATGGTCACTATTTCTTTGGTGGTTGCAAAAATAGTTGCGAGTGGCAGATAAAAATGACCTTTTTAAGAGGAAGTGAAGGAAAAGAAATGGAGCTCGTTACTCATCAAAAGGACGGCAGGAACAACAAATCCCGTCGTGGCTGGGAGGGGAGGAAGATGCCGCTGCGGGGCAGGGGTGCAGGGATGGGTCCAGTCTGCCCGGTACGTGCCCCAGTGCACCCAGTGTGTCCCCGAGGGCTGATGCAAACCGGCTGGGGGGGACAGGACCCCCAGCAAAAGCTGCTTTTTGGGTCGGGCAATGGCCCCACGATGGGCTGGGAGCTGCTCGCCTGGGAAGGCTGCGCTGCAAGGCAACAGGTAGTTAATTAACGCTGGTTAATTAAGCTCACGGTTAGAACTGAATGAGTGGGCAGCCGCTGCTTTAACCACGAGAGGGCGTTGCTTCCCGGCCGGCTGACGCTTGGGGAAAAATGGCTTTCTGGGTTTTTTTTAATTACAAATTGCAGGAGGAGTTTGTTCTCTTTTGACAGTTTTCCTATGAGTTTTGGTCTTGGGGTTTTTCTTTGCACTCCAGTGTGATGCCATTGAACCATCGCACTCCAAATGTTCCCGTGTCCTCCTGGGGTTCAACAGCAACGAGTCTGGTATAAAAACAAGACTCAGCCCCAACTTAATCTGATCTAACGAGTGCTCCTGCAGGCTCCCGGGCAGCAAACTGAACTTATGCGTTAATCAACTGAAGACAAACATGCTCCCGAGCACTTTTCAGCATCAAAGCACCCAGCCCCGCATGCAGAGGCACGTCAGGCCTGCTCGGGCAGCAGGCAAGTCTCTGCAGATGCCAAACCTGCTCCTCCCAGGGCAGACACTGGCCCCGCTGCCCTGCAAACCCCACGGGACACCCGGCCGGTCCCCGGCTGTGGGGACACAGGGATGCTCTGCCATGACACCCTGCAGGCTGGGGCTGCTCCAGTTCCCGGGGAACACGCTGCTCCTATCGCAATCCCTTCGGAAAGAGTGTCGGCGGGGCTGAACCCGGCTTTGGGAGCAGGAGAGACCGGATTTGGTTGTGCAACCTCCCATCAAGCTGGAACTTTCAAGGCCAGGCTGGACGGGCCTCTGAGCAACCTGAGCTGGTGCAGATGTCCCTGCTCATGGCAGGGGGGGCGCTGGGGGAGCTGGGAAGGTCCCTTCAACACAAACCGTCCTGTGATTCCATGATTCTAACTTTGCACATCTCCATGGGGTTTGGGGGATGATGGGGTTTGGGAATGGGCATCTTGTCCCTCCTGTTCTGCTCCCTTGTGCTGCGCACGCTTGGGCTCAGGAATAAAAAAAAAAATTAAGAAATTAAAATATCAGTAGTATCTTTCTTAAAAGTGTTCATGCTTGTAATAGGAGGAAAAGTTGCGAGGTTGAGGTTGGATCTGGGGGGAAGATTTCTTCCCAGAAAGGGCCGTTGGGCATTGGAACAGGCTGGAGACACCATCCCTGGAGGGGCTGAACAGACGCGGAGATGAGGTTCTCAGGGACATGGGTTGGGTTAACGGTTGGTCCTTAAAAAAAAGAGGGGAAAAAAATGTATTTGTTAGAGTGGGCGTGGGGAGGCCACGCCCCCCGCCCGCCCTGGCCCCGCCCACTCCCGCCGGGCTCCGCCCCGCCCCGAACGGGGCGGGGCGGAGCCCGGCGGGAGTGGGCGGGGCCAGGGCGGGCGGGGGGCGTGGCCAAAGCCGCCCGCTCCGGTCGCCCGTGGAGACGGGCGGAGAACGGAGCGGCGGGCGGTGAGTACCGGGCCCGGACCGGGGAAAAGGCACCGTACCGGGGGCCCCGCTGTCCGGGCAGGGCTGCACGGCCTCGGGGCGACAGCGGGAGGCGGCAGCCTGGCGCTGTTATCGGCTGAGCCCCCCCGGGTTGGGCCGCGGGCGGTGCTGGGCCCGGCGGGCGCGGTTCGCGCGTCGTTTTTCGGTTGGTTTTGTGGCTTTTTTGTGTGGGGGGGGAGGTTTTATTGTAGTTTTATTGTAGTTTGTCGCAGTTTATCGCAGTCCCGGCCAGAGGCAGCGCGCAGGATGGAGCCGCTTTGCTGCAGTTCAACAAGTTGCGTGCGGCGCCAGAAAGGGGCGAAAACGCTCAATTGTGTAAAAAAAAAAAAATAATAAAATAAAATAAATGAGGCCTTTCTGTTGGCGACAGGGGCAGAGCTGCAGCACCCGGCCTTCCCCCGCCTGCCTCTGCCTGGCCGGCCCTTCTCTAGGGCGTTTGATTTAAATGCAAATATTGACTTGTGCTGTGGGTTTCACATACTTCTTTTGTTTCGAATATCTGTCTCTTTGGCTCCATAATAACTTTTTAAAAATGAGCGCTGAAAGTTTTTACTTTCTTAGTCTCCGTTCCTCAAAAGACTCGGTACGTATGTCCATAAACCACGACAGTTTATTCCCCACAGATGGATGAACAGAGCAGGAGGCTGCGGAGGGGCGGCCTGCGGATAAATCATTTAAACTTTATTTATTTTACCGCTCCCACCCGTTTTCCTGGGCCGGTGCAAGTTTCCCATGTGCGAGGAGCTGTGGGATCGGTGTGGGAAGGAGTTTAATTAGCGGTGAGCGTCATTATTCCAGGCGGTTTCGTGTTGATACCGAGAAGATTACCCGCCCTGGTGCAGTCATGAGTTTACTTTAGCAACTTCTAAATTGGAGTATTCTATTCCGAGCTTAAATTCTTTACTTTTCGGGGAGGCAAAAAAAAATATCTGGAGTGTATATTGTATTTTTAGGCTGGTGCTGCTGGGAGGTGGAAGCTGGGCCTCGTTAGTTCTGACGGTCAGGAAACAATTTGATTAATACAGCATATCAAGTAGAATTCACAGTAATTTGTCAGGTTATCGGCCGGCATTTCTATTGACATGAAGCTAATAGCATCAGTGACGAGGTGCTTGTTTGCGTTTGTCTTGGTTGTAAATTGGTTTGGAAATAAAACTCTGTGAGTAAACAGCGAGTAGTGGACGGCAGGAGCATTTCATGCTGCTTTGGCAGCGCTAAATGAGATTGAGGGATTAGTGCGCAGTTAATGACTTCTCAATCCCGCGTGTCATCCCGGTTTGAGCGTGTTACGGTTGTTTGGGATATCTTTAATCGGGCACTAAAGGGCAAATAAACCCCAGAGGAGAGCAGGGGATGGGCCCTGGTGCTGGGGTCAGGTTCGCTTTCCTAATCACCCAGCTGATGGGGTCACCTTTATTTAAAAACGAAGCTTTCGTGCTAGTTGGAGAAGTTTCTGAGGGCTCCCAAACCACGGGCAGTGCTGGTCAGAACCACTGGCATTACACTGAAATGCAAATATTGAGTTGTGCTGTAGGTTTCAGATACTTCTTGTTTCAAATATACATCTCTTTCGCTATATAATAACTTTATTTTTAATGAATACTGAAAGTTCTAAATTTCTTAGGCTCTGTTCCACAAAAGACGGGGTATTTTTGAGCCTGGTTCTCGGGATGCAGGCAGTAGCACGGTGATGGCTGCATGATCCCTTCAGGTTTTGCTGAAGTGTTGAATCTCTTGTGGAAGATGCAAAACACGACAGCTGGGGTGGGAACGTGCTTCCCGAACCCCGATGCATCATCCTTTGATTAGGCTCTATTGCAAAAGCAAATTCAAATCACTGCAGAATTTCATGGTACGGCCCCATAAATCCCCACCCTCAGCCCTTTCGCTTTGTCCTCCGTGCCAGAGCAGAGATTACGGCTTTGTGGGGAAAAAAATACTTTAAAGCAGCGTATAGTTGGCATGAGAAAGCACCGCAGCCTTTGCCGAGCTACGGAGCAGCATTCCTGGGAGGGTTGTATCGCTACAAATTCATCTGCGCCTCCAAAAAACTATCGGAATGGGTAGTGGGGCTCACGGGTCCCGTGTTCCAGCACAGAAATGTCCTCGTTGTACAGAGGCAGGAATCGGTGGTGAAACTGTTGTTAGTTTTAATGGAAGCAGAAAGCAAGTTCCCCAGATCTTGAAAGTAGTTGTGGAGTTGCCGTTTCTTGGGAAATCGAAGCTGCAGATGCTTGGTGACTCTCGGGATTTGCTCCGCATTAATCACTGCTGGGATCGTGCGGCTATTTTCTGAGTTTTGCAATATTACCCAGCTAGACCTCATTTTTCTGAGCCTGAACGTTCATCCCGCGTTCAACACTGTGGTCTCTGCTGAAATCACATCTTTCCTGCTCTTGGCAATAACCTATAGAGGAACACAGAAGGGAGAGAGAAGAGACAATATTAATGTTGTGAGTAACAAGTTTTCGCTCTGTATTTTGCAAGGATTAATGAGAAGGAGCAGAAGGAGCAGAGGTAGTGACAAAAGTCCTTGCGGTGACCGAGTTACGGTGGAGTTCTCCGTGGGTTTTTTCGGGGATAGGTAGAAGGGGTAGCGGTGGGGGTAACTGGGGAGGTGGGGGTACGTGTGTCCGTCCCCCGGGCAGACCCACAGCGTGGGGGGAGCCGGCGTTCCCGTGTGCTCCCATGAGATGCTCGGGGACACCCCCGCTGGGTGTTTTTAGTTGTGTTCTTTTCAATATTCAGTCAAGCAGGCAACGTGTTTATATTCAGCTTCCTGTATCCGTATCAGCGTCTTGGCATGTGATGGAGTTCCAGAGGAAAAAAAAAAAAAACCAACACTGTGTTGTAAGGGTTATTTGTTTTGCAGCAGCGAACGACTGCTTAAGCAGCTCAACTGGAAGCAGGAACCAGACTTGCTCTTCTATTTCTTTACACCGTTTTTCCTCCTGTCCCCTCTCGCCTGTCTTTACAAACCTGCCGTACAGGCACAGGTTGCTGTTTGGCACGTTTTGGGTTTGGATGTATGTGCAGGTAAGTATCCTCTGCCGCATTTTGGGGCAGCAAAGCAGGTCTTTGTTGCGGTAGGAAGGGGAACAGCACGGTTCTCTGGCTGTGCTCTCTTGAATCACCCCTTTGCTATTCGTACCCTTGTGCAGAGGCAGCTGGAGCTCACGGGGGAGATTTTGCATCGTGTTGCTCTCTAAATGATGGTTATTTTTGTGCAGCGACGGTTCATTTTTGTGCAGCCATGGTTCATCTTTGTGCAAAAGCCACCCCAGCTAGATGCTGATATTCAGAATAACTTCTTGCCCTCGCCGGGGTAAGAACTGGGCAATTCAAAAGCCGACACTCAGTGTGCACGGGAGTGGGTGGTGTGGGATTAACCACAGGGAAAAGAGAGAGTTTTCCAGTGATTTAAGATGAGGAGAGGAAAAAAAACCCCAAACCTCCCAGTTTCCATCCAAGGTGGCCTTGCAGAGGAGAGGGCTTGTTCGTCAGGAACAGGCGTTCTAATTGCTTATCAACTTGAGCTTTAATTTAAAATTGTCACATAGGAAGTCTGTCTCTAGAAAGGCTTTTCCTGAGCTGTCCGTCCCTAATCGGATATGTTTAGATTTCTGTCTTCTCTTGTTAGGTCTTTGGCCTTAAATTTTGGTGCAGTCTGCAGTTCTGAGGTACGTGACGTATCTGTGTACACTTCTACAGTTAATAAAAGAAAAAAAGGTTCTTTGGCATGTCGTTAATCATCTTGATGAGTAGCTGGAGTGTTTCCGGAAGAAAATTTCCTTTCTGTTTTAAAAAATAAAACCAAGCAGACTCCAAAGGCATTTATGCTGGTTTTTTTTTTTTAGCATGTGCTGCCGTATCACAACCAAGTGCAAGAAATTCTGTCCCGAGGCAGGTCATTATAGTTTGCATTAAAAAACCAAGGTTGCTGTGAAGGATCCTGTGTAGTATGGTGCAGCTTTCCAGGCGTTTTCAGAACCTTTTGCTGATGATCTTTCTCTCCCTCGTTGATCCCGCTCTTTAATTGTCCTTATTAACCAGCAGCAGCACAGCTGGCAAGAAGTTGTCTGCTCTGGAAGGAGGTGCTTGAGGGGAACGTAAACCAACGTGAAACACGAATTTGCGGTTCTGCAGAAGCCCGGGAAGCTTTTGGTTCTGAATCTAAATCTCCAGCTTCATTCGCAGGGAAAAGGATCCGTCTGTGCTGCGGAGGAAGAAGTTAATTCAGTGCAACAAAAAGTCTCAGAAATCAGAGATTACATTGAAAGAGCTTGTTATTTTTGTGAATGAAAAGCCGTAATCGTTCAGCCGAACTCTTGTTTTCCTGCATCGTCTCACTCCTGTAAGGTGTGGAATGAAAAATATTTCGTTCTCCTGTTGCTCAGTTTTGCGGCCGTCTGGAGCGTGTGTTAAACCACCGGGGTCACTGCCCTAAAAATGTAAAACTTGGTGCTGTTATAAGTAAAATGCTCTGGTTTGTTGGTCATTGCTGTGAATAAGATGGAGCAGATCCCAAAATACACTTTCAGCTGTGTTTTTAGATTCGAGCCAAAAAAAAAAAAAGAAAAAGAGTCAGAGTTTTGGATTTCAGCTTGGAGCTGGGATAAGCAGAAAGCGTCGCTGACAGTTTTGGGAGACGGACCATCCTTTTTCCAGCCGAATCTGGTTTATGTTACTGTATAAAACTTGGCAGGGGTTTGTCCGGGGATGCTTGCGCTGGCTGCTCGTCCCGGGGCTGCTGCAGTGTTCCCTCGTGTCCCTCTCCCCCAGTTCGTCCCTCCTCCGAATGTTCCCACTCCTGGGGGTTCGGAGGGGGGTCCATTACAGCGGCCTCAAACTACGCTGGAAATGTTGCGTTTGTGGGCTTTTATGACTGATTTGACAGGAGCTTTGATTAGGCAGGGATATCAAGTCTTTATGGCCCTAGGGTGGAAAGCGGCCCCTATGAACCATATTTATTTTTCATTTAAAGATTACTTTGTGTTTTGATCTCCATCTGGAAGCAGAAGTCGATAGATTAAAATTTCTCTTACTTTTCCTTAATAATTTTCAGGGTGTGTGCCTGGGGCGAGAACTTGCACAGATAAGCAAAGCAGAAACTTTGCCATTAAAACTCGTATTTTGCGCAGCTGTCACACGTATGTAAAGGAAGGTTACACATCGCATTTGTGTTTATTTCTTTGCCGTATGTGAAAAGCACAAGCTTGGCCCCGGCACAAGGCCTGGCTGCAGCGCAGCAGTCGCTTTTTTTGAATGCAATTTATTTTCCCACTCCTCACCATGATTTTTAACCGCAGCTGTTAAAATTTTGATGCCGTTTCCAACGTGGGAAGCAGCGTGTGATTTCTAAAGCGATGCCAGCCCAGGGCAGGCGGCACCTCTGTGCCCTTGTGCATCGCTTTGGGGTTAGTTTGCCGGGAATTGGCTCTCCAGGGCCTGTAGAGCTCGTAGCTAATTGCGTTATTCGGCCGGTTGCAGAGCGGTGCCAGGGCTCCGTTGGCAGATGACGTTTGGTTTTCGTCCAAAAAGTGTGAATGGCGATTCTGGATCCCGCCGTGCCCTGGTTAATGAGTTATCTCTGCCCCACCTGCTTTGCCAATTTAATAAATGCCCAGTGCATATAATCTGTGTTTTGCACCATATTTGACTCTATAGGGGTACAAAGGTATCTAAACCTGCATTATAAATTACAGAAAAGGGTAACATAGCAATTCCCAGTCAATGTTAGATTGTTAAAGTCTGGTTTTAGAGCTTGATGTGTGTTTGCACTGAATGTGTGTGCCCTTGGGCTCCGTGTAGCAGCAAAGCAATGCGGATAAAAAGAAAAACAACTTCATTTGTAAATAAAGAGGCATGTCACCTTGTGGTTTTTATCACCTTCGCTTTTACCCGTAGCACCAGGGCGGCCAGCTCGGTTTGTGTTATAGATGGATGTTTTTAAAACAAATAAACCCTGGTGTTCTCCAGGCGCTGGTTTCTGTTCTTAGCGGTGCCAGGTTGTACATATCAGGTGCCCAATTCCGCTGTCATTCATGACCAAAACTCTTACAAAATTGCTGCCCTCACTGTATTGTCATTGCTGTATAGCTTTAGTATAAAATCAGCAATTTATACAATGAAAATTTAAGAAGGGTGTTAAATATGGCATGCCAGTCTTGCAACAGTGAGCAGCATCTGACGCAGGAATTTGTACTTTTTAGGACTGATCAAATTCCCGGATTTTTTCTGCATGTGTAGAGGCCTCTGTCGAAGCACAGCTGCTAGAATTTATCTATATATCCATATCTGTCACAAAAGGCTCACATCTCGGAGAAGGCTATGGGGAGCGAGTAATACAGGCACTCAGCACCGTCCACACTGACACTCAATGTAAACCTGCTCGGGGCTTTACTCCGAGTAGTTGAACTTGTTCTAAAGGCGGTAGCTTTTCTAAGAGCTGCCTTTCAGCCTCCCTGCCGTAGGTCTGGGTGGGATCTGCCTCGGAGGAGCCGGTGCAAAAAGGCTGTGAAGAGAAAACTTGTTGACTTAGTGCAGGTTTGGGAGGTGAGCAGAGGGAACTGGCCACCCCGGCCATGTCCTTGGGAGGGGAAATGGGGAAACTGGCCCTAAGAAAGGTTCGAGGTAGATTTTTCAGTGAAGCCTATCTTAAAACTCTGTAGTCTTTGTATCTGGAAGTAAACCACAAGTGCTAACCCCTCTTAGCTTTGGCTTTCTTGCACCGTGAAGTACTTACAGTTTTTATTTTGCTCTGTTTCAGGATCATTACACCGATAAAATCAAAGCGAGCCGGACAGGTAGCAAGGCTGCCTATGTAGGTGAGTTTCCAGTGCACGCTTCTTCCTTTCTTTCATGCAAAATGCGAAGCAGCGTGACAAGTCCCAAACCCCAGGGATTTAATTTTATTCTGGAGTAGAACAAATACGAACTAGTGGGCGGCTTTGCGGAGGAGAGGCCCCGGGGACGGCCCTGGGCAGGCGGCCCTCGAAGGCGTTAGCAGCAGCGGTTGTGGACGCTCATTCACCTCCCGTTTAGCTGCCTGACCACCTTCCCCTTGAATATTGAGGGCAGAAATGCTGTTTTGAATGGGCTGCCTCTCCCACAGAAATTAGGCTTTTCCTCCTTTACTACGCCGCTTAGCGAGGGGCAGCGTGGAAGTCTTCATGGATTTCTGTATTTGCTGTGTTATGTGTGTGTTGTTTGACCATCTCAGAATGCAAATTCCTCTTCCTATATTTGCCCCTTCATTAAAATAGGTGCTTTGATAAATTGATGTGACCGAGAAGCTTGTGAAATACTTTGCACCCTGTTGGTGACTCTGAGCTCAGACGCACAGAGCATCTCCCACCAGCGTCCTCCGCTTTATCTCTCTTCCAGACGAAAGAATTCGCTGAAGGTCACGTAACCTGAGGCCACGCTGGATCTCGTGACTCCCAGTCTGGTGCTTTAACCACGGACCGCTCCTGCTTTACGTGCTGTAAGATGAACTGATTTTGATACAGCTCAAAGTCTCTTTGTGAAGGTCTCTTTGCAGTTTGCGTCTGTCTTTTCTGGTGTGAGTTACTGTCTGTGGGGAGAGACAGGTGGGGAAACTGCACCACAGCTCGTTAGGGAGCACAAGTTGTCTTTACTAATGACTTCAGGCCGATATCTTTAAAATAATACTGCTCAGATGTTTTTCAAAGTAACCTTGATCTAGAAGGCAGTTTTCGTGGTTTTCGTTTGTACTAAAGATATAAAAAGTTAAGTCAGAAAAAACGCAGAGGAAAATAAAAGCAGGTTTTTCCACTGCTTGTTTCCCGACAAGTAAATGGGGTTTGACAGAGGCGCAGCTATGGAGGCTGACTTTGAAAATCAAATGTAGCTGTAGCCCAGTTTTGATCGGCAGGATGGTGCTGGGATAACTTGTGGAATGGAGGTTACGCAGGAACACATCCTTAATTAAATACTTAGAATGCTAAATCCAATTAAAGATCTTGGGAGTTGTCTGTTTTCTTTCATTTCACAGTTTTGGATTTTTATGCATTTTAGAAAGACTAATTAAGACACTGGCAGCATTGTTTGTAATTTAAAAGGAGATTTCAACTGTAAAATCTCTACATGTTCTCAAGTGTAAATTCTCTGAAGAAGCTAACATCACAAATTGGTGTTTTAAGGACCTTTTATTCTCCATGCGCACTGACGAGCAGATGTACCTGCATGCCCAGACTTCCCATAGCCCGGCCCTGGTTACAGCACTTTCTCCAGGACACACAGATGGAAGCAGAGTTTGTCGTACTGTGCCTTTCCTGCTGCAAAAGTGGTTTTGCAATCTCGCTTTTATACCTCCGACATGTAAAACCCTGTCTCTGTGCTCGCTTCAGACTCGTGTCACGTGTAAGATCTGTGCTTGTGCAAACTGTACAAAAAAACCAAGCAACTTTGTGCAAAACAGCAGCTTCTGTGCCCACCAGAACACAAGCTGGGTGTTGTGGGGTGCCTCGGTTTCCCTGATCACTTCAGCCGTGGTGCTGTGCAGGGTGTGCAGCCCAAAGCACCCACATCTTTCACCAATACCAGGGGGTGCGAGCACTGCAGCTGCCAGATTCAGCTTTTCTGCGCGCACGGCAATAGTGTGATCCTTGAATATGCGAAGGAGTTGGCTTAGTCAGGGCGCGTGTCGCGTTCAGAGTTAACTCATCCCTCATCCCATCTGTTGAAATGGGACAGCACGGCAATAGTGTGATCCTTGAATATGCAAAGGAGTTGGTTTTGTTTAGGGAGGACCTTGTTTTCTTTTACCGAACCCAAACTTTCTCTAGTGTATATAAAATATTTGTGCTGCGATTGTAAATCTTGCCTGATATCTGTTTAAAAATAGAGTCTCTCTTGCCAGGAACCTGCTAGCCATCCCTGTCACCGCCGCGCTGATGGTTTGATTTGTGGGAGCTGCAAAAGCAGGAGCTGCAAACTGCACAGGGCTTGGCTGGGGCTGCGCAGAGGGAGGGGGGGCTGTGAGCGGTGCCCCCACTTTCCCCGAATCGTGGTGGTTTTCCCTGGGAGGTTTGCGTGGTGGGTGCTGCGTTCAGTACTGCAAAGTGTTTGAGTGTGTCTGAGTCCTCCTGGTGAGCTCTGATATATCGCACAACCTCGTCTCTCCTTTTGTCAGGTGTGGTATAAGCATCACAGAGAAAAATGGGTAGAAAGAGTAGAATCACAGAGAAAAATGGGTAGAAAGAGTAGAATCACAGAGAAAAATGGGTAGAAAGAGTAGAATCACAGAACGGTTTGGGTTGCAGGGCCCTTCCCAGGTCCCCAGCGCCCCCCCTGCCACGGGCAGGGACATCTGCACCAGCTCAGGTTGCTCAGAGCCCCGTCCAGCCTGGCCTGGGATGTCTCCAGGGATGGTTCAGCCACCACCTCTCTGGGAACCTGGGCCAGGCTCTCACCACCCTCAGTGTAAAAAAAATTCTTCCTTGTTTAGTATCCCTAATCCGTAGCATCTCTAATCGCTATTTCATTTTACTACTTAATTCTGCGTTCGTGCTGAGAGCAGGACTCCGATGTTTTCCTGCTTACATGTTTTATTTTCCGTTCTGTTTAGTAGCAGAGCAGAAGGACGAGGTTTCAGCCGCGGCAGTTCCGTGTGCCGGCGTCTCGCCGCGGTTTCCACTGGGTGTCAGCACGGCCCCGTGCCGCGCACAGGAGCTCAGCCCTGGGCTTCCCCTGGGGCTGCCCCCGCTGCTGGAAAAACTGGGTTGGCCGCATAACCCGAGCGAGGTGCAGCTTTGCCAAGCTGGGATGGCGCAGGCGCCAGAGGTGGGTGAGCCGAAGGGGCTGTTTTGCTGGAGGGACCGTTGCCGTCTCCGAGCAGAGCAACCGGTTGGAGCGGGAGTGCCGAACGTGCCCTCCTCGTCCCAGCGCTCACTAATTAGGGTTGCATCTGGGACAGCGGGTCCCTGTTTCTGGAAGATCAGCGTGGGTAACTTTTGTGGTGTGTACTTTGAAGGCGTGGATGTGATAAGGAGCGTTCCCGGAGAGGTGCTGTGGAGATAAGCAGGCGGGAATGGGCCTGGACCGGGCTGTGTCCGGCAGGCGTGACGGATCAGGGCTGCTCACCCTGCGCTTCCTCCACACCGACTCCTCCACCCTTTTTCCACGCCCGAGACGCATCCTGTCTTCCCAATTATAAAATTATTAAAATATATAAAGTTTATACATAGTTATATAAATTATAAGTGATAAAATTATAAAAGCATGGTCTTCTAGCTGGCATCCCCTTCGCCGGGTGCTTTTGGAGAGGTGCCGGGACGTGCCGGATCCAGGAGGACATGTCAGCGCTCGCTGGGACTCCAAATACTCGCAGCAAACGCCGTTCCCCTCCAGACCTGCTTCAGCGCAAAGACACGAGCGGTTTGGCTGAAGGTGGTGCCAGGTGCTTTGAGATTCCTCCAGCAGATTCTTCCCTTCGGGGACCTCAACATTAAAAAACCAAGGCCGTGAAATATCACGACGACCGAGACTTTCTGACGCTTGCGTGCAACCGTGTTTCTGTACGCTGGCATACCTGGTTATGCTGTGCTGCACCCTCAGGATGGAGTTGTTTATTTTTGCACCCAGTTACGGCCTTTAATGCCAGCGTCAGGCCTCTTGGCTTGGAACTCGGAGAGTTTTTAGGTTCTGCAAGTCATAACAAACCTGCTCCCGAGCAGCCCTGTCTGCCCCGTAGGAAAACCAACAACCAGCGTTCAAGTCCCGACCGGCCGCCGGCCTTGGGCTCCCACGGCAGCGCCTGGGAAAGCGGCACGTGCAGAAGCACTCGCAGCACCCAAGAATCCACAGAAAACGCACCGAAACACCCCACGCCCTGGTGCACTCACCCACGGTCATCCCAGGTGCCGGAGAGGGGCTCTGGTGTCACCCCCTCCTTAAATCACCCCCTCCGGGGCCATTGCGGCTCCTCCTCGCTCCCCATGAGCACTGACCTTAACTTAGCATCAGGTTTATGGTCGGACTTGGTGGTTTTAAAGGTGTTTTCCACCTTCAGTGAGTCTGGAGCAGGACAGGGTCCTTGCATGGGAGCAGGAGGGCTGCAAAGCCCTGTCCGATGGGGGGTCACCCCGCCGAGGAGGTGGCAGCCGCACAGGAGCAAGGATCTTCATAAAGCAGAACTTGTAAGCACAGAAAAGCAACCATAAAAATGCCGCCTTCATACCCAACAAATCTGTTCTCTGTATTTTCAGAAGCAAAACTGCTGACTTCAGAGGTGGGAGTTGGCTCTTGGCTCTTTATTCCTGCTGGTTCTGGAGCGTGTCAGTAGGTGAGAGGAGACATCTGGATCTGGGGTTTGATGGTGCGTTGTTACCGAATTGTTTGCAGGGTCGCGGCTGAAGGCAGCGGGTGAAAGGCTGCGGGGAGGCTGGTCACCGCTACGTGGCTTTTGCAGGCAGCACCGTGAAGCAGCGCGGAGCTGTTGGTGTAGTTCGACGGGCAGAGTTTTTAGTTTTGGTGGTGAGATGGAAACCAGATCCAACTTAAATTTGTTTCAGTAAAACTGGGGAGATTGCAGGACTGGGGCAGTTTCATTTGTAAACCTGCAGCGCTTGTGGAATCACCGAAAGCGTAAAGACGAGCTCCTGTGGTTCCATGTTATGGTTGTTTTTTGGGGCAGAAATGCTGCCAAAACATCACCTGGCACCTTGGCAAGGAGGGAACCCCTCTGCCAGGGCTACGTGGGGTCACCGGCAAGGCTGGTGTCACTCTCTGGTTTTGGGGCTGCTCCTTTGCCCACCATTTCCCAAAAAGCTGTGCAATTTGGAGCCTGCTGTGCCGTGGTCTCCCTGCGCCCCTGCTCAGAGGGCATCTCCCCCTCCTGGAGCCCGTATCACCCTCAGCATGGCTTCTGTGGCTCGGAAAAGGGAGACGCCTTAGAAACTCGCATTTGCAAATTATCTGTAACTTTAGATTCGCGCCGACCCCCCGCTGCAGGCTGGCGCCCTGAAACCCGCGGCTGTTAAAGCCATGAACATCTTCTGCGCTTTTACGTGCCGTGGTTTCTAGCGTTGTCGTTTTGTGTTTGGTTCAATCCGCTCTATCAACCTACAGTTTTTAGTTACTCAACTTAAAAGCTGGTTTGCTTCAAAAGAAATAGTAACCAGATACCTTTTTGAACCTTTATTCGGCTGCTGGCTGGGGCTGGAGCCGCAGTATAAGTTGACTTTACATAACCAGAGCGAACAGGGAACTGTTTGCGAGGCCGAGCTGCTGCGTGTACTTCAGCAGGGATGATTTAATTACATTTCACTCAACAGGTGGTTCCTAAGTCCTGGATTTAAAAGAGTAAGAAAGATAAATTGGTGTTTAATTATCCCGGTTGGAGCTCCGGTTCGACGTCCAGCCACGTACCTGCCCAGGCCGCTGCGTTGTAACCTCTTTACCTAAAGCCTCTGGAAAGAAATAGGGCAAGGCCTTGAAAAATAGGGTTTTACTAGGGAAGAGGGGCAGCTCCACCTGTGTGTAGCTGTTTCTGTTGTTATTTATAAGAAAGGAACAACAATGCAGGTGTGTGCGCGGTGCACTTGGACCTTTCCCTGGCAAAGCACAACTGGTGAGCGTCCTCCTCTGTTAAACAAACCGAAGCCCTCGGTTTTCCGTGGAAAAAGGTGTTTTCCCCAGAGGATGAGCTGATCCTTCCCACTGGCACGTTTGCTCCATTCGTTTGTTGTCTCTGCCGTTAATTACCGGGGTTGGCGCAGCGCGGGCCTCGGCCAGGCTGTGGTGCGGGGAGGGCCGGCAGCTTTCCCCCCTCCTCTGCCCTTCCCACCTTCCCCGTAAGCATTCTTTTCACTTCTGACAACCTCCAAACAGAGCAGGGGTAGGGATGAAGAGCGAAAAAGGACAAGAGGTGACCGCGAGTGTCCGATAGCAAGTGCTGGAGAGTTTTGCGGGCTGGACGCGGGTCCTCTCTGGTGCCGATGGGGTTGACGGCTGCTGCGATGGAAACTGCTCTTCCAGGTGACCGTCTCATCGCTTCTTTCTGTTCTGGTGTTAAGAAGGGGAAAATCAAAGCCGCATGATGTGCTCAGGACTGAAAAGAAGTAAAATAAATAGACATGAGGAAGGAATTGTTGGCCCTGAGGGTGGTGAGAGCCTGGCCCAGGTTGGGCAGAGAGGTGGTGGCTGAACCATCCCTGGAGACATCCCAGGCCAGGCTGGACGGGGCTCTGAGCGACCTGAGCTGGTGCAGATGTCCCTGCCCATGGCAGGGGGGCACTGGGGACCTGGGGAGGTCCGTCAACACAAACCATCCTGTGATAAAGCCAAGGTGACGCCGGCTGCACAAGCCGTGGCTGTGCGGCTGGAGGGGAGCTGGAGATGGCAGGAAAACCTGCGAGCCCCTCGCTACCCGGTGTGAACCATGGGCACTAAAGCTTCCTGGTGTTATTAGAGCAGCCAGCACAGCTGGAAAAAACACCCCCATCTGCTTTCAAACCGAGCTGTCGATGTTTTCAGAGCACGTTCTGCGGAAAGGCTTTGCCCTGGGCATGGCGGCCAGCAAAGGCTGTTGGTGGGTCTGACGATTTTGTCTCTTTTTAGGTTGTGAGTCAGAGAGTTGCAGCTGCTCTGGGGCCAGGGAATCGCTGTCACCGTCAGCCTTGGGTCTGACGAGCCCTTTTTCGGCGTTGTCACTTGTGGGGACCGAGGTTGTCATTGCTGTGTGTTTGGGAACGGGGGACCCCTGGCTCGACTCCTGCTGCGGACAGCCCCAGCTCACACCAGCCATGGTTTGTCTGAGGCGGTGAACTGGAAAACGCGCTGGAACTTTGGGTTTGCTCCGTTTTAATAGAATAATTGTGGCTGTGAGCGCTGGGGGGTGTCACAGATCCCGCTGAGAAAAGCGATGGGGCGGGTTGGGCTCTCGGGGTGTCTTTGCTTCTGGCTCGTTTCCTAGAAATTGGGGCAGTGCTCTCCCCAACCACATTGTCTTTTCTTTCCAGAGTGCCTTAATTCTCCTGGGAAACATCCCTGGAGACATCCCTGGCCCAGAAAACCCTGCCCCGGGCTCCGAGGGCGCGAAACCCCAAGTTCTGTGTACGCCACTGGTATAAATCTGCCGAGTTTCATGCAGTTCATTGCTGTTGTCTGCAATCAAATGGACCCTACGAGAAATCATGTGGCTCGAGATGGGCACAGCAGCTCAGTTCGTAGAGTAGGTTGCCAGGAACTGGGAGGGAAAACAATATTATTGGGTGATGACCTAGTTGTTTGTAAATCTCTCCCTATAAGAGATTTTGTAATCTTAGGAGGACTATTAAAGTAACGCTGCTTATGTTTGTTTGAAGACGAGGAAACGCAGCAATTTAATTTTCAAATGTTATGGTTTTGGGGTTGGTGTGTTGTTTTGGGTTTTTTTAAACATTAATTTATTAACAAAGCTAACCAGCTGGGAAAATAAGCACTGAAACTTTCCTAACGAGGTCAGTGGTGTAGGATGGGAAGAAACTCCAGAGAAACTCGAACCTCACCAGTGGCACAAAAAGGGGTTTTAGGGCTGTGGCTTTGGGGAGGGGAGGCTGAGCAAAGTCAGCCTGGGCTCGCCCCAGCGAAATGAGAGGAGAATGGTTTATCTTTGCATTTTACAGTAATTGGTTTTTAACCTTCTATCTTAAAAAAAAAAAAAAAAAAAAAATAGTACTACAATTAAAATTAGAGGGATCAGCAATTTTGAGCTGTCTTACTTCTCGGAGGTGCATGCATTATTTATAAAAATAAATTGCTTTGGGTTGGTTTTTTTTCACACTGTATTTTTTCAATATAGTAAGTGAAAACTGTGGGGTCTGGACTGGCAGTTTGGGTTCGGTTTGTGGCGGATCTTGTGCTTTCACGTCCATGTGAAACAGCTCCTGTGGTTTTATTCTGATCAAAACCGAAACCCCTAAAAGGTGGGGTCTTCTGATTTCTCACTCTATTCTTTGCAAAGTAAATTTCCCAAGGTAGCCAGTAGTCTTATATCTATTATCTTTTCTTAGTGAGATTATGTAAACATGAGAAATTCCTTTTAAATTTCTCTTCTGCCGTTTCAGTTCCACATAGCCGAGCTGCTGGTTGGTATTTGCACGTCTCCCACGCTGGGTTCCGGGGGCATACAGCAGATTTAGATTGGATATTGGAACAATTTCTTCCCCCAAGGGCTGTGGGGCATTGGAACAGGCTGCCCAGGGCAGTGCTGGAGTCACCATCCCTGGAGGGGCTGGACAGACGGACATGAGGTTCTCAGGACATGGGGCAGTGCCAGGGCTGGGAGAACGCTTGGACTCCATGATCTTAAAGGTCTTTTCCAACCGAAACTATACTATGATTTTATGATTTACACATTGAGCAGAAGTCCCAGTCGGACTCTGCAGCCTAAGCGAGCGCCAGGATTAGGCGAGGAAGCCCAAATCCAGCAAAACCCCCAGTCTGGTCATTTCCCATTGCAATCAATTGCTTTCAGTGGGAAGGAGCCTCAAAACTTGGGCTCAAATGTATTAAAGGCTTTGAGCAGAATGGGGCCTGGGTGTTGGAAGGGGCCGTGGCAGCAGAGCTGCCGTCCCGTGCCAGCCAAGGCAGGAAGCGTTGAACAAAACCTGCAAAATCTGTGTCCTGTTAAACTTCCTTTCTAGGAACTCTAGCTTAACAACTGGCTTTGCGATGATTAAATCCGCCGAATTACCAGGTTAGATGCCCCAGAAGTCGAGCAGCAGATGACTCCGGTCGTGTTTGGGCTCGGGTCAGCTCAGTCAGACCCCTGTGGGCAGCGCCCGCAGTGGCACCGAGCCCTGGATGTGGTCCTGGCCCTGCCGTCGTCAGCTGAAACACGGCCCGCTCCTCCGGATGGGAGGTGATTCTCCCGATTTTATAGAGTTCTGTGTCTGCAGTGAAGCACGCGGTGCGTTCCTGCCTCGGCTCGTTGAGTTGGCCATTGCTGGCGTCAACTGGAAGAGCCCTTGTCTGAGCGGTTAATGCACCGCGGCCTTTGCCTCGCACCCCAGAGAGCTTCCACTTGGTGTTTTACAAATAATACAACAAGTGTTCAACGTACACCTCCCATCATCGCTTACAACGGGGAGCATGCATCGAGTAGCTTGCCCTTTCCCAGCCATAAAGCAAAACGTCAGACTTAAACCTTTGCGAACGGGTTTGTGACTGTTTCCAGACAAAAGTGTTTGCGCTGTGCCAGTCAGCATTCCTTCTTCTCCTGAGTAATTTGCAGATTGAATCACTAAATGTGCCGTCAAGATGCGTTTTAATACTTGAGTGCTACAAATATTAGTAATTCAGGACGCATACGCTGTGTACTTGCCGTGGGATGTTGCGGCTCCGAGATCAGCAATAAATCCGTTGTTAGAGGGCGGATCTGGATTAGTAGCAGCGTTTGTGGTGTGATGTTGATACAGAGAGTATTTCAGACCCCCGTGTGTCTTACGTCTCCTCCTCGCAGCCGAAGCTCCCAAACCTCCGTACCCGCGGCCGTGCCAAGGGAGGAGCCAACGGCGCTGGAGACGGCAGCTCCGCTCCAGCCAAACCAGTGCCCGTACTGGGAGGGGGGTCCGTGGGCTCGGCTCGCTCCCAGCACCGCACGGTCACAGCTGCCCCGCGTTGACTCACGGTTTGGATTTGTCACCTCCCGCGTCTTTGTGCAAGGATTAAATGACGGCTGGAGGATGAGCCGCTTTTGTGCCGTCCTGGCTCGTTCCCTTTGTGCTGCTCCACGGAGCAGCGGCGGTCGGTGCCGGGGCAGGATGAGTGCACGTGTCCTCGGTTAAGGTGGAGCCATTCGCAGAGGAAAAGTCCTGATGGCTTTTAAAAATTTTGCATTAATTACTTTTTGTGGGTGTTAAGCAGGGAATCATATGCAGCTCAGTCTGTAGGTGACCTCTCTGGAGCACAGCGGGAACTTTGTGGAAATTTTGGGGTGGTGAGGGGCCCGTGGGGAGCCGGGGCAGTGGGTGACTGTCACAACCCCGGGTTCGGGTGCTGACTGGCTGTTGTGGAGGTGAAGCCACCACCGTGTTTTACGGGCTGTTGTGCACAGCCGGGGTGAGTCAGCCGGCAGCGCGTGCTGCCAGCCCCGTGTCACCGGCCCCTGCTCACATTTCCCTCACTTTGCTGCAGCTTCACCCGTGGTGGCTGCAAACAGAAACCCTGGGGGAAATATCTAGAGGAGCGGGAGGTAAACGCTCCAGATGTGGCCTGGCTGGGTTCTTGCCTGCTGCAGGGCTGCTTGCTGGAGCTGTCAGCTCTAAACTGGCACACGCTTAAAGCTTCTAAAACTGTAAAAGACCTTCTGTGATTTGCCCTGAAATCGGTCATTTGGAGTATGTGCAGCGTTTAAACTAGTTCTGGGTTTCGTGCTTGTCGTCAGCTCTTGGATGCAAAGAGTTCCTGGGAAAGTAGGGCAGGGAGCTGCTGTGTGGCCAGATTCATGCAGATCAGAGAGAGACGTGAGTGTATTTTTAATATTTGTTCCAGGAAATAAGTTTTTAATGATACCTAATGTCAGTTATTAATGTCTCTCTTAATTGTGCTTGAGCAGGAGGCGTTACCTGCTGCTTGGCCATTGCTCTGCCCAAAGCCGGTGAGAGGAATCACAGATGGTTTGTGTTGCAGGGCCCTCCCCAGGTCCCCAGTGCCCCCCCTGCCATGAGCAGGGACATCTGCACCAGCTCAGGTTGCTCAGAGCCCCGTCCAGCCTGGCCTGGGATGTCTCCAGGGATGGTTCAGCCACCACCTCTCTGGGAACCTGGGCCAGGCTCTCACCACCCTCAGGGCCAACAATTTCTTCTTATATCCAGCCTGAATCTCCCTCCTTTAGTTTAAAACCATCACCCCTCATCCTCTCGCAACAGGCCCTGCTCAAAAGTCTGTCCCCATCTTTCTTATCAGCCCCTTTTAGGTACAGAAAGGTGCAATAAGGTCTCCCTGGAGCTTCTCGTCTTCAGGCTGAACACCCCAACTCTCTCAGCCTGTCCTCATTCCCTGGATCATGTTTGTCCCCCCGCAGGGATGTTAGAAGAGCAGCAGAAAGCATGAAACACCAGTTAGCGCAGCACTTGCGGTACTTCTGGCCAGTCGATTGCCGAAACGGGGACTCAGTGCGAAACGCCGCTGTTCCCAGCTGGCTGGGCAGGCACGAGCGGCAGCTGCAAACCCAGCGCTGCTCCCAGAGCTGTGAGAAACCCGAAGCCCACGAGGAAACGCTGTCAGCAGCACTTGGAAAGGTCACAACCGGCTACGCTGCACTCGAGTCCCTGCAATGCAATAAATGATTTAAGCACAGCACCATGGAGCCAATTATTCTGGTGGATCCGTGGGAAGCGACCGGCAGGGTTTGTGCACAGATTGCATGCGAGGGTTGGCACGGAAAGGACATCTTCACGGGGCAGCACTGTCCTGCACCAGCCGCTCTTTGAGCTCCTAGGTACTCAAATAATTTAGCAATAAGTTCTTTGCTGCTGCGACGCCTGTAAGGATATTTTTGGGGGGGTCTTGTCCTTCCAGCAGCAGTGGCTGGTGCTGGTTTGCAGCCACATGAGATGGGAACTGGCCGGGGATGCTGGGGACGTGCTGCAGGGTCGGGGACACGGTGGCCTTTGGTGTGGCACAGGCAAAGGGACAGCTCGTGGGGTCCCATGAGCCAGGTATGCTTGAGCGTGTGCTGTATGAGCTGCGTGTAGGTGAAGAAAATGAGGTTTAGTGGGACCACCGTGAGGCTGGGACCTCCAAACCGGCCAAGAGCAAAGCAGTAAGATGCACAAGACCTCAATGCATATTTTCTGGAGGGTGTTTTGGTTGCAGAGTGTAGTTTGCTGAGCTGTTTATCCCATTGTGCAAAAGAATTTTTTAAAAAGCACTTTTTTGCAGCGTGTCGCGGTTGTGTCTCTGTGTAAAAGCAGTTTAATGTGCCGTGCTACCTTCTGGAAAACTAAAGCGCTGTCTTTCAAAACAGAGCTCGCTGACAATGTCTGGCAAAACAGCTAGCACGACCAACAACATAGTCCAGGCCCGAAGGACTGTCCAGCAGTTGAGAATAGAAGCCTCAGTAGAAAGGATAAAGGTGAGAGCACATCCTTCTTCACCGCTCCTCTTTTTCCTACTTTTTTCCCCTTTCCAGCTGTCGGGTGATCCAATAGGGGAGTGCATGTGCGTGCATGTGTGCGCTCACAGTTCAGTATTTTCCCCATCTCAAAATGTGACATTGAAATTTCAGCCTAACAAATCTGAATAAATGTAATTTTTGTGGCTGCTTACCAGCAGTATCCTTAGGTAGCTCAGTGCTTTATGGGCTTTTAGGAGAACAAGAGTGAAATATGAAGTGCAAATCAAACGTGTGAAACAGAAGGCAGGTGTGCATTTCCAGTTTCATGCATATTGTGTGATTTGTGGGTTGGTTGGTTGGTTCGTTCCATCCTTCAGCTGGCTGAATGCTATATCTGCAAAGAAGACGAATGTGTAGGGACATTATTAAAAAAGCAGAAGGTAGTGGGACCTGGATTCCTTTAACTTAAGGCAGAAAAGAACCCAAACTTTTTCTCCAGCTGTCAGGGATAGATGTTGGCCACACTAGGAATATTGCCTGGGGTTTTGCCATGCCCCTTGCATTACCCAGCCCCGTTGCAAGGCCACAGAACAAACACCCAGGTTCCCGTGCGAGGGACGACCCTGCGCAGCCGTCCCCAAGCGACCGGTCACCCGAGGATGCCTCTGTTGACTGTCCCCAACATTATAGACGGGAAGTTCCTCCTTACCAACCCGCCGTATTATTTTGAACCCCCTCCTGTTTATTTTTAGTCTTCTGCAGGAGCCGCGCGGTGCTTTTTCCCGGTGTCACAAACTGACCCCGCGCACCCTGAATTGCAGCGGGTCCGCCCTTTCCTCCCGCGGCAGATGCAGCGGGAGCCCCAGAGAGCGCGTCGCTCTCCGAGCGCCTCTGCCACCCCACACGGGGACTTTGTACCCGTCGGCAGCTCTCGGTGCATTTCAACGTGTCACTGGCTATGGGGAAATACAATTTTACGTTGGTTTGGGGTTTTTTTCCTCCCTGTCTTCTGCAGGTGTCAAAAGCATCGGCAGACCTGATGCTGTACTGTGAAGAACACGCCAAGAAGGATCCGTTGCTAATGGGAATCCCCGCTTCCGAGAACCCTTTCAAGGACAAGAAAACCTGCATTTTGCTATAGGGGAGCAGCTCCTCGCAGCCCCCCAGGCAGAGCCAGCGCCGGCGGGCGTGCAGCAAATACCCTGTAAGGTACCAGCTACTAACTGCAAAAGAGCGGCCGTTCTTCTACCAAGTGTATAAATGATTTCTTAGGCTTTCTAAAGCATTCCTTCTCTTCCCTATCTTTATTAGGAAGCGAGGTTTCAAACCGAATTAACTTCTTTCTTCTCCAGGGGAATGGGGTCTCATCCTCCGCAGCACTGGGCCCCAGTTTCACTTTTTATGTTACACAGATAAGACCAAAGTTGCCTGAGCTTCGCTGACAGAGCGGGGGCAAATGTCTGGAAACCTGATTAAACATCACTGGGTTTACATTTTTTTTAATAATGTGTACGGGCAGGGGGGATGTACCTGTGTCAGTAGCGTCCGTGTGCGTGTTTGTGCACAGACACGTTCAGAAGTGCATTATCGAGCAAAAGCTGCCTTGAAATAACGATTGTAGCACTGGCTGGGAGCCGTGCCTGCAGCCTGCCTTCTGCTGGGGTTTTTAAGCATAAAACCTAAAGCGTCAAGAATTAGAAATCTGCCTATTTATTTTCCTGCTTTTTAAGAGGAGTTGGAAAAGCAGAATTTTACAGCTTTGATCCTGCCTCTCTGAATTACCCTCTCTAATGAAAAATCTGTGTTAGTATATATAAAAAAACCCAACAAAACCAGTCAAAAGAACGCAGGGCTGCAAACTGTGTGCTGAGCTGCAGGCATGGCTCTGCCACCCAAAATCCCGGCTATATTCTGTGCAGGGAGTCAGAATCTGGCTCTTTTTTTAAATTCATTTTTAAAGGGGGTAAAATGCCAAACTGTATCCAGATTGGGGTTATGCAGGTATAATTAGAGGGCCTTTCCGGTGAGTAACTGGTTTTATATATACACATAATAAAAAAGTCTTTCTCTGTGTGCATGTATATATATAAACTTTAATAGTATATTTATACACACATCGCATATTAACAGAAAACTTTGAAGAGATTGAAAATACTGCTGAGTTCAGCTGGGTACAAATGTCTTTCTCTGTAGCCGGTGGTTCAGAGGTTGAGGTTGCGATTTGCCATAACTGTGCATTTCTGTCATGGTATTTACAAAGTTTATTAACCACTTGTAATTTACTGTCTTACGTTGCATATTTGTCATTTCTATATTAAATTATATACACACTATTGCTATATATTGAGAAATTATATATTTAACAAGCCTTTTTAACAGAGTTCAAAACTCAACATACAAGACAGAAAAGTATACTGCTTATTCTGTGCTTATATACAAATTATTTTTATAATTAGAATATTTTTCTAGTGACAATTTAAAAAAATAATGTAGATTTCCACTTCATTTTTTTTTTACTATGTTTGTGCCTATCATTTTATAACTCATCTCGTTAAAACTTGTAATTAACCTAGTTTGGGTATGCAAGGCTGTAAGTGCTGGGAGGATTCCAGCTGTGCCCAGGGTGTAAATCACCTCACGCTGTTGCCTGAATATTGTTCTCCTGTCAACCTGTTGTCTCCAGAGTAATCTGCATTTCTATCTTTTTAGAGCCCCCCCCAAAAAAGAAAAAGATCACCTGGGTAGCTGCAGAGATGTTGTTTGTGTCTTTTCTTTATTTTTTTTCTTTTTTGCCCTTAAATAAAGGCCGCAGCAGGTCCTGGCTGGTGATCCAGCTGTGGGTCATAGTTGATACCTGTTTCTGACAGCATTTAATACCTAGATTTTCAGTAAACTCTCTTTTTTAAATACAATATATATGGGCAAGCAAAAGCTTGAGCGATTCCGTTTGCGCTTTGCTCTTGTGCTATAAATACTCTCATGAAATAACAGGAATTGTAAAATTCGGGGGAAATACAGAGTCTGCTCTGGTAGAACAAAAAAAGGAGAAATGAGACCATCTGCGTCCCCCGCTGCTGGGGAACCCACGGAGGCGGCACAGCGGTGCCTTCTCTTCTATGTCAAGTGAACCCAATACCAATAGGTATTTGTTTTCCCCCCCCCCCCCCAAAATTAGGCAGCCAGCTTGTTGATTGTGGTTTTTCTCTGTATTTTCGAATTTGGCTCTCTAATTCTGTGTTGCATTAAAAGGAGAAGGGCTGGTTGGTGGCTTGGAGACCTGACCTCTGCTAAAACAACCCCTTGCTAAAATATTTCTGCTTTTTCTACGCTCCCAGCTTATCGCTGGTCATTTTCCTTGGCCTGGGGCTGGTGAGCTGCAAAGGTTGGACTCGCTGGGTGCTTCCCCCACGGGAAGGGTGGTGATGGGGTTGGGATGGGGACGGCCGGGCGTGGGTGTCACTGGTACCCCTGACTCCTCCTGATCTGCCAAGGGTCCCCAAAGGAACCCGGCTGTCCCCATAGCGTTGGGTGGCAGCAGGACAGGTCTTCTGCAGCCCCCAGGTGGGATGGCCAGGGTGCTCCTACCGAGACCCTCAAACGTGTTTAAATCTTGTCTCAGGTAGGGCCTGTTCATGTCAAACCCATGGGGCTAAAGGCGGGGGAAAAGGAGATTTTGCAAGATCTATTCCTTTTTAAAAAAAAAAAAAAAAATTAGATTTTTAAAGACCCTTGGTAAAGCCTTAGTTCTGTTGGGGGTGGAGATCCTCTGGTCGTCTTGGTCGTCTTTCCACATTCTTCATTCCCAGATAATCCTGACACATCCCTTGCCCGTTTTGCTCAGCGTGTCGAGCTTGAGCTCAGTAAAATAGCAAATATCTCTAATTAACTTTAATTGATCCACTGGCCCTCTGTTACACACTTAGAAAAGAGCAAAGGAGCATCTGGTGTCCAGCAGCAAGGGAAGGCAGAAGATTCCCCAAGTTGTATTGCATGGGTTTATGGTCAGATGTGCTTAATTTTTTTCCTCGGTCTCTGACATTTGTGCTGCTCAAGTCACACGCAGCAGTAAGAAGGTTTTAAATACGTGTGAATGGAGGCACCAGCCAGCGGATCAGCCGTTTGCTTTTGAAATGCTGATAGTGATGAAACTAAAAATACCATGTTCAGAAAACTCCCATTTTGTGCAGTGACTGTGTTGGCGCCTGACCCGACCTCCTTGCTGGGGCTCACTGGGTTTTACCGGGGTTCAAGCCGTGTGCGTGTGAGGAGCCAGCGTGTTGTCCAGCTCGGGCCCTCAGCTCCAGCAGGACAGGGAACTGCTGCAGAGAGCCCAGCGCAGCCACCAAGATGCTGGAGGGAGTGGAGCATCTCCCGGGTGAGGAAAGGCTGAGGAGCTGGGGCTCTGAGCTGGAGGAGAGGAGACTGAGGGGCGACCTCATTCATGGTTATAAATATATAAAGGGTGGGTGTCAGGAGGATGGAGCCAGGCTCTTCTGGGTGACAACCATGATAGGACAAGGGGCAATGGGTGCAAACTGGAACACAGGAGGTTCCACTTAAATCTGAGAAGAAACTTGTTCGCGGTGAGGGTGGCAGAGCCTGGCCCAGGCTGCCCAGGGAGGTTGTGGAGTCTCCTTCTCTGCAGACATTCCAACCCGCCTGGACACCTTCTGTGTAACCTCATCTGGGGGTTCCTGCTCCGGCGGGGGATTGGGCTGGGTGAGCTTCCGAGGTCCCTTCCAACCGCTGACACTCTGTGATTCGGTGTGATTCCGTGTTTCTGTGGTGGCGGCGCTCCCGCTGTCACGCGGGGGCCGCGGCCGCCTGCCCGGTCCCGCGCTACGTGCCGGCCGGGCCGGGTGACGTGTCCCCGCGTGGGACGGTGACGGGCGGCCTCGCGCTGTCCGGGAGCGGGAGAACCGGCCCGGGCAGCGATGGGGCCGGGGACGCCGCGACCCCCCCGCTGCCGCTGCCAGGGCTCGCACGGCGGCGGGGGGGCCGGCGCTGGTTTGCAGGGTGCTGGGGTGGGCGCAGGTGACATTAGGGAAGCCCTGATGTGGGTCGCAGTGTCCCCACCCCAGGCAGCAGGAGCCTGGGTGACCAGGGGTCTTGCTGGCAGCAGCATGGGGGGACGGGGGGTGTTTTCCTGCTCTTTTGGGGCCAGGAGAGAGATTTCTGCCACAAGGAGCGTGGCTTTTTGCATCTCTGTATATGTATGTAATTAAAAGAGGAGCCTGCCAGTGTATATATGTAATTAAAAGAGCCTGGCACGGAAACCTCCTAACCCCGGGGGCACGGGCTGCGCTGGGGGGGCACAGGGAACAAATCCAGGGGGATTTACAGCCCCTGTGGTGCAACCGGGACCGACGCCTTCCCTGGAAAGAAAACATCAGGTCGGGTTTTCCTCCTGCGTGGAATCGCGTTTCCCGACTTCCAGGAAAACTCAGGCTGTGCAGTATTAAAGCTGCAAAAATAATGTTTCTTCGTGGTGTGGTGGTGGTTTTTTTTTCTTTTTTGATCTGTGCTGGTAAGCGGCAGCGTTCAAGAAAAAAATAAATAACATTTCCAACATTTCCTGCAGCACATCAGCTGCTTTTTTCATTTAATGGCGTGGGAGGGGTGAGGAATAAACCGGCACAGGAGCTGGACCGCGGCCAGGGCAGGGAGCAGCTGCCCCAGGAACCTCTGCCTGCACGCTCATGCACGGGGGAGGAAATAAAACCCAGGACAGAGGGCTGGAGTTTAAACTTTATTTCAAAAAAAAAAAAAAACAAATCCCAAACCCCGAAAAACCAAAACTATCCACTTTCAAATAATTATATTAATGTAGCTGCTTTTAACAGCCAGCTGATAAAGACGTGTCGTTGCAGACCAACTGCTTAAGGGCATTCTGGCTCTCGAACCTCTCAGTATAAATATTTTTTTTCATCAATATCATAAAATAACTTATTATATATCTTAGCATAGAAACTTGAGAATTAACATCCCAAAAAAATACAATAAAATTGTTTGCAAAAATGTTTCGATTAACTTTTTTTTTTTTTTTTTTTTGCTCTTTAAGGTATTTAAACCAGAAACTGCAAGTTGCGCTTTAAAGAACCGTGCGGGGCGTTGGGTGTTTACTGTGGGGTGGCCGTGGGCCCCCCCCACCCCTCGGGCAGGGCTCATTCCTCTGCGCTTCCTTCGCGTCCACACTCATCCCATCGCTCCGGAGTCACTCCTCTTCAGTCCCACACACCACGTAGCTCAACTTCAGTCTAACCCCCCCCCAACATCACTTTTTTTTTTGCCTTTTTTTTTTTTTTTTTTTTTTTTCCTCCTCCCGCCTCCCCTGTAATCCTCATACCAGGGCAGGGAGTTACTTCCTGAGCAACTGCTAAAGTATTGCAAAACTTCAGTGCAATGGGGTTCAGTTCGCGCCGGGCCCGGCGCCGTCACCGCTCGGGGAGGTTGATCACCGGGACCCACTGATCCATGTACCGGCTCTCCCGGCAGAAACACATGAGCTGACTCAGCGCTGGATCCTTCCACTGCGACGCATGGGGGTTCTGGAAAGAGAAACGGGGGGGGGAGCATTTCAATAGAGGAGCAAAAACAACCCCCACAGAAAAGAACAAAAAAAAAAAGCACAGCAGAAAAGCTTAAGAGCGTGAATCATCTTAAATTGCCACTAAGGCAAACAAACAAAGCAACCCCAGAACCACGCAAGGAGTTTTGCAGCCTTGGACTCCGGGGCAAAGTAGGGAAATAAAAAAGGAGAAAAGAAGAGGGGAAAAAAAAGTTTTCTTTCGGCCTTTGCAGGTCTGGCGGGATCCCAGCGCCGGCCGGGGGTCGCAGCCCCGGGGAGGCCCGTGGCCGTGCCCCCGGCGCCCTCAGCTCCGGCTTTACCCAAACGACATCTGGAAATGGCGTTTGGTTCCAGGATTTGCAGGACAAACGCTGTGTTCTGCACAGATGAGTTCTGCCCACCGCCGGACGCCCGCAGCACCCACGGCCCTCGGGACACGGTGGCAACCGGTGGCCAAAGGGCTCTACGAGCAGGTCCCTGTCCCCTGGCAGGGGGTGACACCGGCGCAGGGCTCGGCAGGTCCCTGTCCCCTCTCAGGGTGGTGACACCGGCGCAGGGCTCGATGGGTCCCTGTCCCCTGGCAGGGGGTGTCCCCTGGCAGGAGGTGACACCGGCGCAGGGTTCGGCGGGTCCCTGTCCCCTGGCAGGGGGTGACACTGGCACAGGGCTCGGCAGGTCCCTGTCCCCTGGCAGGGGGTGACACCGGCACAGGGCTCGGTGGGTCCCTGTCCCCTGGCAGGGGGTGACACCGGCGCGGGGCTCGGCGGGTCCCTGTCCCCTGGCAGGGGGTGACACCGGCGCGGGGCTGGGCGGGTCGGGCCCCGCTCACCGTGACCAGGACGCAGTGCAGGTCGGCGGGCGGCTCGGGGCCGGTGGCGGGCAGCAGCAGCTGGGCCAGCCGCGCCGGGTTGCTGACCCGCAGGATGTTGATGTCGTTCTCGCAGCAGAACGCCTGGATGAGGGTGAAGTGGATCTGCAGGGCCGCGTCCCCCGCCTCCTCCTCGTCGGCCGCCAGCAGGCACAGCACCACGTTATCCGGGTCCCTGCGGGGACAGCGGCGGTCACCGGCGGGGATGGGGGACACACCGGGGCGGCGCGGGGGGACACACCGCGGGGTCACTCACACGTTGAGCAGTTTGGCGGCCTCGTAGACACCCAGGGTGAGGCTCCGCTGGCTCAGCGCCTTGCTCAGCACCTCCTCCAGCGCGTCCCCCGCCTGCTCCATCCTGCCGCCGGGACAAGCACAGACAGGCCGCTGCCGCCGTCACCGGGGCCCGACACCCCCGCCTGCCCTACCGCCCCGCCCCCGGCCCGTACCTGCCGGCGGTGCGGTGGTCCCCGGGCAGCTCCTCCAGAGTCATAGTGCGGCCGCGGGCGGAGCTGCCGGTACCGGAACCGCCGCTCGCTCCGCGCCGCCGCCGCCTCTGCGGCACAAAGGCGCCCCCGCGGGCGTTATCCCCGCCGCGCCCAGCCAACCCGCGCCGGCCTCATCTGCATACCCGCCCCCCCATTGGCTCATGCAAATGAAGCCACGCCCCCTGGCCGCCGGGAGCGGCCGCGCTGCCCCCGCGCCAGAGCCGCGCTACCGGCCGGGCCGCCACGGGAACCGGCGGGGCGGCGGCTGCTGATTGGCCCGCGGGAGGGGAGGGAGGGGCGTGGCCTGCGGGAGGGGCGGGGCGGGGGAGCGGGCAGCGCGGGAAACGCTGTTTGCCCGCGGGAACGGGGGCGATCGCGTCCCGTGCGACGGGCACCGGGGCCAGCGCTCCGTGTTAAACGTTCAGCTTTGCTAGGCCAGGCCCGGGGCCTCGGGGTCGGTACGGGTAGCTCGGTGCAGGCAGGGGGCTCGCTGCCTGAGTCAGCGGCGGGCGGCGCCGGTTTATGGCGATACCGGGAGCGGGGGCCGAACCGCGGAGAGGAGCCGCGGCAGCCCCGGCAGCGCCGGTGCGGGTCTGTCCAGGGAGCTCCTTCCCGCAGCAGCCGTGCATCTCGCTCTGGCTGTGCAGCCGGTACTCCAAGGCCACAAGTTTCCCTTTAAATTCACGAGTGTCTGTCTTCCCTGCAGTGAAATTGTCCACCCCTGCAAGAGAACACTCGGGAAATAACCTCACCAGCTCTTCAAAACCTCAGCGCAAGATATTGTGAAATATCTCGGTACAGGCTGTAGCAGTGGTGAAAGCAAAACAATATTTTGACGCAGGAGTTTTCGCCAGGAATGCGATAAAGCAATCCCTTGGCCTGACACGGCGAGCGTTCTGCAGCTGATGTGCCAGGAGTAAACGGGGGGCGGGAGGGACCCGGGGGCTGCAGACAGCGCTGGTCCCCAATTGCACAATGTGGTTTAACCCGCAGCCCTGGGGAGCACCCGCATCCGCAATGCTGGGGACACGAGCGTGGGGGGGCTGCCCCCCGTGTCACCGTCCTTCCAGGAACCCACGGGTTCCTTTGCACGGGCTCTGGCTTTCACATCTGCAGTGTCTCCCAGGACAAGTTTCTGACCCCTGCCTGTGCTGTAATATATTTGTTGGCTTTGAATCGGCTCCTTGTCCTGCGTGGGGAGGTCAGAAACTGGG